>NC_036854.1:26366280-26440869 GCF_002910315.2 Salvelinus sp. IW2-2015 | reverse complement strand
CTGTGTAGGGTGCTGTCTTTCAGATGGGATGTTAAACAGGTGTCCTGACTCTCTGTGGTCACTAAAGATCCCATGGCACTTATTGTAAGAGTAGGGGTGTTAACTCCAATGTCCTGGCTAAACTCCCAATCTGGCCTTCATACCATCACAGTCACATAATCATCCCCAGCGTACAATTGGCTCATTCATCCCTCTCGCCTGTAACTATTCCCCAGGTTGTTGCTGTAAATGAGAATGTGTTCTCAGTCAACTTACCTGGTAAAATAAAAAAGTTTGAGCCAAAACACATTTCCACGTAATACAATCATGTAGTGTTGTATAGAATTTGAAGTAGAAGACTACATGTCTGTTGTTGTTCAATATTGACTGCAATTTCATATTCCAAGTCAGGGTCAGTAAATTGAGTGCAGAACTCAACCCACATCATATCTAATATGCATGTTGTGATACATAGTGGCAGCTATTTTGAGGATGTCTAAAATATTATACTAGGCTCCTTAGTCAGCGCAATGAACAAACATGCCACTGCCCCATGTCATCTGGTCTGAAAGCAAGTATTTGCTGCCCTCTTCTGCCAGAGACATGTCATTGCATATATGAGACAGTTGTGTTGTTCAACGTAGCTACCTTTCCCTGATTCCTCTCCGGTTGAAGTGTCTCAGAAGACTTCTTGCCAAGTAACCAGCCTAGGGCAGTTGCAGCTTGACAGCTCAGATTTCTAGCTGATAAAACACGTGTCGTGCTCTGACACGCTAACGGTCCATACATTTTTATTTATTTAACTAGGCAAGTCAGTTAAGAACACATTCTTATTTTCAATGAATGCCTACGAACAGTGGGTTAACTGCCTTATTCAGGGGCAGAACGACATTTTTACCTTGTCAGCTCGGGGATTCGATCTAGCCACCTTTTTGTTACTAGTCCAACGCTCTAACCACTAGGCTACCTGCCGCCCCAAATGTGCTTGATAAGCAAAAATTTAAACTCAAACTGCTGAGCTCACAGAAGCTAAATTAATTTAAAGTTAATGTTCCTTGTGCATATCTACAAACAAAATATATTAAAATGGCAAACTTTCAAATGTTTACTAATAATGTGCAACACCTCGCAAGTTCCCCCAGAAACTTCGCAAACGTGGAAGGAAGGTACTGCACATAATTGGAGCATGCACTGGTGTAAGTACACCAAAGCAGACAAGAGAGGGCAAAGTTGCGCCATTTCTTGCACTGCAGTGCACATTGCTGTACAGAGGTTCATTTTCTGTAGAAAAATGAAGTGAATAACCACACGTGAATAGGCGTTATAAGTACTTTTGGCTTAACCACCTATAGAGTACAACAATACCCATAAAACCTAGCAGTCAAACAGGGAAATGGTTCCAATTGTTGCTCCACCATTCATTTCTCCCATAGGGGATTTTAGAAGCACTTAAAATAAGGGCTTTGTTTCATGTAGGCTTACCCTGGTGTGATGTTTTGATAACCTTCTAAATCTCTCTCGGACAAGGTGACTTTTATCAATATATTCATCTGGATTTTCCCCCAACAAATGAAATGATAATTAGCTGCTAATGTGGCTATCATAAAGAACTACAAATGTATTTTTTTGTTTTTTATTTAACTAGCCAAATCAGTTAAGAACAAATCATTTTTTACAATGACTGCCTACCCCGGCCAAACCCTAACCCGGATGATGCTGAGCCAATTGTGCGCCGCCCTATGGGACTCCCAATCACAGCCGGATGTGATTCAACCTGGATGCCTCTTGCACTGAGATGCAGTGCCTTAGACCGCTGCACCACTCGGGAGCCCATGATGATGCCATGACGATCTGGACGAGACTGCCGAATCTAGGCAAAGGTAAGAATCTGTGGATTAACTATCTAATGTTAGCTAAATGTACCAGTTTCTTAAAATCCCCTATGGGGAAAAATGAATGGTGGAAAAACAATTGGAACCATTTCCCTGTTTCACCATTAGGTTTTATGGCTATTACAACACTGTAGGGCTCTACTCCTCTCAGACTAAATCTACCTCTTCACAAATCTTTCAAAGATTTGTACCATACGATAAATCATGACAATTTTATCTATGCATCTTATAATATGCCGTTTAGAACAGGCTTTCATCCAAAGAAACTTAGTCATGCATATATTTAACATATTGTATAGGTGGTCCCGGGAATCAAACTCACATCCTGGCGTTGCAAGCACCACGCTCTGCTAACCCGAGCTACAGAGGACTATATTGACCATCTTCCGTCAATAATTGTATACAGTAATAAGTTATACTGTTTTTGTCCACCACACATTCAATTCAGAGCTCACAACTTTTTTCAGGTTTCTTTTTTAACAAAAGATGTTAATCTTGCATTTATACAGTTTAAGGCATCATGCACACACAAAAAAGCGATACAAAAGCATACGCTTATTTTACCTAAAATCCTAATAGGCTAACTTTTTTTTTTATGGATTTGCTGGTTAAAAATAAGACTATAGAAATATGGCGTTAGCTGGCATGTCAGTGGATCTAAAAGCAGGCTTTGTGCCCCACCATAACCTGCTGTCACAGTGTTTGTAAACATGGCTTCAGCAAAATAGATCTGAGATAGAGGGCATGCTTTGAACATTGGCAGGATTCCCCCGGAAGCATGCAGTTATTTGTCCTAAATGATATGTACAATGCAGGTTTACCTTAACACAGATATTCAGGCCTTTAACGATTATCAAGATAAGATTCAGATATTAAACAAACATTATGAACAATGACAGACAGTACGTAATGTTGTTATATCCTAACCCAGAGTCCCAGTCCACTTGTGTTTTGGTCATCTTTATCCAGGAAGACATGTTGTGGAGGTGGGAAGGATTTGGCTTTGGCACAATTGTGTCCAGTTGTGCTCTTGGCTTTACTATACAACGTTGAAAACCATGGATAGATACTGTTCATAGGAAACCTGGATCCAGCCGTCTTGGTCCGTGTCGTACCTCCTGAACACATCGGTCAACCTCTGAAAGTGACAAATGAAAAAGAATAATAAAAAAATAGTAATTTAAGATAATATTACAGTGGATCTAGAGAGCCGTAGATCTTGACTTAAAACATACTAGCGAGTACAGATGCCATTTCTGTTAATAAACCTAGTCCACTTTCTCAGACAGATTAAGCTGAGTCCAGAACTAAAAAAACATTCAAAATGGAGATTATCCATTGAAAGAGTTTAGTCCAGGACTAGGCTTTATCTGTGTCTGGGAAACCAGCCAAAAACATCTTATTTTCATTTACAGACAACAGTATGGCCAGGAAAAACCACTGACCAAGGTTAGAAATCTAATTTGAAAAGAGTCTCGAAAATGTCATGTACATAAATGAACAGATGCCATGTTGAACCAACCCAAAGTCCAATCTCAATATGGGCTGTATATACTGGGCTGACAAAACAATGTAGACTACACACCCAGTGGTACATTCTGAAGCGCTAAACCCCCAGCGGAGGGTTAAACCCCCAGCGGAGCGCTAAACCCCCAGCGGAGCGCTAAACCCCCAGCGGAGCGCTAAACCCCCAGCGGAGCGCTAAACCCCCAGCGGAGGGTTTAAACCCCAGCGGAGCGCTAAACCCCCAGCGGAGCGCTAAACCCCCACGTCGAGGGTTAAACCCCCAGCGGAGCGCTAAACCCCCAGCGGAGCGCTAAACCCCAGCGGAGGGTTACTTAAACCCCCAGCGGAGCGCTAACCCCAGCGGAGTCGCTAAACCCCAGCGGAGCGCTATAACCCCCAGCGGAGGGTTGAAACCCCCAGCGGAGCGCTAAACCCCCAGCGGAGCGCTAAACCCCCCAGCGGAGCGCTAAACCCCCAGCGGAGCGCTAAACCCCCAGCGGAGCGCTACACAACCAGCGGTCCATTCCAGGGCRCTACACAACCAGCGGTCCATTCCGGACTGCTAAACCCCCAGCGGTACATTCTACAGGGCGCTACGCAACCAGTGGTACATTCCGGGGCGATACACAACCAGCGCTACATTCCAGACTGCTAAACCCCCAGCGGAGCAACCAGCGGTACATTCCAGACTGCTAAAACCCCAGCGGTTCATTCTACGGGGTGCTACACAACCAGCGGTCCATTCTACGGGGCGCTACACAACCAGCGGTACATTCCGGGGCGCTACACAACCAGCGGTACATTCCGGGTCGCTACACAACCAGCGGTACATTCTACAGCGCTACACAACCTGTGGTATGTGCACAGTAAGCCCATTAAAACGGTTACCTGTAGAACAATACAACACTGGATGAAGTCATCGAAGGCCACTTGTCCCTTCCTCTGCCGATCAAACTTCTCTATGAGAGTGTTGTAGAACTGGTCTGAGAGACGATACCCTGGGGAGGAGGACAGAACAGTCAACATCACAGAAACACATCCTTGTTCAACAACCCTTACCCAATGTGTAACATCCATAGGGCTTTATCCTGCTCATTTCACAGAGCACTACTTCATTTTAATAATACAAGGACAAAAGAATAACAATGCATGTCTAATATCTACACCACAGGAGGTTGGTGGCATCTTAATTAGGGAGGACAGGCTTGTGGTAATGGCTGGAGCGGAATCAGTGGGATGATATCAAATACATGAAACTCATGGTTTCCATGTGATGATACCCTTCTATTCTCTCCGTTCCAGACATTTTTATGAGCCGTTCTCCCCTCAGCAGGCCGCCACTGATCTACACAACTATTTTGGCACATACAGTAGCTTTATCCAGACTCATGCATGTTGACCTTACGGAAGGGCATTAGAATATCGGGGCTGACCTTGTGAACCACAAACATGCAGCGGTAGGCCCTCCATCAGTATGGTCAAATAGGGAAAGCATACTGCTCACCGAATCCAGTCAGTGCCTGCTTCAGCTCGTTCTTGTCGATGAAGCCTGAGTTGTCTCTGTCGTAGGTGCGGAAGATGTTCTGCCAGTCCGTGATGTACTTCCACACGCCCGCAAACTCATTGAAGTTCACCCCTCCTTTGTTCTCCCTGTCAAACATGGCTGTGAGAGGGAAGCCAATAGAGGAGACATGAGTGACAGCAAGTAGGGGTCAGTAGAGTGCAACGTTATAAAATAACATTCTGATAGAAATGCACTTTGTAGAATAGTTTTTTTTCTGTCTTATAGAATCAGGCACCATGTCATCTTTATTCATTACATTTCTATCTAAAACATCCTGAATAGGTCTAGACCCCTGAGAACTACAACTAAAAAAAGAGCAGCTGGGAAGTGTAGTTCAATGCTGGAACACTAACACAATGGACTAAGGTTTCGCATGATGTATTATGACACAGAGTTATAGAAATCTTGCCTGTTTGAACTCTCCCCTGCGGTTTAATCCAATTACATCCTAACAAAGAGCTTCATCACATGGAAGGTCTGGGGTGGCCATTTGAATACAACAGATTTACACAGTAGGCTCCAGTACAGTGGGAGATTTAAAATAACTTAATAGAAAACTAGTTGTATTTTCTTAGTACATATAAGATTCACATTCCGCTACACTTCACAGACTCCAGAATGATCCAGTTGGTGAAGGTGTAATCAAGTTTGTTAACCAATCAAAACGGTCAGTGGGTGATTATAGACGGATATGCCTTTTGAGACAAACAAACACCTCCTGTTTGTGGGAAGGAAATACTCCCTTTTGCTGATGGTTGCATGCACAGGAGGTTGGTGGCACCTTAATTGGGGAGGATGGGCTCGTGGTAATGGCTGGAGCAGAATGGTATCAAAGACAAACACATGGTTTCCATGGTTTCCATGTATTTGATGCCATTCCATTCACTCCGTTCCCGCCCTTATTATGAGCCGTTCTCCCCCCAGCAGCCTCCACTGGCTGCATGCGTCCAATTAACTGGGGAGCTGGGTTGAAATATGTCACTGCACACAAACGTTAAGGTTTGTTGGTTGCTATGGGCAAAACATATCAACAATGCTAGTCCAACAGGACAATATAGGCTTGTTGTTGTGCAAGTTTGTTTGTGTGTCAAGGGTCAATGAGAGACAACTACTCACATATGATTGATCGGACCGTCACTGGGTTGAACGGTGTCCATGTACCTAGAGAGAGAAGATAAGATAGGTGAAACAAATGAGGACATTCGGCCACTAAGAGTTAAATCGTACAGGATGACTGCCAGGTTAATAGCTTTGGACTTCAATCAACCAGGCCATTCATAACAGAACAACCAGAAGAGGGAATTAGGCCAAGAGTTAGTAGTGGAGAACTCTGGTGGCTTATTAAGCAACCGTTATGTTCTTATCTTGGGTATGCTTTGGGTAACAGCAGAACTGCTACCCCGGAGAAAGAGCTGGAGATTTATCAGGGTTCCCTAAAGCTTGCTGCCTCACCCTCACTGCTCAGAGAGAGAGAGAGAGAGAGAGAGGAAAGATCATCCCAGGTCCTCACCAGGATTTAGACAAGCCAAAGAGTTCACAGCTTTTAAATAGTTTAAAGAGAGAGAAAGCTTTGCAGTGAAGTAAACTGAACAGCTTCTCATTAAGCCTTTCCTCTGCAACGACAAGGACCAGTCTGGTAATACAGCTGGTCTGGATCAGGGACCAGTCTGGTAATACAGCTGGTATGGATCAGGGACCAGTCTGGTAATACAGCTGGACTGGGTCTGGATCAGGGACCAGTCTGGTAATAAAGCTGGACTGGGTCTGGATCAGGGACCAGTCTGGAATAACAGCTGGACTGGGTCAGGGACCAGTCTGTAATCACAGCTGGAACTGGGGCTGGATCAGGGACCAGTCAAGGTAATAAGCTGGACTGGGTCAGTGACCAGTCTGGTAATACAGCTGGACTGGGTCAGTGACCAGTCTGTAATACAGCTGGACTGGGTCAGGGACCAGTCAGGTAATAGAGCTGGACTGGGTCAGTGACCAGTCTGGTGATACAGCTGGACTGGGTCAGGGACCAGTCTGGTAATACAGCTGGACTGGGTTCAGTGACCAGTCTGGTAATACAGCTGGACTGGGTCTGGATCAGGGACCAGTCTGGTAATACAGCTGGACTGGGTCTGGATCAGGGGACCAGTCTGGTAATACAGCTGGACTGGGTCAGGACCAGTCTGGTAATACAGCTGGACTGGGCTGGATCAGGGACCAGTCAGGTAATAGAGGCTGGACTGGGTCGATGCCAGTCTGGTTATACAGCTGGACTGGGCTGGATCAGGGACCAGTCTGGTAATACACTGAACTGGGTCTGGATCAGGGACCAGTCTGGTAATACAGCGGACTGGGTCAGGACCAGTCTGGTAATACAGGTGGACTGGGTCAGGGACCAGTAGGTAAAGAGTGGACTGGGTCAGGGACCAGTCTGGTAATACAGCTGGACTGGGGTGGATCAGGGACCATCTGGTAAATAGCTGGACTGGGTCTGGATCAGGGACCAGTCTGGTAATACAGCTGGACTGGGGCTGGATCAGGGACCAGTCTGGTAATACAGCTGGACTGGGCTGGATCAGGGACCAGTCAGGTAATAGAGCGGGACTGGGTCAGTGACCAGTCTGGTAATACAGCTGGTCTGGGCAGGGACCACTCTGGTTTTACAGCTGGGTGGGACTGGTTGGGACAGGGACTGGTCTGGACTGGTTTTACAAGCTGGCTGGGACAGGGACTGGGTCTGGACAGGGACCAGTCTGTATACAGCTGGACTGGGTCTGGATCAGGGACCAGTCTGGTAATACAGCTGGACTGGGTCAGGACCAGTCTGGTAATACAGCTGGATTGGTCTGGGACCAGTCTGGTAATACAGCTGAACTGGGTCTGGATCAGGGACCAGTCTGGTAATATAGCTGGACGGGTCTGGATCAGGGACCAGTCTGGTAATACAGCTGGACTGGGTCATGACCAGTCTGGTAATACAGCTGGACTGGGTCTGGGTGGACCAGTCTGGTAATACAGCTGGATTGGGTCTGGATCAGGGACCAGTCTGGTAATACAGCTGGACTGGGGCTGGATCAGGGACCAGTCAGGTAATAGAGCTGGACTGGGTCAGTGACCAGTCTGGTAATACAGCTGGTCTGGGCAGGGACCACTCTGGGTTTACAGCTGGGTGGACTGGCTGGGACAGGGACTGGGTCTGGACTGGTTTTACAGTGGTGGGATGGGGACTGGGTCTGGATTGGTTTTACAGCTGGGTGGGACTGGCTGGGACAGGACTGGGTCTGGATCAGGGACCAGTCTAGTAATACAGCTGGATTGGGTCTGGATCGGGGACCAGTCTGGTAATACAGCTGGATTGGGTCTGGATCAGGGACTAGTCTGGTAAAACAGCTGGACTGGGTCAGTGACCAGTCTGGTAATACAGCTGGACTGGGTCTGGGCTGGGACCACTCTGGTTTTACAGCTGGGTGGACTGGTTCTGGACTGGTTTTACAGCTGGTGTGACTGGCATGGAACAGGGAAAACTGGGTCTGGACTGGTTTTACAGCTGGGTGGGACTGGCTGGGACAGGGACTGGGTCTGGACTGGTTTTACAGCTGGGTGGGACAGGGACTGGGTCTAGGTCTGGACTGGTTTTACAGCCTGTGAGACAAAGCTTCCTCTGTGCAGCACAAACACTGGGCCTTCTCACTGTGTTGGCTGGTGCTCACTCATGAAGAAGGAGCAGGGACATGGAAGAAAAAAAGAAAAAAAACAGGGTGACTGCAACACAGCTCCCCACGGGAGAGACTCGGTGAGAGAACAGCTCCCCACGGGAGAGAATCGGTGAGAGAACAGCTCCCCACGGGAGAGAATCGGTGAGAGAGCTCTATAATAAACACATCAAAAGACACTCACACATGTTTGAATTGAAACATAGTAACACTCTCACTTACTAGGAACTGCTCTAGGCAGGCTAAAAACAGCATGTGCAAGGTTGAGCTCGACCTTGAGACAGACAAATCACCCGTCACCCCTTTTCCTCTCGGACACCTAGTGGAGGCAGGGGGCTGAGCACGGAGCCACAGAAGCCAGACAATCTGCCCCTAGCCAAACATTTCATTTTAGTCATTCAGCAGATGCTCTTATCCAGAACGACTTAGTGTGCATACATTTATCYTACTCTTTCATACTGGTCCCCCGTGGGAATCGAACCCACAACCCTGGCATTGCGTGCGCCATGCTCTACCTATTGAGCCACATGGGACTTAGCCTAATTGTGCATGTTTCCTGTCAAAGCCAGACTTAATTGTTCTGTGTTATTATTCAGTCTGTTCATGGGGCGATTCAGGACGAGTCAATGCAGGAGTTAGTTATTAGTAGATGGTCTAGATTTCCTTGGCACGTAGGTAGACCTGCCATTCAAACTACTCAGCACAGTGAATGCAATGCTGCCGATTTCAGTAACTACTAGAGTGGTGGGCTCCGAAACACAAACATTTATCAAAGAACATAAATATCAGTCTGGGTGCATTTTGGCAGATGCTTGGTGCAGACAGAGCATGTGCTTGGTGCAGACAGAGCAGGTGCTAAGAGGATAGTTAAATATGAAGACCTAGCTAAAAGGCCCCGGCACCTATAAAATAATCCCTTTAATGAAAGACTGGTGATGTACGGCGGGGTGGCTATCACTTTCTCATCAGGGAGTTGCACTGAGAAGAGAAGAGGAAACAAGGGGGAAGGGGACGATGAGAGTGGGGAGAGGCGCCAAGAGAAGAGGATCGATATGAAGAAAGGAAAGGAGGAAGATGAGCGGAAACAAGGGAAGACGAGGGGGAAGGGGATGATGAGAATTGAGGAGAGGAGTCGAAAGAGGGGAGGATCGATAAGAGAAGAGGTGAAAAGAGCAGTTTACAAGAAGAAAAGAGAACGAGGAAGAGAACAGTGAGGTTTGGGTGAGGGTCAGATTGACAGTGAGGTCTGAGTGAATATCAGAGTGACAGTGACAACACCATGGGCATGGTCAGTGAAGCGCACGGTCGAGCACGGGGCACAGCTTGCATTAAGTCAGCAGCTTGGTCACAGTCACACACAGTCTCACTGGCACAGCCTCATCATGACACAGCCCTACTAAATGAACTGGACTGACTGTGTGAACACAGCTCCTGCCTGCCTTCCACGCAGCCTAGTCATCAGTATTCTGAACCAGGGCTACTGCCAGATAACAGCTTCTTTCATCGCTCCTGAGACTATTTTTCAGTGTCCAAAAACAGTCAGAGAAGAATACCCATTCAATCCTTTTCAAAGTCCTCGATCGATTCAAAATGTTGAGTTTCAGAATAAATTGTTATTATTAACATGGTCTCAAAGTTTGCTTTGCTGGAACAAGTGCCCAAAGGTAAACACGATGTTCATTCATGTCACTGACTCAATCCTGAGCATATATTTGCCATCCAGCCTGGTGGGAAGATTAATGTCATGTTGCACTCATGGCGTTGGCTAAGCCACTCTCTGTCATATCTCGACAACAAGAGGGTGTTGAGTTGATTATCAGGTGGTAGCTGTCGTCAGACACTTCCTGCCTCATACAGGAAGTACTCTCCCTGTGTCATCAGATGAACTTTTCCCCTGATGGGTCGGCCATTTTGAGGTAATAACAAAACATGCGTGTCCATTTCAAGTCCAGACCACCAACTTTCCTCACCTCTCAGTCCTTAACCAGGTGTTAAAATGAGAGCAGGAAGCAGTGTTGAGGTCGAGAGGAGAAAGAACGTACCGTTCGATAAGGCCTGCTGCAGCTCTGTGTCTGATATCACGGCGCTCCTGTCCTTGTCCACTCTGGGGGGAAATAAGACAGACGGTATTAACACACAGTAGAGCCCTGTTGAAAACCTACAGCCACGCTACACTGTAAGGCCCTTGTCAGAATCTCAACACTCCATTCAATGAGAGTGTGTGTGGGCTGGTCTCGGGACAGGAGGGACGACGGCTTGTGGGAGATGGTGACGAGTGTCGTTTTACAGGGACGCCCGTGCCACCATCACAGATCAGTGAAGGTGAAACCAGAAATAACCAACAGCATACAAACAGCACGATGACACAAGTGCTATACTCCTGTGTGATGTAATAGCCAGATTGTTGGCAAGAGGGCTATTATGGTCTGTTTGTGCAGTCTTGCCAGCAATGTTTGGCATGACAACAAGCATAGGAGTTGGGTACAGTGTAGCATAAACAGATCTGGGATCAGGCTAGCTCTTATATTTTGAGTGCAATGCCAAAGAAAGGAGGCTTTTCCATTAAGGGAAAATAGATGAGATGCACGGAACGTTTTCGTTTTGAATTTACAATAAACACAAATATCGTATTCTATTGTAGAATCTCAGAACCCGGCGCCTTTCAGCACAATACCCATGCGCTATCTGTCACAGAAGTGTTGCATCACAAACTAATTAGCCTAATTTGTAAAATCGTGTTCCAATTGAACAGTATAAGAATGGTACAAGCGTTCTATTTAGACGTGAGAGACGTTTTGTGGGTTGAACATTAACAGAAATAAGAGGCTTTGCCTTCCAGTTCTGGAATAACCTTCTCTGTGAAATGAAGGGCAATCATCCCATCCTGAATGACTCACATAGCAACCTCTCAAACCCAACACACCAACTAAACCGCAGTCTTTGCGTAGCAAGACGGGACAAAACCTGTTTCCATGAAGGCACGCTGTGACTTCCTACAGACTGTAAAAAGATAAAAGGTTGGTCAGAGGGGGTACCTAACATTAAACCCTTTTAGAGTAGGGTCTGTGCTGTGTCCAACTACACACTGTCTACTTCTTGTTTTTCCTCTCTCTACCTCAGGTTAACTTACCTCACTGGGTTTTACATAAAATGAGGTGAAGTGGGAGAGCATCATTATGATTCATTTTCCTGGCCTGAAGCGGAAGTTGGAACCATCTGCCCATTTGCTGAATGGTGTTCAGTACAGATCCTAAAAATGATCTGTACACAGCACAGCAGCCATTGGAATTTTAACATTTCTCCGTTTTTCCTATGAAGCGATTCAAGTTATGACAGGCCTGGCAGAGCATAGTCTTCCAATCAAATGGTTTAGCAGCTTATGTCATGCTGGCTCTCATGGTAGGGGGAAGGAGTAGCCCTTCTGAATAGGAGACCGGTTTTCAGCCGACATGACCCTAAACCATAGCTTATCGTTTGTATCGTCACATATCAGAGATGTTGACCTGGGCCTAGATCCTAGACTGATCCTTTGCTGTTCTATTCTAGGCTGTCTTTGTGGCCCACATTTTTGACATGCCAGTGTTATGGAAACTGATGATCATATAGGTGGAGAGTGGAAAAGGAACATTCTATGACACAAGCCAAACAAAATATGCTATGAAAGGACCAACTTGCTAGTGACTCATGCATTTACACTGTGACCACTCAAGTCATATGACCTAGGGAGGGAGTTCCAGCCACAGTGAGTTTCTTGGASGTGGAGTGTGTGGTGGAATACAGATAACGAGAACTAGGTCTTATCTGGCTGTTATAAATTATTCAACAAGGTGTTTCAGGTCTTGCGTGCCTCCAGCATTTTAATGTTGAGAGAAAGCAAAGCACCATGGGTCCTCTGCAGTATTACATAACGCAATACTACCACCAGGGACAAGAGCAACTTCCTATTTTTCTACTACAACCTTATGCCAAGCTCTTTCCAGTTATTACTGTATGCAAGTTGTCAAGCCCGCTCTCTTGTCAGTTCTTGTAAAATAAAGTTCCTTCAAAGCCATTCTCCTCGGATAACTGCCCGACACAATAGAAACCGATAGTAAATTATTCGATTATTTTAATGTGATGCCATTGCCTAAATCAACTCCAAGAAGTCCATTGAACAACATTAAGGCCTTGTATGTGTGTGTCAAGAAAATGTCATAATGTTAGAGTAAAATAGGAAGAGAGAAAAAAAACGTGCTTACTAGAGCCAAATGACAGGCATAATATATCCCATTAAAATATTATTTTTTTGTGCAAATTTTTAAAAAAGAAACTAAAACCAGTCTGTCAAATACATGTCCTCATCGAACCATGGTTGTAATATGAAAACAATAACTTTGTATGCGAACCGAACATATATTGTGCTATTATTATCTCTGCCAATTATGCGCCGTGGCAGCAGTTTTCAAAATGAAGCTCAAACCAAAGCGGAGTATTTCGATAGCCACGAAAGACGTCTTTTCCCTCACCTCTGAAATATATTCCAAAGAAAACCTTGATCCGGTCCCGGCGCTGCGTTGTTGTATTGTTGTTGTTGTTGTTGTTGTGGAGCTCCTCTATACGGACTACCGGAATTATATGCCATTTTAAAACCTTTATAATTTGTGCTACACTACCCTATACTCGTTTTAATCTGACACTGACGTTCGGTCGTCACATATTACCACAGCCACAAAGTCATAACTATGGCTAAACCCCGCCCATTTCTACAATTTATCTTCTTCAAATCGGATTGTAAACCTAACCTTAACCACACTACTAACATTATGCCTAACCCTAAACATAAATTAAGACCGAAAAGCACATGTTGGTTTTCATGACATTTTACAATAGAGCCAATTTTGACTTTGTGGCTGTGGTAACTAGTGACAACCTGACATTCCTCGCGCAGAGGCGTGGCATGTAACCACTTCCCATAAAAAACGTGGACACGCCATAGAGCTCCATCCTGAGTGGGTTACTCGGAAATTACTCTACTTTAAAACGTTTTGATTGGTCTTCTGCCCGGTCCAGTGATTTACCCCGGCCAAACCCTAACCCGGACGACGCTGGGACAATTGTGAGCCGCCCTATAGGACTCCCAATCACGGAAGGTTGTGATACAGCCTGGAATTGAACCAAGGTCTGTAGTGACACCTCCTCTAGCACTGAGATGCAGTGCCTTAGACCGCTGCACCACTCGGGAGCCCTAGCCCCAGATAAAATATTTTTATCATAATAAATCACTTTTGCRTGTGAAAATAAAATCCTTCTCATTAATCCACGTGTAACCTACCTCACTTTTGTTTTGAGCCAACTTCGCTGGGGCCCCTGGCTCACGCTCGGAAGGTAGCCATGTTCCAAAACAAATGCAAACACTTTTCATGCACTAAAAACTCAAATCCCTTTAATGCATTCTTGTGTGAATTTCAAAATCCCTTTTTGCTGGAGAAGCACAAAAAGCAAAACACCATGCTGTTTTAAACTTTGACAAATCTTTTTAACACCAAAAACAAAAGTAAAGTCATCTGAAAGTAGCAACATAATTAAACGTTTAAGATTTAAATGATTTCCAATATGATAAATATGATTTTCACTTCTAAGAACTAAAACAGCTGTTTAGATCCAAAATGCTGTTGACCTGTATTTGCTTTTATGTATTTGCAATCACTCTCCGTGATTGGTCAAAAGCCTAAACGCTGTCAGTCTAAGTTTGGGCGAATTTCGGTCATGCTCAATGCTGCTCTCTGTGGAGAATCTGAAGCTAGCAGCTGACAATGACCCTTTTCTTGATCTAGCTAGCTAATCAAGATCTGTTTACCTTATACGCAAGTTCTAGACACCAAACTAAGAAAGAAAATTCTGCAAGAATTGAGGAAATATGTTTTACTATCCAAACAGTCTTCAGAGGCACACCAGCTGCTTTTCCACTATTTGGAGAGTCGTGGGCTAGCTTAGCTAGGCTAACATTCTCTTTGGCAGAGTTTAATATTTTGTATCTTGTCAATCTCAGTCAATGTAATGTGTGTATTGGTCATCATCATCATCAGAGGCCTTCAATTTAGACAAATTCTGGTATTTATTATCATGCTTTTTGACAGCAACCAAAGGGATCAGGATAACATGCAGAGAGCTTCTGAGGGGCAACGTTGGGCAGACATGGTGACAACAACCCTTCCTCTCTCATTTCTATGTCTGAGAGACAGAGGGGAATATGTTATGCTAACCAACCTATATGGTCCCTAAACTTCGAGACGAAACATGGATAGCTAGCTAAGTTAGATGTATTGTGTCATGGCTCTGATCATAGCTAGTTGTTGTGTATGTGTGTGTGTGTGTGTGTGTGTATCTTTTGCAGTGAGGACATCATGGACTACGTGACGGTCCAGGTGGCTCAGTCCTGCCCTGGTCTCCCCCGGCCTCGCTTCTCCCTCTATCTGTCTTCCCAGCTGCAGTATGGGGTGGGCATCGTCTACCACCGCCAGTGTAGCTTCCTTCTGGATGAGAAAGAGAGGAGAGAGAGGAAAGGGTCATTTCAGACACTTCATTTCAGACACTAGATACAATGAATGGCATTCAGACTAACACCATGTAAAGAGATGCTTGTAGATAAAGGTCGTAATTCGGGTTGCAAAATTCCAGTAACTTTCCCAAAATTACCAATTTTTCCAGGATTTCTGAAAAACCTGGAAACTTTGCAACCCTAGCCGTAATTAAGAGACAATATATCAAGTATAATGTGAAGACAGGCCACAGGAACAATGGACACTAAACTGAAATAAACATAGCCAAAGCCATAACAGATACTCTCCATCCACACACACTCATTGATACAACCTGAGACAATACACCATACAACCAACCGCATTGTAGTTAGAGGTCTATATGAATGATTATGCTCAGACATGTACTCGCTTATCATAACAGGCAGCTTGATAGTCTGATAGGATGATTTATGTCTGGCTGCTTAGGAGACTAACAGATCCAGGAACAGATGTTCAGGGTCACCCGCTTGACCGGAGGAGAATGGTGCAGGAGAAGATGGCTGCCGTTTTATGGGCTCCTAACCAATTATGCTATTTTGTGTGTTTTTGTGCCATTGTTGGTAACTTATTTTGTACATAATGTTTCTGCCCCCGTCTGTTATGACCAAAAATAGCTTCTGGATATCAGAACGGCGATTACTTACCTCGAACTGTACAAAGATTTTTTCTTTAGCGAGTCGGGCGCAAAGGATTTACTCCAGATACCCGACCAGGCCCAAATCCTTGTCATTCCCATTAAAAGAAGACGCCGATACAGGTGACGCAGGTCCGGGTGCCTTGTGAGAATTTCTCGGCCAGTGGGTAACCTGCCTCTACCATCCATCCTATTGGCCAACGTGCAATCATTGGAGAATAAACTGGATGAGGTCCGCTCAAGACGATCCTACCAATGGGACATTAAAATTAAAATGTAATTTTATGGGACATTAAAAAATGTAATATCTTGTGTTTCACTGAGTCGTGACTGAACGACGACATGGATAATGTACAGTTGGCTGGGTTTTCTGTGTATCGACAAGACAGAACAGCTGCCTCCGGTAAGACAAGGGATGGCGGTCTGTGTCTGTTTGTCAATAACAGCTGGTGCGCAAAATCTAATATTAAGGAAGACTCAAGGTTTTGCTCTACTGAAGTAGATTATCTCAAGCTGTAGATCACACTATTTACCAAGAGAGTTTTCATCTATATTTTTCATAGCTGTCTATTTACCACCACAAACCGATGCTGGCACTAAGACCGTACTCAACGAGCTGTATAAAGCCATAAGCAAACAAGAAAATGCTCATCCAGAGGCGGCACTCCTAGTGGCCGGGGACTTTAATGCAGGGAAACTTAAATCCATTTTACCTCATTTCTACCAGCATGTTACATGTGCAACAAGAGGAGAAAAAAACTCTAGACCACCTTTACTCCACACACAGAGATACGTACAAAGCTCTCCCTCGCCCTCCATTTGGCAAATCTGACCATAATTATATTCTCCTGATTCCTGCTTACAAGCAAAAACTAAAGCAGGAAGTACCAGTGACTCAATCAATACAGAAGTGGTCAGATGACACAGATGCTAAGCTACAGGGCTGTTTTACTAGCACAGACTGGAATATGTTCCGGGACTCATCCAATGGCATTGAGGAGTATACCACATCAGTCACCGGCTTCATCAATAAGTGCATCGATGATGTTGTCCCCACAGTAACCGTACGTACATACCCCACCCAGAAGCCATGGGTTACAGGCAACATCCGCACTGAGCTAAAGGGTAGATCTGCCGCTTTCAAGGAGCGGGACTCTAACCCGGACGCTTATTAGAAATCCCGCTATGCCCTCAGACGAACCATCAAACAGGCAAAGCGTAAATACAGGACTAAGATTGAATCCTACTACACCGGCTCCGATGCTCTTCGGATGTGGCAAGGCTTGTAAACTATTACGGACTACAAAGGGAAGCCCAGCCGCGAGCTGGCCAGTTACACAAGCCTACCAGACGAGCGAAATTACTTATATGCACGCTTCGAGGCAAGAAACACTGAAGCATCATACTGCCCCAACAGATCCACAGATGACGCAATCTCAATCGCACTCGACACTGCCCTTTCCCACCTGGACAGAAGGAACACCTACGTGAGAATGCTGTTCATTGACTACAGCTCAGCGTTCAACACCATAGTGCTCTCAAAGCTCATCACTAAGCTAAGGACCCTGGGACTAAACACCTCCCTCTGCAACTGGATTCTGGACTTCCTGACGGGCCGCCCCCAGGTGGTAAGGATAGGCAACAACACATCTGCCATGCTGATCCTCAACACGGGGGCCCTCAGGGGTGCGTGTTTAGTCCCCTCCTGTACTCCCTGTTCACCTACGACTGCGTGGCCTAGCACGACTCCAATAGCATCTTTAAGTTTTCCGACGACAAAACGGTGGTGGGCCTGATCACCGACATAGATGAGACAACCTATAGGGAGGAGGTCAGAGACCTGGAAGTGTGGTGCCAGGACAACAACCTCTCCCTCAACGYGATCAAGACAAAGGAGATGATCGTGGACTACAGGAAATGGAGGGCCGAGCACACCCCCATTCTCATCGACGGGGCTGTAGTGGAGCAGGTTGAGAGCTTCAAGTTCCTTGGTGTTCACATCACCAACAAACTATCATGGTCCAAACTAGGGTCGGAAACTTTCCGGGAAATTTCCGGAAATTTTCTGGAAATTTTCCATGGGAAGTTAAGCCTGCTTAAATTCATCAAAAAAGTTAGCTAATAACAGTGAACCTTTTTTTTGTGGGATACACATAAGGCAATTCTAGGTCTTGTGGCATATTTTGGTTAAACTATCCCCAATTCAATGGAATTGCAACCCTCTGCATGCACAGTGCATTCGTCCATCACATGTGCAGTGCACTCTTCCATCACATGTACAGCTGATTCTCAAGATCTTGCACACTAATGAGATGCTATTGAGCCCACACTACTACACTTTCTGAGCCAAGGACTACATGCTTTCTGATAAGTTTTGATTACAATACTGGGTGGGGTGAATATATTTTATATGACATACATAATTCCTTTGTTAACTAGTAAATAGTAGCCTACATCAGTGTGTTTAAATCATTTCTAACTTGTTAACAATTTCTTCTAGTAAGTTTTTGCTACCATGTGGGTTTTAGCTTGCTTGAGCCTGCTAACTGAAGAGTGTTAATTCACCTGTTTCCATACGTTTAATTTTAAAACATTTATATTACAAGGAGTTGTTTAATCTAACTGCTTAACTATTTATCTGTACATGGAATTGTATATATWTTTTTTTAACTAATTTTGCCACTGACACTWTCTGATGTGTGGAGACATTTCACTGCAGCTAATGTAGAAGGAAAAGCTGTGTACATTTGCAAATACTGTGACAAATCATATGTGAAGAATGCAACAAAGATGCAGAATCATCTGGCCAAGTGCATAAAGTTCCCTCAGCGCTCATCATGTTTACAGTCTCCTGGAGGGGAAGGAGTCGCTCCAAGAATTGGCCATATCACAGTCTGCCGATATGGACAGCCCCATCAAGAGGACCCTCCTGGATGATGTATTTTGGGAGAGAGTGGTAAGCAACCTGAAACTCCTGAAACCTATAGCAGTAGCCATTGCACGGATTGAGGGAGACAATGCCATCCTGTCTGATGAAGAAATCTGTACTGCCCTGCCCACTTCACTGTTGCTCCAAGCAGAGGAAACTGCAGTACTGAAATACATAAAAATGCGTGAAGACTTCTGCCTGAAGCCCAAACACGCAGCAGTGTACATGTTGGACCCCAAGTATGCTGGCAAGAGCATCCTGTCTGGTGCAGAGATCAACAAGGCCTATGGTGTCATCACTACCGTGTCTCACCACCTTGGCCTGGATGAGGGCAAGGTTCTTGGCAGTCTGGCGAAGTACACTTACAAGCAAGGGCTTTGGGATGGAGATGCAATATGGCAGACTTGCCAACATATCTCATCAGCCACCTGGTGGAAGGGACTTTGTGGATCTGAGGCTCATTCCCCTGTTGCCTCA
The DNA here is from genome assembly GCF_002910315.2 of Salvelinus sp. IW2-2015. Taxonomy (NCBI): domain Eukaryota; kingdom Metazoa; phylum Chordata; class Actinopteri; order Salmoniformes; family Salmonidae; genus Salvelinus; species Salvelinus sp. IW2-2015. Next base: position 26,421,624 of record NC_036854.1, on the reverse strand, counting down.
ATCATCCTCCAAATCCCACCAACATCAGCCACCTTAGAGCACAACTGGTCCTTGTTTTGGAACATACACACCAAAGCACTCAACAAGCTGACCAATACAATGGTTGAAAAATTGGTGACCATCCGGGCAAATTTTAGGCTTTTTGAGCCTTACAATGAGCCATCCTCAACAAGGTTGGAAAGTGACTGTGAAGATGAGGCCTCAGAGTCTGATGTTCAAGAGGTGGACATTGATGAGGTCCAGAGAGAAGACAYGGAAGCCTAAGAGGAAGACAACCAAAGCTTTAGTTTATAAACTATAATTTTACAGATGTATGTTGAAAACGTTTTTGGGAGATACGATAGATCATTGGGGATCATTCAATATTCCCTTTTGTTGTTCAGTGAAATCATCCCACGTGAAGAGTCAACTCATTTAATTATTTTACATTATTTAAATTTTTTTCTATTGGAAGGTTTTGATCATTTGCAATTATGTCTACTTATGATAAGGTAAAAGGTTTATGTTTCTGTCTCCATATGATATGGTAAATATATCCAATGCAAAAAACATCTACATTTAAATGGTATTAATATTAATTTGCATATATTTCCGTTAATTCCCATATAGTGCCGTTAATTCCCACGGGAAGTTTCCACCTCTGAATATTCCCCAAAATGTGCAACCCTAGTCTAAACACACCAAGACATTCGTGAAGAGGGCACGACAACGCTTATTCCCCCTCAAGAGAATGAAAAGATTTGGCGTGGGTTTTCAGATCCTCAAAAAGTTATACAGCTGCACCAATGAGAGCTTCCTAACTGGTTGCTTCACCGCCTGATATGGCAATTGCTCGGTCTCCGACCGCAAGGTGCTACAGAGGGTAATGCGTACGGCCCAGTACATCACTGGGGCCAAGCTTCCTGCCATCCAGGACCTCTATACCAGGCGGTGTCAGAGGAAGGCCCTAAAAATTGCCAAACACTCCAGCCACCCTAGTCATAGACTGTTCTCTCTGCTACCATCACGGCAAGCAGCACTGGAGCGCCAAGTCTAGGTCTAAAAGGCTCCTTAACAGCTTCTACCCCCAAGCCATAAGACTGCTGAACAGCTAATCAAATGTCTACCCAGACTATTTGCATTGACCCCCCCCCCCCTTTTTTAAAAAGCTGCTTCTACTCGCTGTTTATTATCTATTATCTATGCATAGTCACTTTACCCCTACCTACATGTACATATTACCTCGACTAACCTGTACCCCCTGTATATAGCCTCGTTATTGTTATTTTATTGTTTCTCTTATTTTATTTTTTACTTTAGTTTATTTAGTAAATATCGTTCATAACTGTTATTTTTCTTAAAACTGCATTGTTGGTTAAGGGCTTGTAAATAAGCATGTTGTATTCTGTGCATGTGACAAATTAAATTAAATTTGATTTATTGAATTTCTTTACAGAACCACAACTGTCCAATCAGGAAGATGTACAGTATATTGTATGTATTCCTTGACGTCATCGCGACCTTACCCCTCTCTTCCAGAGGAGATCCAGCAGGCCATAGAGCGCATGGCGCGCTCCACGAGACATACGCATCGCCCTGGCCGAGCCTGACATGTCAGAACACACACGGTCTCCCGTATTTCCCACACACACACACAAACGTCCTCTTGAGTTGTCCGATATAACTGTCAGACATATTGTATATTGGCAATGTTAATGGATTGGATTAATGTAGTGTTTTTCATTTTGAGCACGAGCTGCCCAATCCCTATAGGATTCCTCAGGCAATGTCAATAATACAAACACAGTAAAACCATTTCTACCAACCGTGTTAACACATTTTCAACGGTAATGTCACGTCAAATATTTATAACCCCCAAACAACCGCAGTTAATTCCAATGTACACATAGCACACAAAATGCCTTTTCACGACACAATTTTAACTTTACCCTCATTGAATCACCTTGTGAGTTGATAATGTGTGTCTCACTCTTCTGTGTGTCTCGTTCTCTTACAGCCATGGCAGCTGATATAGAGAATGACTCCAGAGTGCCCTCTAGGGACCAGTCCTAGAAACGCACCAGAGGACGTAGGTGAGACTGGGTGAGGGAACGATTTGTGTTGGAAAATCCTCAGCAAGAAATCTGCATTACTAATGCTTGCTCTTTGTCTCCCTCTCTCTCTCTCTCTCGTAGGTTTCAAATCCTCTCCTGATGCCATTACCCTCAAAGAGAAGGAGCATCTTGTCATCAGTGCAGTAGAGGTGACCTCACTCATTTGTTTAAACCTAGAAAGGCTATATTTCTACAGAAACCACAGTTGGGATTAGACAAACTGAGAATGTTACTCACTTTGCCTAATAAGAGACATTCAACCACGTGAACACATACCAAGCCAACTGTGTGAAACCAAAAGGATCTTTCCTGAGCTTTCAGTCGTTCATTATTAACTTCCTCTCCGTCTCCCTCACCATCAGTTTGAAGAAGCTGGGCTTCCTTAAGCCACAGGCAAAGAGATTGACATGCTTCTGGAGCAGCAGGACCAATTCCACGATGGTGAGAGAAGAGGGAGAGTAAAGAGTTAGGACAGATAATAAAAGCTATAGAAACGGAAATAAGACAGTAAATATAGGTTTGTGTAAACTGGTGTGTGTCCCAGACGTCTCAGAGAGAGAGGGGGAGTCAGGGAGTCAGTCCGAGAGGGGCACGGAGAAAGCACTGGAAAGCTCCTGTGGAAAGGTGTCTGTGTGTTCACGCTGTTCTGTGTTTGACTCATGAGGAACTACGAATCCAACTATCCGCATGAATTCCAAGATATTTGGGTCCTATATTTTCTTCTGACAAATGTGTGTGGGTATGTACAGTCACAGTATGTACAGTCACAGTATATACAGTCACAGAACAGCCTCCCCGGACTTATCTATCTGTAACTTCCTCATCTGCTCATTTCCCTCTCTATCCCTCTCTCCTTCCCTCTCCTTGGTAGGACTCAAGTTTTCCACTACTTCACTGAGAGCGAAGAGATTAGTGATTACTTCTAAGAAGGAAGGGAGGATACGTTACAAGTGTTGGAACAGGACAGTCTCTGTTCTCATTGCCTTGTCTGTGCCTCTTCTTCAGCCTCAGGTGTTGATAAATCTCCCTACCCAGAAACTCCTCTCTACAGCACCCCCTCGCCTGTGAGTATTATAGCTCCTCTCTACAGCGCCCCCTCTGGCTGTGAGTATTATAGCTCCTCTCTACAGTGCCCCCTCGCCTGTGAGTATTATAGCTCCTCTCTACAGCACCCCCTCGCTCTGTGAGTATTATAGCTCTCTCTAAAGCGCCCCCTCTGGCTGTGAGTATTATAGGCTCCTCTCTACAGCACTCCTCTGGCGGTGGGTATTATAGCTCCTCTCTACAGTGCCCCTGGCTGTGAGAATTATAGCTCCTCTCTACAGCGCCCCCTCTGGCTGGAGTATTATAGCTCCTCTCTAGCAGCACCCCTCTGGCGGTGGGTAATTATAGCTCCTCTCTAACAGTGCCCTCCCTCTGGGAATCAACCCATAACCCTAATGTTGTCAGCACCGTGCTCCATCTGGGAATCAAACCTATAACCCTGATGTTGTCGCACCGTGCTCCACGTGGGAATCAAACCCATAACCCTGATTTTGTCAGCACCGTGCCTCATCTGGGAATCAAACCCATAACCCTGATGTTGTCAGCACCGGTGCTCCATCTGGGAATCAACAACCCATAACCCTGATGTTGTCTAGCACCGTGCTCCATCTGGGAATCAAACCCATAACCTGATGTTGTCAGCACCGTGCTCCATCTGGGAATCAAACCCATAACCTGATGTTGTCTAGCACCGTGCTCCATCTGGGAATCAAACCCATAACCCTGATGTTGTTAGCACCGTGCTCCATCTGGGAATCAAACCCATAACCTCGATGTTGTCAGCCCCGTGCTCATCTGGGAAATCAAACCCATAACCCTGATGTTGTCAGCACCAGTGCTCCATCTGGGAATCAAACCCTATAACCCTGATGTTGTTCAGCACCGTGCTCCATCTGGGAATCAACACCCATAACCCTCGATGTTTGTCAGCACCGTGCTCCATCTGGGAATCAACACCCATAACCTGATGTTGTCAGCACCGTGCCTCATCTGGGATCAAACCATTAACCCTTGAGATGTTGTCAGCACGTGCTCCATCTGGAATCAAAACCAAACCCCTGATGTTGTCCAGCAGCCGTGCTCCATCTGGGAATCAAACCCATAACCCTGATGTTGTCAGCACCGTGCTCCAACCAACTGAGCCACCTCAGAACTGCCACACCGTGAGCATGATGAAGATATCACAGTGAGTATTTTTTCTAACTCTTTGCCCCAACGCAGCTCTCCTGTACCCTGACCTCTTGTCGCTACGGAAACAGTGCGCTGCCCTCACAATCCTCACTCGCTCCGGGGAGAGACGCAAAGGAGAGGAAACGGAGGAGGAGGGAAGCTCCGAGCTGGACAGAGAGATGGAGAGGAAGAAGAGGGACTCTGGCATGCAAGAGGTGAACAGGTCTATATTTGCTATGTAACTTTCTGCATTTGTTTTCATTCTGGTTATCAATCGATGAACAATAAAACAATTGAAGCTGTAACATATTCCGTGTCCTTTATAAACAAATGAGGTAATTTGACACCGTGTTCTCCATATTACCAATGCCACCAGGGGACACTTGTGCAGGAATTTGTAAACATTAGTTTACATAATAAAGACTTGACGGGGAATTCTAACATACCCAAGGGAGGAGTTGAACAGAAGGACAAGGCATACTGATAATGTTCATATAGCTCCAGCCTGGTCTCATAGACTAGACGTAACATAGTAATCGAAAATCCGGGACACTCAAATTAGTATATGTTATCGGGGTGGATGAGTGGGCGTATAACGTGAACGTCTAGCAACCCAAAGGTTGTGTGTTCAAATTTCATCATTGACAACTTTAGCATTTTAGCTAATTAGCAACTACTTAACATGTTAGCTAACCCTAACCATATTGTACGAATTGCAATTTGTAACATATCATATGAAATGGATGATGGATATCCACATATTAATACAGCATCTAGTCTACACTGCTTAGTTTGTCATACTGACACTGTAGATGTCTGAAGTCTTTCTCTCCTGTATCCCCAGATCCCAGAACAGTTGCTGGAGTCAGCAGCAGCCCCTCCATCTGAAGCATCAGGTCGGACATTGTTTCACTGTCACAGTTACTTCAAATTCTAGAATGACACCCACGGAACTAGAATTAGATTTTATTTATAGAATGACACCCGCGGAACTAGAATTACATTTTATTTCTAGAAAGACACCAACGGTACTAGAATTAGATTTTATTTCTAGAATGACACCGACTGAACTAGAATTAGATTTCTAGAATGACACCCACGGAACTAGAATTAGATTTCTAGAATGACACCCACAGAACTAGAATTATAATTTATTTCTAGAATGACACCCGCGGAACTAGAATTAGATTATATTTATATAATGACACCCGCGGAACTAGAATTCGATTTTATTTCTAGAATGACACCACGGAATAGAATTACTTTTATTCTAGAATGACACCAACCGGAACTAGAAAACATTTTATTTATAGAATGACTCCACGGAACCAAGAATTAGATTTTATTTCTTGAATGACACCCACGGAACCAGAATTTGATTTGATTTCTAGAATGACACCCAGGAACTAGATTCTTATTTTATTTCTAGAATGACACCAACGGAACTAGAATTCGATTTCTGAATGACACCCACGGAACTAGAAATTCGATTTTATTTCTAGAATGACACCCGCGGAACTAGAATTCGATTTACTTCTAGAATGACACACCGGAACTAGAATTCGATTTATTTCTAGAATGACACCCGCGGAACTAAATTCCAATTTTATTTCTAGAATGACACCCGCGGACTAGAATTAGATTTTATTTCTAGAATGACACCCGTGAACTAGAATTCGGTTTTATTTCTAGAATGACCCGCGGAACTAGAATTAGATTTTATTTAGAATGACACCCACGGAACTAGAATTAGATTTTATTTCTAGAATGACACCCGCGGAACTAGAATTGATTTTATTTCTAGAATGACACCAAACGGAACTAGAATTAGATTTGATTTCTAGAATGACACCCACAGAACTAGAATTAGATTTGATTTCTAGAATGACACCAACGGAACTAGAATTAGATTTGATTTCTAGAATGACACCCACGGAACTGAATTAGAATTTGATTTTCTAGAATGACATCTAACAGAACTGAATTAGATTTGATTTCTATGATGACACCAAAAGATATGAATAGTTTGATTTATGATGACACCATTGCATTTATGTGTCTCTGTTTTCAACTGAGGTTCTTCTGGACATGTCAAAGAGGACAGATCCAGAGCAGATCTCTCCTGTGAGCAGACTGTGAGGGAATAGAGAGAAAAAGAGAGAAACAGATGCTTGGGATCTCTCCCAAGATCAAGCAGAGACATGGAAAGAGGGACAGAAAGTGGGAGGAAGAGAAGAAGAAGATATATTTGTATAACTGTTTGTGAAGTAGTTTTGTCTTGGTTAGATAGCTCAGTGTCTGCTCTTTTCAAGTCTCATATGGAAGAAGCCCCAGTGCCTGTGGAGGCTATAGTGGAGGACATGGTGGCTCTACCAGACAGAGAACAGGAGACCGACTAGAGAGGTCACTGCCTGAGGGCTGTTGAGATAGGTTTTTATTACCCCTCTAGTCACTGAATTACTATCTGCTCTATATCTATCTATCTCACCATTACTTACTGCTGCTATCTATTCTATATCTTCTAACTCACCCATTACTGTACTGCTCCATCCATTCTAATATCTATCTCACCATTACTTTACTGCTCTATCTATTCTATATCTATCTAACTCACCCATTACTTTACTGCTCTATCTATTCTATATCTATCTCTCATCTATTACTGTACTGCTCTATCTATTCTATATCTTCTCGCCCATTACTGTACTGCTCCATCTATTCTATATCTATCTCTCATCTATTACTGTACTGCTCTATCTATTCTATATCTATCTCGCCCATTACTGTACTGCTCCATCTATTCTATATCTATCTCTGATCTATTACTGTACTGCTCTATCTATTCTATATCTATCTCGCCCATTACTGTACTGCTCCATCTATTTATCTATCTAACTCACCCATTACTGTACTGCTCATCTATTCTATATTCTATCTCTCACTCACATACTGTACTGCTCTATCTATTCTATATCTATCTCTCACCTATTACTGTATCTGCTCTATCTATTCTATATCTATCTCAATCATTACTGTACTGCTCCATCTATTCTATATATCTCACCCATTACTGTACTGCTCCATCTATTCTATCTATCTAACTCACCCATTACTGTATGCTCCATCTATTCTATATATCTATCTCTCACCATTACTGTACTGCTCTTTCTATTCTATTACTATCTTCACCCATTACTGTCTGCTCCATCTATTCTATCTATCTAACTCACCCATTACTGTAATGCTCCATCTATTCTATATCTATCTAACTCACCCATAACTGTACTGCTCCATCTATTCTATCTCACCCATTACTGTACTGCTCTATCTATTCTATATCTTATCTCTCACCCATTACTGTACTGCTTATCTTTCTATATCTATCTCTCACCCATTACTGAACTGCTCCATCTATTATATCTATCTAACTCACCCATTACTGTACTGCTCTATCTATTCTATATCTATCTCACCCATCACTGTACTGCTCCATATATTCTAACTCACCCATTACTGCACTGCTCTATCTATTCTATATCTATCTCACCCATTACTGTACTGCTCCATATATTCTAACTCACCCATTACTCTGTGCTCCATATATTCTATCTAACTGGAACAGTCTGGGCAGTGTTTTAGACATGGCTATCATCTCCCTCTCTTGCGCTTTCAGTGTGGTGTCTCGTTCCTCCTTAGGTTTGGCAAGGTCACCTTCTACTCTCTGCTGCCCCTGCAGTACTGCAGCTCACATGCTCTCCAAACTGCTAGGTGAGAGCTGACAGAGAGAACAGAGAAAAAATAGATATCGCATTCCAATATTGTTTTACTTCACTAACAAACATGCATGCGTTTTGTGTGTGTTTTATTGTGACATGTGTGTGTTTGATTGGACATATGTGTGTGTGTGTTGTATTGTGACTATGTGGTGTGTGTTGTATTTGTGGACGTGTGTGTGTGTGTGGTGTTTGTCCAGAGCTGGTGTTCTGCTAGGGAGCTGGCAGTACATCAGGCTGAATCCTACAGCCCCATCACCATCATCCCTGGACCACTCAGCACCGTGCACGCCTGAGGAAAACAGAGGATGTCCACGTCCACACACACACACACCACACACACACCACACACACACACACACACACACACACAACACCACACACAACACACACACACACACACACACACGGGATGTGTGCGGAAATACTTTTAAAACTAATAATGTTCATTCATGTCCCAAATTTTATTTCTGTGAGATCACCTCCTCAAATTGTTTTGTAGCACACATGATGACAACATTTATAAGTGAAGCCTTTTTATAACAAGTGAAGTTACTGAGTTATTATTGAAAGGTAGTTGTTAATATTGAGATTTTTTATTCAAAGTTGGTATTTATATTATTAATATCTATTGATATGAGTGTATTTAGCAGGGGATATATTTAATACTATGTATTTAGCAGGGGATATATTTTATTCTGATTTATTTGTCAACTGTCATGAAAGTTGATATTGTTGACAGCAACGTTTTTGGTGAACTTTTCTCAGATGTTTTTTCTGTCTTATTGTCACGTTCCTGACCTGTTTTCTGTTAGTTTTTGTACGTGTTAGCTGGTCAGGACGTGAGTTTGGGTGGGCAGTCTATGTTTTCTGTTTCTATGTTGGTTTGGGTACCTAATATGGTTCTCAATTAGAGGCAGGTGGTTTTCATCTCCTCTGATTGAGAATCATATTAAGGTAGGTGTTGTCACATTGTTTGTCGTGGGTGGTTGTCTCCTGTGTCAGTGTCTGTGTATGTTACGCTACACGGGACTGTTTTCGGTTTTGTTTGTGCGTTCGCTTTATGTAGTCATTTTTCCTGTTTGTGCGTTCTTCGTGTTTCATGTAAGTTCGTCGTCCAGGTCTGTCTACGTCGTTTATTGTTTTGTAATTATTCAAGTGTTCGTCGTGTTTTCTGTTTTGTTTATTAAATATCATGTCTTATCACAACGCTGCGTCTTGGTTCAATCCATGCTCCTCCTCTTCGGATGAAGAGGAGAACCGTTACACTTATTGTGGTATGATGTTACTCTGTTCTTACGGTGAAGCATTTATGAGTATCTTATGTCAAGTGTTATTGAAGGGTTGTGGTTTTCAGGATCACTTGGCACATCTAAAGCCTTTTCTTTTGGGGTGTTATAGGCCACCAAGTGTTAACAGTCAGTAACTAAATAATATGTGTGAAATGCTTGATAGTGTATGTGATGTAAACAAAGAGGTCTACTTTCTTGGGGACCTGAATATTGACTGGTTTTCATCAAGCTGTCCGCTCAAGAGGAAGCTTCTTACTGTAACCAGTGCCTGTAATCTGGTTCAGGTTATTAATCAACCTACCAGGGTGTTTACAAACACTACAGGAACAAGATAATCCACATGTATCAATAAAAAAATGTATTACTACTGTAGAACTTTGTTCTAAAGCTGTATCTGTATCCATTGGATGCAGTGATCACAATATAGTGGCTATATCCAGGAAAGCCAAAGTTCCAACAGCTGGGCCTAAAATAGTCTATCAGAGATCATACAAAAGATTTTGCTGTGACTCTTATGTGGATGATGTTAAAAATTGTTGTTGGTCTGATGTGATTAATGAGGAGCATCCAGACGCTGCACTTGATGAATTTATGAAATTGCTTCTTCCAATTATTGATAAACATGTACCTGTTAAGAAACTGACTGTTAGAACTGTTAAAGCTCCGTGGATTGATAACGAATTGGAAAACTGTATGGTTGAAAGAGATGGGGCAAAGGGAGTGGCTAATAAGTCTGGCTGGCTTACTTACTGCAAATTGAGAAATGATGCGACTAAACTCAACAAAAAGAAGAAACTGTATTATGAAGCCAAGATCAATGATATAAACTTTGGAGTACTTTAAATGAAATTATTGGCAGAAAGACAAATTCAACTCCATCTTTCATCCAATCAGATGGCTCATTCATCACAACACCATTTGATGTTGCCAATTTTAATGATTATTTAATTGGCAAAGTGGGCAAATTTAGGCAGGAAATGCCAACCACGAACAGTGAGCAATTGTAATCATGCATTAAAAAACAAATAATGAAAGAAAAGCATTGCAAGTTTGAATTTTGTAAAGTTAGTGTGGGAGAGGTGGAAAAATTATTGTTATCGATCAATAATGACAAACCTCCTGGCATTGACAACTTAGATGGAAAGCTACTGAGAATGGTAGCTGACTCTGTAGCCACACCTATCTGTCATCTTTAATCTGAGCCTTGAGGAAAGTCATTCCGCTACCCAAGAGTGGTAAAGCTGCCTTGTTCTAACAGCAGACCTACAGTATAAGCTTGCTACCAGCTCTTTGGAAACCTTTGGAAAAAATTGTGTTTGACTAAATACAATGCTATTTCTCTGTAAACAAATTGACAACAGACTTTCAGCATGCTTATAGAGAAGGGCACTCAACATGTACTGCACTGACACAAATGACTGATGATTGGCTGAAAGAAATTGATAATAAGAAGATTGTGGGAGCTGTACTGTTAGATTTCAGTGCAGCCTTTGATATTACTGACCATAACATGTTGCTGAAAAAACGCACACTACCGTTCAAAAAGTTTGGGGTCACTTAGAAATGTCCATATTTTTGAAAGAAAAACAAAAACATTTGTCCATTAAAATAACACAAAATTGATCCGAAATACAGTGTAGACACTGTTAATGTTGTAAATGACTATTGTAGCTGGAAACAACATTTTTTTTAATGGAATATCTACATAGGCGTACAGAGGCCCAGTATCAGCAACCATCACTCCTGTGTTCCAATGGGACGTTGTGTTAGCTAATCCAAGTTTATCATTTTAAAAGGCTAATTGATCATTAGAAAACCCTTTTGCAATTATGTTAACACAGCTGAAAACTGTTGTGCTGATTAAGGAAACAATAAAAAAAATAAAAAAATGGCCTTTAGACTAGTTGAGTATCTGGAGTATCAGCATTTGTGGGTTCTGTTAAGATTCTGGGTTAAACTTGGAACATTGTTATAATCAGAAGTTAATGGATATGTGTAGGAGCCAGATGGCTTTGGAATGTGTAGGGGAGACGGGTGGAGAGCTTAGAACATAACAATGTCACTGAGGGAGATGGGGTAATGTATAACGTTTACATTATGTCAGAATATGTTATTGTTAGCCATCAGGGATCCTCTGCGAGGAGGAGAGACACAGTCTGGTATCAATCGCCATGACAGCCTTGAGTTGGGGAGGAGTGAGCACTTTGGGGTAGAGGTCAGGTCAGATGAAGTGAGAAAGAACAGATATCACTAAGGTTCTGTCTAGCAAACAGAGATGCATTGGCTGTTCAGATGTGGAGGAGACTCAACCTAGGAGAAAGGGTTAAATATCAGTGCTTGTGTGAAATGTCGTTGTCTGAATACAGCTGTATCGACCCTTTGGGAAGAATAAAACTTGGTTAAGCTTTTCTAGTGTCCGTTGAGTTATTTACTCTGAGAATTAGAACCTAACAGTTCGATTACAGGCTCAAAATGGCCAGAAACAAAGAGCTTTCTTCTAAAACTCGCCAGTCTATTCTTGTTCTGAGAAATTAAGGCTATTCCATGCGAGAAATTACCAAGAAACTGAAGATCTTGTACAATGCTGTGTACTACTCCCTTCACAGAACAGCCACAGAACAAGTCCTCAACTGGCAGCTTCATTAAATAGTACCCGTAAAAGACCAGTCTCAATGTCAACAGTGAAGAGGCGACTCCGGGAAGCTGGCCTTCTAGGCAGTGTTGCAAAGACAAGATTAGACTGGACAATAAAAAATTTTAAATTAAGATGAGCAAAAGTGTTATGGACAGACAAATCTAAGTTTGAGGTGTTCGGATCACAAAGAAGAACATTTGTGAGACGCAGAAAAAATGAAAAGATGCTGGAGGAGTGCTTGACGCCATCTGTCAAGCATGGTGGAGGCAATGTGATGGTCTGGGGGTGCTTTGGTGGTGGTAAAGTGAAAGATTTGTACAGGGTAAAAGGGATCTTGAAGAAGTAAGGATATTACTCGATTTTGCAACGCCATGCCATACCCTGTGGACGGCTCTTAATTTGAGCCAATTTCCTCCTCCAATAGGACAATGACCCAAAGCACAGCTCCAAACTATGCAATAACTATTTAGGGAAGAAGCAGTCAGCTGGTATTCTGTCTATAATGGAGTGGCCAGCACAGTCACCGGATCTCAACCCTATTGAGCTGTTGTAGGAGCAGCTTGACCGTATGGTACGTAAGAAGTACCCATCAAGCCAATCCAACTTGTGGGAGGTGCTTCAGGAAGCATGGGGTTAAATCTCTTCAGATTACCTCAACAAATTGACAACTAGAATGCCAAAGGTCTGCAATGGCTGCAAATGGGGCAGCAGCGTAGCCTAGTGGTTAGAGCGTTGGACTAGTAACCGAAAAGTTGCAAGATCGAATCCCCGAGCTGACAAGGTACAAAATCTGTCGTTCTGCCCCTGAACAAGGCAATTAACCCACTGTTCCTAGGCCATCATTGAAAATAAGAATTTGTTCTTAACTGATTTGCCTGGTTGGGATCTACTGAAGAAATTGTATTGTTGAACGTGGACTCATCCACATCTGAGCTATGAAAACATGAACATCTGACTAACTTTGATTTTGGGGCTGAACAATCCCTTTATATTTCTGGTCAATAAATTGAATTAGATACCAGCTAGTTTGCTTTACAATTTAGGAATAGTCTGCAAGGGGACAGTAGGGGGCAGTTGAGGACGAGTAGCTAGTCTCAGCAATTTAACAGCAGAGATCTATTCTGGACTATGACCTCGTCCCGCTCCTATCTCCCCTTGACGTCATTGTGTCTGGCTGGCAGAAAAATCACATCTGAACTCATGGCTTAATTACTCAATACAATTCAACTTGTGGGCAGAAGGAGAGGGGACTGTGCAGCCTGTATCACACAGCACAAATGTAGCGGCGGGCTGCAATAAACAAAAGCAAACGAGGCAGAGGTCACTGCTGTGGTTCATGCTGAGTGATGGGGACAGCCTGTTTCTCTGCTGAATGCAGACCAGCCCAGGGGACAAAATGGAAGTGTAACCGAGTGCCCGGAAAGAGAAGACTTATTTCATGTTCTAACCTAGCACTGAACTAGCAGAGAGCTGACATTACCAGTGTAAATCCATTAGCCAAGAGAATAATTGGTCTATTTTACTAGCCTTTTTAGGCCATTTTCAATTTACTTTCCACATCCTGCTAAGGCCAAAAGGTGGAGGTCACCAAAGATCATACTGACTTCACCTCTTCCTCTCTGATGTCACTGTGCAATGTGTGACCACTGACCAGTACACAACGTGAAAATCAACAACCCTCTGCTATTGTCATTTCACAGAGGGGACTGAACGCATCACAAAATGATCGCTAAAATGTCTTTGCATTGGAAAATAATCGTACATCCATATAGAGTTTATATTGGGTTGTTGGTGTGGTATCTAGGTGATAGAATTTGTTGTGAAACTCTGGTATGTCGCATGGGCCAGTCAGCATGTGTGTTAGTGGAAAAGGAACTCCCCCTTCCCTGGGGAGTGACCACACACAGTTATGGAACATGCACACAACACACACAGTTATGGAACATGCACACAACACATGACAGTTATGGAACATGCACACAACAAACATCACAGTCATGGAAATGCACACAACACACACAGTCATGGAACATGCACACAACACACACAGTTATGGAACATGCACACAACACACACAGTCATGAACATGCACACAACACACACAGTTATGGAACATGCACACAACAACACAGACAGTTATGAACATGCACACAACACACACAGTCATGGAACATCACACAACACACACAGTTATGGAACATGCACACAACACAGACAGTTATGGAACATGCACACAACACACACAGTCATGGAACATGCACACACACACACAGTCATGGAACATGCCACAACACACAGTTATGGAACATGCACAAACACACAGTCATGGACATGCACACAACCACACAGTCATGAACATGCCACAAACACACACAGTCATGGAACATGCACACAACACACACAGTCATGGAACATGCACACAACACACACAGTCATGGAACATGCACACAACACACACAGTCATGGAACATGCACACAACACACACAGTCAGGAACATGCACACAACACACACAGTATGGAACATGCAACACAACACACCAGTCATGGAACATGCACACAACACACAGGCATGGAACATGCACACAACACACACAAGTTATGGAACATGCACACAACACACACAGTCATGGAACATGCACACAACACACACAGTCATGGAACATGCACACAAACACACAGGCATGGAACATGCACACAACACACACAGTCATGGAACATGCACACAACACACACAAGTCATGGAACATGCACACAACACACAGGCATGGAACATGCACACAACACACACAGTCATGGAACATGCACACAACACACACAGTTATGAAATGCACACAACACACAGTCATGAACATGCACACAACACACACAGTTATGGAACATGCACACAACACACACAGTCATGGAACATGCACACAACACACAGGCATGCAACCACACGTGCCACACATTCCTGCACACAGGAGAGACTTGTAAGGGTTATTGGGCAAACAGGTTTTTTCTTTACGCTTACAAATGTGACACACACTGCCAATGTTCCGTAAATCGATCACGGCTCATACACACCTGTCACACTGCCAGAGAGAAGCGGAGAGGGGAGGCAAACAATCAGTTACAGTCCAAATATTTACAAGAGGTCAGCAAAAAAGGTCACTCACTGCATATATCACAAAAAAGCTATGTTTAATTATTGATAAGCATAAATCTGCCAAAAATGAATTGTAAAATGAAATTTGTGGTAATGTGCCCTTTCGACCCTACAGAACAGGTTTGCCCGTTGGCCCATCAATTTGACGTGTAAATAGGATCACCAGGTGTTCACTCACCTGAGAAACCATTCTGAACAGTGCAGACTTTGTATTTTGTTGCAAGTTTTGACATAAAAGCCATTTACCTTCAAACACTAACCGTGAATACATTGGCAGTGCTATGATTCACAAAGGTAGACCCCTGAATTGATAGCGCGCGCACACCACACACACACACACAACACAACACACACACACACACACCACACACACACACACACACACACACACACACACACACACACACACACACACACACACACAACACACCACACCACACACACACACAACACACACACACACAACACACACAACGAAGAACAGCATGAATACAAAGACGGAGGATAATCCCCTGGCAATAAAAACAACATGTCAGTCCATCAGCAGCCCCTGACAGACTAATAAACCTCACATCTGACTGTCACATTACACACATTCACCCGACCGTTTAAATCCTCAGTAGGGAGAGAACAGCCTGCATACACCACCACACCCTCCTTCAGTCTCTACCACTCGCTCAGAGAGGAGGGAAAAGGACCTGCTGTCATTCTGAACCATCACTTGACTTAGTATCACAGACAAGCCTTTCTATTCTTCTGACCAAAGCAACTGTAGAAGTAACGGAAGACGACAACTGTCTACTGGATAGATACTGAGAAGTAAATCAGAGAAAGACAAATCACAATAAGAGAAGACGGTAAAGGAGTAGTCCCATTTTAGATAGTGGTCTGTTTTTTCAGTCAGGGCCAAAGACACTGACATGGCAGAAGAGATGAACCACACCTCGGAGCCCCAGGAGACACAGACCAAGGGAGAACACAGCCTAACAGACTCCCCTATCCTGGGGAACATGGTACGCACCGAGCTGGAATGGCGCGTGCCCATGAGTGTCCCTTTGCCCATTGAGGTCATCAGTACTGACCAGCCTTTCCCGTTCCTGGACACCACCCTGGCAGATCTGGGCATCGAAGAGTGAGTCCGCCAGTGGCAGGTTGAGTGTGTGTGTTGTTATCTACATGACCAGTGGCAGGTTTGAGTGTGTGTGTTGTTATCTACATGACCAGTGGCAGGTTTGAGTGTGTGGTTGTTGTTTACATGACCAGTGGCAGGTCTGGAGGTGTGTGTTTGTTTGTTTACATGACCAGTGGCAGGTTTGAGTGTGTGTGTTGTTTGTCTACATGACCAGTGGCAGGTTTGAGTGTGTGTTGTTGTTTACATGACCAGTGCAGGTGTTGAAGTGTGTGTGTGTGTTGTTGTTTACATGACCAGTGGCAGGTTTGAGTGTGTGTTGTTGTTTACATGACCAGTGGCAGGTCTGAGTGTGTGTGTTGTTGTTTACATGACCAGTGGCAGGTCTGAGTGTGTGTTGTTGTTTACATAACCAGTGGCAGGTTTGAGTGTGTGTGTTGTTGTCTACATGACCAGTGAGATGATCAGTATGTACTCCCAAGTGTTGCAGGACATTTGCTGCCACATAATACACAACATGCTGTACATGGAGTATGTTGACATGATGATGGATGTTTCCCTTCCCTCTACATAGTTTGTATCAGATGTGTGTCGATGTTGATCGGTTAGGGGGAAGCCAGGTTCTGGTCTGAATTGTGAATTGTGTGCTCAGATCCGCAGTGAAGGAGCGGGTGGTGTGGGTGGACACCAAGCGGACGCAGGTGAAGAGCAAGTCAGGCAAACTGAAGGAGAAGGAAATCACCATCTTGGAGGTACGGGTCAAGGCCCAGATCCCCGGAGACAAGAAGACCCAGGAGGTACTCTACAGCACCGAGTCCCACACAGACCGCTCCTTCTGTCGGACCGGAGTGGATATCCTGCCCTGGAAGAGTCACACACAGACAGGTCTGGGACACACACGTCATTCTCCACACTATATCTTGTCAACAGCAATACAGTTGGATAGGTGTGAGCAAAATTGTGATGTTCTATGTAGTCCTCATGGAGCTTTTGCCTTATTGCTTTACACCGATCCAGTTCCTTCCGATGTGTAAACACTGACGGAATAGGGCATGAGGTAAGGATTTGGTTTGGGACCAGGCATAGGCCTAGCCTGGTTGTCAGTCTTTTTAGCTACATTCCACTCCTTGTACTCTGTATTTAGCACATGACATAGTGGAATGTTAGATAAGCAGACTGACAACCAGGCTAGCATAGGCCTAGACTTTATTGGCAAACTGAAGGCACCACCTGTGTTCTCAATATGAATGTCTCAATTTATCAAAGCCAATGCCACCCATCCTCTTGCCCTGGTCACGGACCTGACAAATGTTCAGCTGCCGAGTTCTCAAGGTGCTGTGGATTTAGCCATGCACCAGGCGGCAGTGACAGGAATCCAAGATGAGATCATGCTGCATGCCATTGCATCATTAATAATCCACCCAGATATCTCACACTTTGCCCCTGCCCCTCTGGTCTACACAGCTTCAGAATGGTGTTCGGTCAGTGGGCATGTGTGGTACTTGGCCCACTTAGCATAGACTTTACATCATCGACTGTGGTTTCCAATTTTATATGACCTCATACTTAACCCTAGTACCACATTCCCGAGATGGCAAAGCAAATTCGTCAAGCTGACACTCATTCTGCTCATAGAAACATTTTGATCTATTGGCATCCCTGCATTGAAGTCTTTTGTGCCTTTTTCAGAGGAGAATGGCTTCCAGCCAGTAGAGATGACCATGGCCTTGGACATCGAGTCACAGCCCAAACAGGAGATTCGAGAGGTGTGAGGGAACACTCAGGATCATCGGCAGAAAAAGCTATAACTTAATGATCAGTGCAATTAAACATGGATCAGCCACTAGGGCTTTGAATCGTAAAAACATTTAAGCAAAAATGACAAAAGCAAAGTCGACCTGTAAAGCTATCTATGCCTTTGCTGTTATACCATGTTCTATATCTAAATCAGGGATGGATAACTTTGATTGGGGTGGGGGCCACAACTGAACCCCTGAAAATGTTGCTGCTTAAAGCAAGTTTGCTGCAATTCTACAATTGGAGAGAAATGTTTGCAGTTTTTAATATGATATCTGAGTGAGACTGACTAACAAAATCAAATGGGGGCCCCCCAGACAGTAATTCGACCATGATAACAAGTTTAGATAGCCGGCCGCTAGATTAATTTACCAATCTTAAAATTTTTAGCTGACATGGGCTAATTGATTGACTATTAGTGTCTGACATATGAGGGAAAACTGCAGACGCACAACTACATTTCAAAATTGCACCTTGCTTATTCTACTATTTAAACTCACAAAAGTAAGTGGAGATCCCAACTGAGGAAATTGAGCCGAGGGCCTTCAAAAGGGGGGGGGGGGCCGCATGTGGTCCGCCAGATGCACATCCCTGATCTAAATCCTGCCTTATATATATATTTCTTTCCAAGTATTTGTTGTAATATTATTTCATGAACTTTGTTTGCTATGTAATATTTGGCATCTCTATAGACTTGGTTTGTCTAGCTATTGCTTATTATACAGTGGCTTGCGAAAGTATTCACCCCCTTGGCATTTTTCCTATTTTGTTGCCTTACAACCTGGAATTAAAATAGATTTTGGGGGGGTTTGTATCATTTGATTTAAACAACATGCCTACCAATTTCAAAATGCTAATGATTTTTTATTGTGAAACAAACAGAGGACTTGAGCGTGCATAATTATCCCCCCCAAGTCAATACTTTGTAGAGCCACCTTTTGCAGAAATTACAGCTGCAAGTCTCTTGGGGTGTCTCTATAAGCTTGGCACATCAAGCCACTGGGATTTTTGCCAATTCTTCAAGGCAAAACTGCTCCGGCTCCTTCAAGTTGGATGGGTTCCGCTGGTGTACAGCAATCTTTAAGTCATACCACAGATTCTCAATTGGATTGAGGTATGGGCTTTGACTAGGCCATTCCAAGACATTTCAAATGTTTCCCCTTAAACCACTCAAGTGTTGCTTTAGCAGTATGGTTAGGGACATTGTCCTGCTGGAAGGTGAACCTCTGTCTCAGTCTCAAATCTCTGGAAGACAAACAGGTTTCCCTCAAGAATTTCCCTGTATTTAGCGCCAGCCACCATTCCTTCAATTCTGACCAGTTTCCCAGTCCCTGCCGATGAAACGCATCCCCACAGCATGATGCTGCCACCACGCTTCACTGTGGGGATGGTGTTCTCGGCGTGATGATGTGTTGGGTTTGCGCCAGACTTAGTGTTTTCCTTGACGGCCAAAAAGCTCAATTTTAGTCTCATCTGACCAGAGTACCTTCTTCCATATGTTTGGGGAGTCTCCCACATGCCTTTTGGCGAACACAAAACATGTCTGCTTATTTTTTTCTGGACACTCTTCCGTAAAGCCCAGCTCTGTGGAGTGTACGGCTTAAAGTGGTCCTATGGACAGATACTCCAATCTCAGCTGTGGAGCTTTGCAGCGCCCTAAAGGGTTATCTTTGGTCTCTTTGTTGCCTCTCTGATTAATGCTCTCTTCGCCTGGTCTGTGAGTTTTGGTGGGCGGCCCTCTCTTGGCAGATGTGTTGTGGTGCCATATTCTTTCCATTTTTTAATAATGGATTTAATGGTTCTTCGTGGGATCTTCTAAGTTTCGGATATTCTTTTATACCCCAACCCTGATCTGTGTTTCTCCACAACTCTGTCCCTGACCTGTTTGGAGAGCTCCTTGGTCTTCATAGTGCTGCCTGCTTGGTGGTGCCCCTTGCTTAGTGGTGTTGCAGACCCTGGGGCCTTTCAGAACAGGTGTATATATACTGAGATCATGTGACAGATCATGTGACACTTAAATAAAGTCCACCTGTGTGCAATCTAACTAATTATGTGACTTTTGAAGGTAATTGGTTGCACCAGATCTTATTTAGCGGCTTCATAGCAAAGGGGGTGAATACATATGCACGCATCACTTTTCAGTTTTACATTTTTGGGAATTTTTGGAAACAAGTTATTTTTTTATTTATTTTTTACTTCAACAATTTGGACTATTTTGTGTATGTTCATTACACGAAATCCAAATAAAAATATATTTAAATTACAGGTTGTAATGCAAAAAAATAGGAAAAACGCCATGGGGGATGAATACTTTTGCAAGGCACTGTATACACATATAAGATGGATTTGTGTAGGTGATGTAACTAGTAGTTACTGATTGTGGGCTGAAAGCTGTTGACAGAATGAAATAATTTTAAAAAACGGGAAGACATTTTAGTAGATTTGATCGCTGAACCCAGCAGAAGCTATTAGGCAAGTGTGTTGAGTGTTTATCTATCAGCAAGCATATGATGCCAATTGTGTCCGATGTAAATAAAATATAACAAAAATTGCCATTATAATCCTGTCATTTGGGCACAAAGGAAGAACTGGAATCTCCACACTGGAGGTCACGAGTGCATTGTGGCAGATTGGCCCGATTCACAAAACCACCTTACTAAGCATGATGGGGAGCTCTCTGAATGAGGGACAGTGGAGAGAGAAACAATGGTACCGAGGGAGAAAAAGGGGTTTGACAACACGTGAGGGGAAAGGCAGAGAACAGTGCGTGACACTAACAAGTCTGAGAAAAGGGCATTTATCATGAGTTCAGTTCATTGCTTCACACTCAATACTAGTCAAGCCAGTTGATCAAATGTGTGGTAAAAGGGGGACAGCAGCAAATAGATGGAGGTTCTCAGTTACAACAAGGTTAAACCAGTATCAGACTAAAAATAAACAAACAAAAACATACTAGTAACACAAAAAATTAAATAACTTCTAAAAAGCACAGATAATATCAATTAAAAAGTGAGAACTAGGAACAGAACCTCTGAATAATGATAGAATCCTAATAGTAGAATGGTTCAAGTGCAGGAGTTTTAAGGTTTACCCAATTTTAATGTGTTCCAACTACTGTCCCACTTGTCATCTGTAGTAACACAAATCCTACATTTCGCTGGCTTTGACTGGCATGGAATAGCTGGTTGACGTGGTGTGCTAGGATTGGCTAACGGCCCCTGTCAGCTTCATCTTCTGCTCAGCAGGAAGTGACTTCATGGCGACCTCGAATTCCTGGGAGTGACGCTGAGCGACGTCTTGGAGCAGCATGACCAGGGTGTTCTGGGTTTCTGGAAGACAAAGACCTACGTTGTTATTACATTGTTAGAACGTTGTTATCCACATAAGACAACATTTCTACACAAGGTGAAGAAACCTGTCAGGATTTAAAGCTCTCGCCTGTGTCAAGATCCTTGGTTCCCAGGACGTGGCTGGAAGCAGATACTATTGGCTTAATTTGACTCAGGACCTGAGGAGACAACATAAATATCAGTACTAATATACAAACAGATGGGTATGTAACAACACAATCAGATTAGTCAACATGATGTAAGAACACCACTAACGATCAGCGTACCAGTGCAGGGTTCTGAGAGTAGAGCATGGCCAAGCAGCTGTACACAGTCTTATTCTCCTCCATGTCCTCCTTCAGAGGGAGGCGAGCCAGGAGGGCAGGGAACACCTAGGACAGGCGGATGGACAGACAGACAGAGTTAGCTAAGTGAGCATCACTGAGGACAATCAGTTCATCAACTCATGTGTCTGTATGTCAAAAAGCCTGTGGCAAACTCTTACATTGTAAATCTAATGTACAGCATTTGGGACATTAAAGAACTGGAGACAAGGCTACAGACACAGGTCGCAGATATTCTCAAGAGGGTACAAATCCTAACATCGGAGCCACTCAAACTTCTACACAAATCTTTGAGTCATGCACAAACCTCAAGGTAGGCAGTAGCCCGGTATTACATCCCATGAATGAACGTGCATAGACAGTACCTGTTCCAGAGGGACACCTTCCATGTTGCTCATGATCATCCTGCAGAGGGCAGCACACAGGTTGTCAATCACCCTCCTGTCCTGTTCTTTAGACAGCAGGTTGGAGAAAAGGGACAGCATCATGGGGTAGTCTCTGGGAGGGACAGGAGTTGAGGAAAAGACCATGGTCTTCTGGGACAGGTCAGTAACATAGTAATAGAATCTAATAATATGGTCGGGGCTGGTCAATGTGTCTAGCTATCAGAACCATAACACGGTTATCAGTGATCAATCCTGAACACACACACACACACTTTCATTATTATTGAGGGATACTGTGCGACGAGGGGTCCAGCAGCCTGGGCCAGTGCTCCCAGTGCGAACACGCTGTTGTTGCGAACCTCACTGTCGCTGTCTCTCACCCCAGCCACCAGGACAGGCAGCAGCTGATTGGACAGTTTGCCGGCACAGGCCCTGCCCCCAGACACGTTGACGAGGGATTGCAGGATCTCTCCGAGCGTACCCACGGAGAACGAACGGTCAGCCACTGTGTACGACAACTTCTACAGAGGAAGAGGAATAAATCCACTCATTCAATACATATAACTACATCTAACTACACCTCTAACTAAAAGGTTTATCCTTTCTGTGCTTAAGGTGACATTTTTTGCAAACTCAAAATAAAACTAGTTGTGGAAATTGTAGAATTTCAACCAAAAATGAACTAGGAATTAGGTCTATTTATCTCTATATTGATGGCTTGTCAACTGGAGTAAATGACTTGTGTTAAGGGAGAAAAGGTGTAGTGATGGTTGTGTTACTCACAGCCTTGTTCATGATGAGCGGCAGCAGCTCGTTGAGATAAGGCTGGAAGGTCTCCGCTGGGACGGCAGAGGCTAGCAGGGGGATCCCCTCGCCGGCAAACTCCTGCAGCATGGCATCATACTCCGCCTAGAACGTTCATATCATACGCACCACGTTCATATCATACACCTGAAAGTACAGCCAATCCTGCCGGTGATGGACAGAGTGATAAAAGAGAGGAAGTCTCACCTGCTGCTCGTCATCATCTGCCTCATCTCCTCCTCCGTCCTGACAGACAGTCTGTAGAGAGACGGCTTATCAGAATGTTTTCCTATTTTACTAGTAGACATTTTAGGCTAACGCACTATAGTCCACTGGAACAAAAACAGATAAAAATACACCTTATGGAACAGCAGGGACTGTGAAGAGACACACATACACATGCACAATTTCATACACACACATGGATTCTGTGTTGTAGATATGTGGTAGGAGACTAGTGGCCTGAGGGAACACAATGTGTTGTGAAATCTATTGTGAAATGTAATGTTATTTTAATTGTATATAACTGCCTTCATTTAGCTGGACACCAGGAAGAGTAGCTGCAGCCTTGGTAGGAACGAATGGGGATCCTTAATAAATACAAACACATATCCTGATTTCATATTCTAAATTAATTAATCTGGGAAACCCAGTCTGAAGTGCGCTCAGGCCCAGCTTGGTTGGTCTGGGCTCACCCTCTTCTTGAGCACGTCTCGGATGGCCTGGCTGATCTCCTGCAGGCGCCCGGGGCTCTGCAGCGCCTCCCCCTGGCAGGCCTTCAGCACAGCGTTCATGGCTTCCAGCACGCCCATCACCACTTGGCGCTCACGCTCACTATGGACCGCCTCCAGGAAGCTTGGCAGCACCACCCCCAGCAGCTTCTGCAGGGCTGGACAGAGGAAGAGAAGCACAACTCCATTTTTTGTTTCAGAGAGGTATAGATAGAGAGGTATAGAGAGAGGTATAAAGAGAGAGAGAGAGGTTTAAAGAGAGGTATAAAGAGAGAGAGAGAGAGGTATAAAGAGAGGTATAGAGAGAGAGAGAGAGAGAGAGAGAGAGGTATAAAGAGAGGTATAGAGAGTGAGAGAGAGAGGTATAAAGAGAGAGGTATAGAGAGGTATAGAGCGAGAGAGGTATAGAGAGAGGTAATTTTATTGGTCACATACACGTGTTTAGCAGAGAGGTATAAAGAGAGAGGTATAGAGATATAAGAGAAGAGAAAGAGCAAGCGAGGTATAGATAAACATACACAGTATCAATCAAAAGTTTGGACACACCTAATCATTCAAGGGTTTTTCTTCATTTTTACTATTTTCTACATTGTACAATAATAGCAAAGACATCAAAACTATGAAATAACACATATGGAATCATGTAGTAAAAAAAAAGTTTGTCGCCTTGACAGCTTTGCACTCTCTTGGCATTCTCTCAACCAGCTTCACCTGGAATGCTTTTACCAACAGTCTTGAAGGAGTTCCCACATATGCCGAGCGCTTTCCCTTCACTCGGTCCAACTCATCCCAAACCATCTCAATTGGGTTGAGTTTGGGTGATTCTGGAGGCCAGGTCATCTAATGCAGCACTCCATCACTCTCTTTATTGGTCAAATAGCCCTTACACAGCCTGGAGGTGTGTTGGGTCATTGTCCTCTTGAAAAACAAATAATAGTCCCACTAAGCGCAAACCAGATGGGATGGCGTATCGCTGCAGAATGCTGTGGTAGTCATGCTGGTTAAGTGTGCCTCGAATTCTTAATAAATCACTGACAGTGTCACCAGCAAAGCACCCCCATACCATCACACCTCCATGCTTCACGGTGGGAACTACACATGCGGAGATCATCCGTTCACCTACTCTGCGTCTCAAAGACAAGGCGGTTGGAACCCAAAACTTCAAATTTAGGGCCTCCCGGGTGGCGCAGTGGTCTAGGGCACTGCATCGCAGCACTAGCTGTGCCACCAGAGTCTCTGGGTTCGCGCCCAGGCTCTGTCACAGCCGGCCGCGACCGGGGGGTCCGTGGGGCGACGCACAATTGGCCTAGCGTCGTCCGGGTTAGGGAGGGTTTGGCCGGTAGGGATATCCTTGTCTCATCGCGCTCCAGCGACTCCTGTGGCGGGCCGGGCGCAGTGCGCGCTAACCAAGGGGGCCGGGTGCACGGTGTTTCCTCCGACACATTGGTGCGGCTGGCTTCCGGGTTGGAGGCGCGCTGTGTTAAGAAGCAGTGCGGCTTGGTTGGGTTGTGCTTCGGAGGACGCATGGCTTTCGACCTTCGTCTCTCCCGAGCCCGTACGGGAGTTGTAGCGATGAGACAAGATAGTATTTACTAGCGATTGGATACCACGAAAATTGGGGAGAAAAGGGGGTAAAAAAATAAAAAATTTAAATAAATAAAAAAATAAAAAAAACTTCAAATTTGGAATCAGACCAAATCAGACCAAAGGACAGATTTCCATCCGTCTAATGTCCATTGCTTGTGTTTCTTGGCCCAAGCAAGTCAGTTTTTTTTATTTTATTGTTGTCCTTTAGTTGTGGTTTCTTTGTAGCAATTCGACCATGAAGTCCTGATTCACGCAGTCTCCTCTGAACAGTTGATGTTGAGATGTGTCTGTTACTTGAACTCTGTGAAGCATTTATTTGGGCTGCAATTTCTGAGGCTGGTAACTAACGAACGTATCCTCTGCAGCAGAGGTAACTCTTGGTCTTCCTTTCCTGTGGCGGTCCTCATGAGAACCAGTTTCATCATAGCGCTTGATTGTTTTTGCGACTGCACTTGAAGAAACTTTCAGTTCTTGAAATTTTCCGGGTTGACTGACCTTCATAGCTTAAAGTAATGATGTACTGTCGTTTCTCTTTGCTTTTTTATTTTATTTAACTAGGCAAGACAGTTAAGAACAAATTTTTATTTACAATGACAACCTAGGAACAGTGGGTTAACTGCCTTGTTTAGGGCCAGAACGACAAATTTCTACCATGTCAGCTTGGGCATTTGATCTAGCAACCTTTCGGTTACTGGCCCAACGCTCTAACCACCAGGCTATCTGCCGCCCCATTTGAGCTGTTCTTGCCACAATATGGACTTGGTCTTCTACCAAATAGGGTTATCTTCTGTATACGACCCCTACCTTGTCACAACACAACTGATTGGCTCAAACACATTTAGAAGGAAAGAAATGCCACAAATGAACTTTTAACAAGGCACAGCTGTTAATTGAAATGCATGACGCTGGTTGAGAGAATGCCAAGAGTGTGCAAAGCTGGCAACAAGGGTGGCTACTTAGAAGAATCTAAAATATATTTTGAATTGTTTAACACTTTTTTGGTTACTACATCATTCCATGTGTGTTATTTAATAGTTTTGATGTTTTCACTATTATTCTACAATGTAGAAAATAGTAAAAGTAAAGAAAAACCCTTGAATGAGTAGGTGTGTCCAAATGTTTGACTGGTACTGTATGTGATGTGCGCTGAGAAAGAGCGCGAGCAAGAGAGAGATACCCTGGTGGTCGGCCTCAGTGGGATTCTCCTGCCACACTTTGTGCTGAGCTCGGCAGAACTGGCCCATGGCCACGAAGGCAGCCCTGCGCACATCCTCGTGGGGAAACTGAGGGGAGGGGGACACAGAATGCATGGTCAGAGAAACAAATGCTAACCCACACACACACTGACTGAATGCCCTTCATGGCTCATTACACAGAGGGAGGGGGTGGATGAGCAGTGCTACAGTGCTTACATCACGCAGCTCATAGACCTGCTGAAAGCTGGACTCCAGGAAGGGCTGGAAGGCAGCACTGAAGGGGTGAACAGGAAAGAAAAGGACATCAGTAACTACTAATGGACTTGACGCTGTCCTGGTGCTCAAGGTGCTGACAATGAATATGATGGGAAATACACGACATGACCAAAAGTATGTGGACACCCACTCATCGAACAGGTCAGGTGCAGGCCAGCCAAGTTCTTCCACACCGACCTCGACAAACCATTTCTGTATGGACCTCGCTTTGTGCACGGGGGCATTGTCATGCTGAAACAGAAAAGGGCCTTTCCCAAACTGTTGCCACAAAGTTGGAAGCACAGAATTGTCTAGAATGTCATTGTATGCTGTAGCGTTAAGATGTCCCTTCACTGGAACTAAGGGGCCTAGCCCGAACCATGAAAACAGTCCCAAACCATTATTCCTCCTCCACCAAACTTTACAGTTGGCACTATGCATTGG
This sequence comes from Salvelinus sp. IW2-2015, assembly GCF_002910315.2. NCBI lineage: Eukaryota > Metazoa > Chordata > Actinopteri > Salmoniformes > Salmonidae > Salvelinus > Salvelinus sp. IW2-2015. The sequence continues at coordinate 26,394,469 of NC_036854.1, read as the reverse complement.
GGCAGGTGGCATTCTCCTGGCATCCGCCAAACCCAGATTTGTCCGTCGGACTGCCAGAACCAATTTCATGAAGCTCCTGACGAACAGTTTTTGTGCTGACGTTGCTTCCAGAGGCAGTTTGGAACTCGGTAGTGAATATTGCAACTGAGGACAGATTATTTTTTACGAGTTGTGCGCTTCAGCGGTYCCGTCCCGTTGTTTCTTCTAGACATTTCCACTTCACAATAACAGCACTTACAGTTAACATGGCAGCTCTAGCAGGGCAGAAATTTGACACACTGACTTGTTGGAAATGTGGTATCCTATGATGGTGTCACGTTGAAAGTCACTGAGCTCTTCAGTAAGCCATTCTACTGCCAATGTTTGTCTATGGAGATTTCATGGCTGTGTACTAGATTTTATACACCTGTTAGCAACAGGTKTGGCTGAAATAGTCAAATCCACTAAGTTGAAGGGGTGTCCACATACTTCTGTATATATAGTGTATATACAGCATAGGACTGAATATATAACCTTTTTTATTTTATTCAACAGAACACACATTTCAGTTGCTGGGAAGTGAAACGATTATATACCAGGACTCCCGGCACAGAGAGGAATGGAGACCAACGATGCCAGATGTCAAATTGCTCATGCACTGACTAATGAACAGTGGAACCAGAGTAGTGGCTGGCTGCTGATACCATGCAGTCCTGAATGAATATAGAGCCTTAATGGTCTGTGACAACCACCACCAAAGATCTCTATGCTCGAGTCTTTACCCGGTGTTGAAGGCAATCTCTCCCAGGGCGTCACAGGTGTCCTCCTTCTCATCAATGTAGGCGTTCTCTACACTGAACCTGAGGAATGGAGTGAGAGCACAGAGGTTAGGATGGGGGATGGAGAAGTCCCTCTGCCTAGCTCAGTGCCAGGAAAAACAACATGGTTACCATTGACACCTTTTATGAGAGCTGCCTTGAAGGCTGCTTTAAGGAGCCTTTGCAACGTGTATGAACATCAAACATCACAAGATCATCAKCAACATCTCAGACATGTACCCGGCGATGTCTGGGTCCACGGTATCCGTCCCCTCCTCATCCAAAATGGTGTCTCCCTGAGMCTCGTCATCATCATCGTCATCCAGCAGGACAAACGTCTTGTCTTCCTCAAGGTGAGCCTGATCATGGAGAAAAGAAAGAGTTCATCAGAGGATAACTTCTTTCAGACATTATGGATGTGCATATCATGATACCAGGAAGGACTCCATTTCAATTCAGTCCATTGAAAATGTCATTACGTATCTATGTGGACTTTTCATTCATGCATTTCATGTCACGTCCTGAATTGGCTGAGTTGACATGGAATACAGCGCCAAGTCCTGAGTGGTGTGAATAGGAAGGGTTTGGAGCCATAAAGCCCATTGACTGACCGTGACTCCCTCTGTGGACTTGAGAGACAGAAGCATGATGGTGGTGATGGCAGTGAGGTGTGGGTTCAGACAGTCTGGACTCACTGTGGACACGGCCGAAAACAGGCTGTACCTGCACACACAGAGAGAAAGACAGAGAGTTGGGCGATATACAAACTAATCAACAAGTCACAAAACAGCCATGCACTCTGAAAGCCCACCCCAAGAAGGTTGGCAGGACTTCTACTAGAGAGTGGGAGTATCTGGCACACAAACACCCGTTAACTACGTACGTGCAGCGGCGCAGGTCGGGGTCGTCGATGGCGTTGGTGAGATTGAGTCCCAGCTGAACACACTCTGCAGCCAGGGGGCTGAACACCTCCTTACCTATGGTGCGGGCCAGCACTGACAGAGTATCTGAAAGGACAATGTATACCCATCAATCCCCATTCACAGGTGACTCATAGTTCATTCATCTTTATTACACAAGACGGGTTCCGATAGCTCAGTTAGTTGGAGAATAGTGCTATGAAATATAAGAGTTTTAAGTTAGAAACCTACCGGGGCCACATACTGTCATGTCTAAGCTGTTAGTCGTATTGACTAAAAGTGTCTGCTGAAAGACCACATCAAACTGACTAAGCCTTAGAGATAGTTAACYTACCCAGAGCCTGTGTCTGCAGAGACCTCATCTCATCCCTGGTGTCAGTGAGGAAGCCCTTCAGACTCTCAATGACAGGCAGGAAGTAAGGAACTAGCTTCTCTTTGGCTGCATTGGCTGAAAGGAAGAGAGGAGTTAATACATTTAGTGACGTACGCGCCACTTGCATCTCAACAGTCTCAAGTGGCTTCCTCTACTTCTGTCCTCTCCATCTGCACTGATCTGAAAACAGTTTGTAAAGCAACTGGGACTACCTTTTAGCTTTCAGACCAGTGTGGATGAAGGAAGACACATTATTCAGATTATTCAGATGAAACATTCTCTATTGAAATTCCTTTTGCTGGGTGTTACCTATAGCTCCTATAGCACTGACAGCCAGCTCTTTGAGCTTCAGGTTCTCTGCGTTGCTGAGGGCAGACAACATTGTCTCCATCAGGGTGGGCAGGTAGGGCTCAATCTCTGAACCTGATAGGGGATGGAACACTGTTAGTGAAAATATCAGCACAGAACAGAGATGATGACAAATTCAACCTCATCTTATTTGTACATTGAAAGTAGTCTGGGGACGAGACTAAAAAAACAAGAGAGTCATTGACTGAATATTTGTTTACCTTGCTACAGTTTAGCATTTTATTATCTGAGTATAGAACAGAACAGAATCAAATAATAGCAAGAGAGATGGTTATGGATCAGGATAAGGTGAACGGGAGGATCCTCACCCAGATTTTCCAGGAAGTTCTCCAGGGCGTAGAAGGCCTTGGTGACGTGTCCGATCTTGGCCTGGTTCAGAGCAGACATGTAGCCCAGCAACAGTGGCATCAGCTCAGCACAGTACTTACTGACCTCGGGCTGCAGGTGCTCAGAAAACTGTCCCAGGGCAAAGAGGCCGGCGCTGCGGACCACTTGGTTACTGTCTGACAGACTCTGGCACACAGTCTGCAACATGGACGAGAGCATCCTGACAGACAGACCAGACCAGACCAGACCAGACCAGACAGACAGACAGACAGACAGACAGTGGGATTAGCAGGAAAAATACAAATCTAAAACCCATGACTATAGTTTATAGCTACATTACACACTGAAGGACGTTGTCAAACGTAAACCTTTAAAACATTTAAGAAAGTGTTTTTTTGGACAGGGAGCCACTGAATAGACACCAGAAACAGCATTGCACAGGGGACTCACTTGGTCCGTATGTGGTCGGCACAGCCCTCGGCCAGCACTGCCAGACACATCAGGCCAGCTTTCCTCTCATAGGGGTTCTCACTGGCCAGACACGCTTGAGTCAGCGGCATCTGATGGACACACCATTGGTCAGACATACATACTTACTAAACACATATGTACTTCTATGCATGGAAATTGGTGTACCTCAGTACAAGACCGCAAATTAGTTTAAAAAAATACTGCTGCTACAATCCTACCGCTATGTCAGAGATGATAATAACATGAATTGACTGATTGGCAGGCAAATGATTTATGAAGCAAGTGAGTGTGTTCACTAACCAGTTGGTGGAATAGTTTCTCAGGGGGCATGTGAAGAGCCATGGTGTCAATAACCTGCAAACAAAAATACATTCTATTTCAAACAGGCATTAAAATTCCATGCTCAAAATGTGTTGCTCTCCAAAACAACGTCACCTGTTTTCTGTGCATTATATATTTTCTGTGCATTATATATTTTCTGTGCATTATATATACATTTTCTGTGCATTATATATATATTTTCTGTGCATTATATATACATTTTCTGTTCATTATATATATATTTTCTGTGCATTATATATACATTTTCTGTGCATTATATATACCTTTTCTGTGCATTATATATACATTTTCTGTGCATTATATATACAATCCAACAACAGAGAAGGGAAGTTGACCTGAGCAGCAAAGTGTTTGGGACTCTCGTTGTCTGTGTCGTCCTCGTTGCTGTTCTCCTCGTCCTCAGGGTCCTCCTCCCCAGGTGGTGGCGCTGCACTAAGCACGGGGAACACCGTCTGCAGGATGGGATTGAGCAGCTTCTGCTTTAACACTGTCTGAAGGGGAGAGAGAGAACAGCCCAGCATACATCACTGGATAAGCTCCACATATTTTAACTGACAAAAAGAGAAAGGCTCATCTCTATGGTTTAAAGTCAACTTCCCTTCTCTGAAAACACAGGCTAGGAAATTTGCGTTCACCTGTCCATTTATTTAGTGAGATGGGGAAAGGAGACAAGGGATGACGCCACTTGAGAGAGACTATTGACATATACCTCAGTTTAAGGACAAGAGGGCTCACTGGAGGGTGAATGTAGGCCAGGGCATCCATTTTATAACTGGTGACTTTACCTTGCTCTTGAGACGAATGAGAAAAGCAATGCAGGACAGAGCCTTCACACGCAGGGAGTCAGTCAGAGTGGTGTCTGCACTGACCTGAGAACACATACCATTGTCAACAAGACAAACCATCACTTTTCCTACAATGGCATGTAAGCAAAAAGTCAGTAGAAATATTTTTAGAAGCTCCTTGCTCTCACCTCCAAGCAGAAGTGGACAATTTCAGCAATGTGTGGGACCATGATGGACACTTCACTCTCCATCAGCTCATCGAACACCTCCATGGCCTCACTGGCCTGATCCTGGTTAACACATAGAAACAGTCCAATAACACCTCACTGGCCTGATCCTGGTTAACACATAGAAACAGTCCAATAACACCTCACTGGCCTGATCCTGGTCAACACATAGAAACAGTCCAATAACACCTCCATGGCCTCACTGGCCTGATCCTGGTCAACACATGAAACAGTCCAATAACACCTCACTGGCCTGATCCTGGTCAACACATAGAAACAGTCCAATAAACACTCCATGGCCTCACTGGCTTGATCCTGGTAACACATAGAAACAGTCCAATAACACTCACTGGCCTCACTGGCCTGATCCTGGTCACACATAGAAACAGTCCAATAACACCTACTGGCCTCACTGGCCTGATCCTGGTCAACACATAGAAACAGTCCAATAACACCTCACTGGCCTGATCCTGGTCAACACATAGACAAGTCCAATAACACCTCACTGGCCTGATCCTGGTCAACACATAGAAACAGTCCAATAACACCTCCATGGCCTCACTGGCCTGATCAACACATGGAATAACTCCAATCAAGGGACAATAGTGTTTTTCAACAGTCCCATCCTGAAGACTGGTGCAGTCACCAGTGGTGCTACTGGGGGTGACATATTGACATATCCCCTACCTGGTCTGCCTTGATGAGGTTTCTGAGAGCAATGATCAGTGTTGGGATGAGGGAGCGCATTAGGTTTGAAAGACACAAGACATTTAATTTCAACACAGTGACGGACGAAACTGGTAGACTAAAACCTCTGTTCACTCCAAAAGGACATCAAATAGATAAGATTGTGGCCTCACCATCTCTTCTGTGCCAGTGTAGGCAGTCATAGAGGTGAGGGTGAGGATGCGTAAGTACAATGGCTGTGGGGTTGTCCAGGTCTTGCAGCACGGTGCCAAACAGCTGCAGCAGTTGGCGATAGTGGGGCTTGAAGGGCTCCGGATTGGACTCCACCACTTTGCTGAGCAAGAGTAGACCCACCTGAGGGAGACATTTTGATCGATGCATATTCTGACCAATCAGTGAGCAACCATCAAGAGCGCTGGTCAAATCCACATAAAGCACAACCTCTCGCTGTTCACGTTGTCAGAACAAGCCAACTGAAGTCATCCTTTTATATCCCATGAATTACAACAAAAATGTTGCAGTGTTTAAGTTCYACCTAAAGAGGCTGATACCTGTCTGTCCATTGGGTTGTTGCTCTTGGTCGACTGGTTGAGGAGTGTGAATAGAGCAGGCCAGCGGTCTGGGGTCTCGTGTTTGACCATCACTGCGCTGAGCTGCGAGAGGGAGTGGCGCACTGTGTGTCTGGAAACAGAGACAGGAGTTATTGTCAAGTTCAGATGTAACAAGTTTCATCGGTTTGTATGGATGAGTTAGTGGTTATGGTCCGATATAGGTTATAGCTATCTGTTTGATAATCCATTGATATTCTAATAAATCGTGTTTTCCACCTCAAAACAAAATGTGTGACTGTGTGATTTTATGTAAAGGATAAAATATGCTTACTCTGTCTCCTGCTGGAAGGCTTGCAGGACCACTGCTTTCAAACTATGAAGCAAAAAAACAAAAACATCTCAAATACAATAGAAATGTAAAACAAATAAAGCTCAGTCGGAATTCATTCAACAGTCCAATACAGAGGACTTGAAAATGACTGATTGCGGGGAATTGGACAACAAAGGGCAGCCAACCTCTCTCTGTGATCAGGGCTAATCTTCTTCCAGTGCTTCTTCACTCTCATCCGCAACATTACTGCAGCTGACTGGCGGATCTGATGAGAGGGGGGAGCAACAATTAATTCACTGATGAGAGCCAGTGATAAGCCGCACAAAAAKAACAACTCATGCAAGGCCCTGGGTTCAACATATATGGCATCTTCACACCGATGATAGGTGTTAGTGTAACTAATGTGTAACCTCCATACCTGCGAGTCCTGGGACCCAGTCATGACAGCACACAACGCTGGGATGATGGCTGGGTCTTTAAAAGCCAGCTTCAGCTGGGCGGTGGCCTGTAGGAGAAAAATATGTTGGATATGGCAAATACTGACTGAAATAAAGTAAGCTAGCCAGGCAGCTAAAACGTTCGTGAACTGTCAAGTTTATAAAGTGACGGACCGTGTAGGAAAATAATTGTGTGTTAGCCACACTCGTTCGTGACATAATTTGGCTTTCTAATAGCTGTCCATTTTGATAACTAACGTTAACAGTTAGATAGCCCGTTGGTGCTTGTTATCAAAGCATGCCAGGGTAAGTGTCAATCCCAATTTCACAGGCTAAATCAGGAGTCCTTACCTGCTGAATAATCGCATTGTCAGGCTGCGTGAGCTGTAAGAGAATCTGCTCTAGTTCCCCAGACATCTTGGCTCTTCCCAAATCTCAGTGCTTCTGAGATTTTATGTTATTATTCAAAATTATGCGCAAACTGTCACGCTAAAATATGACCCTTTGACAGGGATAAACTGGGAGAGCGCTCTGAATGGTCAAGTATAGACAGTTCGCTAACTCGACTCATATGTCAACAAATTATCTCTAGCTAGTTAGCAACTTTGCTAGCTAGCGTATCATACATATTTATGGATAAATCTTCTCCGTCGATTTATAGGAACCCAAATAGGCGACGGTTGGGTTTCGAGTCCCAGTCTGGTTCGTTCTATCAATTTGCCACGCGGGACAGAACCAACCCAGCGAGCGTTCCACGTGAACAGCGTCGTTAAAGGGCCACATTATGGAAAGCCGTTTGGGGTCTTTGCGTGTCAAAAAAAATATACAAGTCAAATAACACTATTTGATGTGTCAAATAACACTATTTGACGTGTCATAACACTATTTGACGTGTCAAATAAGCTTGTTGACCACCCAGGACCTGGACTTTTTTTACGTAGTTATTACACATTGATTACACTATCACTCGTATTTAATATGTCACAACGATTCRTCGATACGTATGCTAAAGTTGAATCGAGCACCTACAGTCWTAAAAAGAGCTAGCTAGCTCATGGATGCAAACAATGTTCATCCCCAAAAACATAGCAAAAACAACAATCTGTTTCAGTAGCTATAGTTAGCTAGCTAACTATATAGCTAGGTGTCATCTAAAATAACCMTAATTTATAAGACAGTTCTTATTTGATTAATGGTCAGTCCCATCTATGTGAAGCTAGCCACAATAAGGATTAGCCACAATAGTAGACTTTGCGGTTAGCCTCCAAAATAAAAGTATGTCATTGACAGTGATGCAAATTAAYACAAATAGTAGAATTATGCCATAATTGAACAGATCATGCTAAACGAGGTTGGAATGTTATATAAAATCAACAAAAAACAATTTGTTAATTWAAAAAAATATTTTGAAATCACACTAGATTTATTAAACGTTAGAATTGCATTGGGGTCATACTTATTTCACTGTACAGCCTTACCTATGGATTGTATATCAATGACATGGGGTATCAGTCTACTCAGTGACACCCAGAGAACATTACTGTCGTAGCTCTTATTGTGGGACTGAAAAAACTGTGAATTGAGYCACATTTATTGTCAACCTATGTGTATTAAACACTATTCCAGGGTAAAAACAATACTGTGTGGATGTTTCGGAGTCTGATAACTCTGAGGAGGACGTTGGGAAAATATTTATTGGGTATTGAGTAGACTGATACCCCATTTTATTGATCCTCAAATCCTTAGGTAAAGCTCTACAGTGCAATATGAATGTCAATACACACAATAGGCTGACTGGGGAGGTGATTTCACACAGTCACAGTCCCGCAATAAGAGCTACAACACTAATATTTGCGTAAACTCTATACAGTTGTGTTCTGTGGSTGTCACCGAGTAGACTGATACCCCATTTCATTGCTTCACATTCCAACCTTGTTTAACATTATCTAGTCTAAATATGGCATGATTCCACCATTGGTTATCTTCTGCATCACGTTCAAATTGGTACTTTTATTTTGAAGGCAAACCGCAAATYCCACCATTGTGCCTAATCCTTATTGTGGCTAGCTTCACAACACATAACCCGGTCCGGTCGAGCCTCACTAGCCAGATGAAGCTAGCTGGCTGCTTATAACGTTAGCTTTGKGCATCAGGGTTTAGTAGCTGGCTAGCTATTTCTTTTCATGAACTGAAGTTTAATGTCAATAGGCGAACAACAAGTGACTACTTAGCTAAGACTTACTCACAAGGATTCCTAAATCATTGCTAAGAATAATGAAAATGACTGCAGTTGCTACTGGTCATTATTTTCAGGCTGGTTGTATTGGTGTTAGCTAGGTACCAAGCTAAAGCTAGCTAGCTACCCCAGAAGTTGCAGTCCAACACAACATTCTACAATTAAACTGTTATTTGTCAAATGATAAGCTTATTTAACGTGTCAAATAGTGTTATTTGACGTGTATCTTTTTTGACACGCAAAGACCCAAACCGTGTTCCATACCACATTGAAATACACATCAACATCACAAGTGTACAGCGCCTGTTTTGGGGCGGAGGGCAAACATGATCAATATTGTTAGTGAACAAACTACAGTAGAATATTCTTGCATGAGTGCATGTCTAATTCTACACGTTTTSAAGTTGTAAAAACGTTGTTGTAGTTGAGCATGTCTCAATTGACATGCATAGTAGTATGAGGTGACAATTCGCACCTTTTAAAGGTCACAAAATGGGTAGTACCTCGTCTCACACGGACACTAAAGAAATCGATTAGTCAGACAACTGACTGATTTTCCTGTTCCAAGCGGTTGTTTTCACTGGTACAAATGTTTTTGTAAGCACAAGGTGAGGAATTCACTTTTTTTTCTCTTCTTTTGACATTTTTTAGAAAATTCTAATAAAATAGCCCAATGATTTATATACTAAATGCAATTAGAATTTAAAAAAACCTTTAGGATACTACTTTAGCTACATCTTCTAATCACTTGCCTGCCCCCCCCCCCAAAAAAGCCTCCCACCACACCCATCACCCAAACACACACCCCACACCTATCACCCTCCCTCTGCCCAGGTAAAGATCAGTAGCTATGTCAGTAGTCCCATAGTCTCAACGTGATCACATATTCTCACCACTAACTGAACAATTACAATTACAATGCAGCCACGGAGGTAGACTAAAAACAAGCATTTGAATGGTAATTCTTGRGCCAGTTTGGTCCAGTATGTGAAAGCATTGCTACCAGATGCTGACTATACACTGCATTTCAAATCAAATCAAATCAAATTTTATTTGTCACATACACATGGTTAGCAGATGTTAATGCGGGTGTAGCGAAATGCTTGTGCTTGCAAGCATTTACACGTTCAGCCATTTTAGCCAATTGTCTCCAAGTTGCCTGAATTGTCCTATGATACCTATAAAACGTTATTTACTGTACATAATTAAGAAATATGGTCCGAGGGGGTGTGGTATATGGCCAATATACCATGGCTAAGGGCTGTTCTTATGCATAATGTAACACGGAGTGTCTGGATACAGCCTTTAGCCGTGGTATATACCACAAACCCCCGAGTTGCCTTATTGCTATTATAAACTGGTTACCAAAGTAATTAGAAACAGTAAACAAGTACATGTGGTATAAGGTGTGATACACCATGGCTTTCAGCCTATTTCTTTTCACTAGCAGACTTGTTTGGAGAACCTGGCAACTGTTAATAGCTCTACACTGAACCACACGGAATGCTTCGACCAGGATTTTTGGTAATGTCATCTTGTTACCTAATCTGTCACTCTTGCAAAGGGGAAACAAGGACTGGTTGTGCACATAAAGCATGTCTTATCAGAGCAAACTCTGACTCAATACTTGGTTTTACGTTGGACCTCGACAACATGTGTGGTATTAAGAGGGCAGCAGGTGCTGCAATATTCCAATTAGTTCAGAGTGGAAAGGTACACGGTAACTTTGATTGGCTAGGATTTCAGCAGCCATTTGCATTCTTGGCTGATTTGTATTTATCCCAAAGCCGTCCATGTAAAGTAAATGGAGACTAACTGTACTACAGCTGCATATTATTCACTCTATCTAGATCAGTCAGTCATTTTTAAAGCGGTAAGTTGTAATAGAAATATGTCTTTATTGAAAAGATTGTATTTACATTGGACCCAAAATCAGTCGATGACGACTACAGTACACAATATTGCCACAAACCCCAGAGTTCCCTTATTGCTATTATAAACTGGTTACCAAAGTAATTAGAAACAGTAAACAAGTACCTGTGGTATAATGTGTGATATACAACAGCTTTCAGCCAATCAGCATTCAGGGCTCCAACGACCCGGTTTATAATAAGTATTTCTCCCTTCATTGGTGCAGCAAAAACCAAACGTTCACACAATCTGATTTTAACCTTTTTAAGTAACTACCACTCCAAGCGATCCAGTGTTGCACAGATCACCAGGTAAATAAACGTTAGCTAGCCAAGCTAAGTTAACATTACATTTAGTTGTTTTGTGCAATATGGTTAAGAGCAGGTCTCTTACCGTGTAAATACGGCCTACAGTACTCTAGGTAGTTTGTGTAGTTTGTCCTTCTATACCAGCATTGCTAGCTGTTTTGGGTTTTAGGCTGGTTTCTGTACAGCACTTTGAGATATCAGCTGATGTAAGAAGGGCTATATAAATACATTTGATTTGATTTTGATTTGTCTATGAAGCAGACTGTTAGGTCGACAGTATTTCTCCCTTCATTGGTGCAGCAAAACCAAAAGTTCACACAATCTGATTTTAACCTTTTTACAATCAAAATAAGTCCTGCCCACAAACTGCTGAGAATAGATAGGCTTCAGTCACGTTTGCCATAACATGCAGTTACATTTGTCCATGTTGTTTTGGGCATCTACAAAGGATACTAAATGAAAGTTAAATAAAATAGCCCAATGATTTATATACTAAATGCATTAGAATTAAAAAACATTTAGGATACTACTTTAGCTACATCTTCTAATCACTTGCCTGCCCCCCCCCCCCCCCCCAAAAGCCTCCCACCCACACCCATCACCCAACACACACCCCACACCTATCACCCTCCCTCTGCCCAGGTAAAGATCAGTAGCTATGTCAGTAGTCCCATAGTCTCAACGTGATCACATATTCTCACCACTAACTGAACAATTACAATTACAATGCAGCCACGGAGGTAGACTAAAAACAAGCATTTGAATGGTAATTTTGAGCCATTTGGGTCCAGTATGTGAAAGCATTGCTACCAGATGCTGACTATACACTGCATTTACATGACCAGACATTGTAACCATTTGTCTCCAAGTTGCCTGAATTTAATTACAAAAATCTGTATTTGAGGAGGGATAAAGGCTCAGGTAGAAAGTGATCAGTGATGTTTTGAGTTGTACTAACTGCATCGACAACAGCATGCTGTGAGACACATTTCGATTCCTGCTTCAATTTCCACTTTTAAGCCAAATAACACAGATACCTATTGATTAAATAATGGGGTGATAATCACATCTAACCAAATGGAGTTTTCCCCCGACCCAGGTCTATATCCTATGTCTGGGCAAAACTAGGAAGAATAAAACAGTCTTTAGGCTACATACTAGTCAATACATTTCTGCAGATTAAATAAATACATCTACAGTATTTCTACCACTCACAGCCACCATTGCTACACACATTTGTGTAGCCTTTCTCCACAATTCAAGCATAATGCACCACCAACAGCCTTGATCACATTAACTGTTGAGGTCACTATTACCTTGAGGCTACCTCCACAACAATGGGACAGCTCTGAAGAGACACTTTATGGCAGGGATGTGAGAGAATGAACATTCTGATCCAAGCGGAAATGTAATCATGTTTGACATGTGTTATAAATTAGGCCTACACATAAAAGTGGTATGACACTATGATTGGTATGTCAATTATAGAGCTAACAAAATTAAAATATAAGAGAAGCAGACTGAGCAGAAAGCTGTACACATTAATCAAAGGTTGTCTTTTCAAAGTGATAAGAGAATAAAATATGGCATACACAAACAGTGGCAACTATTACAAAACACTGTGACCATTAAGTGTCTGCTCATTATGTTACTTCCAATTAATGAAACTTTTAAACTCATATGTTTTAAAATATAAAATGGTGATGATTTAATGGATATCTGATATATATGTTGGAATCAACCATCAAATAGTTTTTCCTGRGAAAAATGTTGCTTTTTGCTGCTTATTTTGCTTCTTAACATTACTAGTTCAAGAAATACATTAAAACTTCAGGGCAGTGATTAAATTACAAAAATGTCATTTCTCCTGAAAATACCTTTTAAGGGGCGCGGCCTCAATACCGATACCTGAATGAAAGACTTGATGATTGGCTGAGACCTGACCCATACCTTTCCCTATAACTGGGGACCCCAGATTCGATAGACAGTATAATTTTACACTACTTTCTTCAACGTAGGGGAAAGCGATATTACTACTACAATTTCGGTGTTTTCCAGCCGTCGGCAGTTAGTTTATACTAGCTAGCTACACCAAGAAGCTTTCAAACTTCTTGAAGGTTGGCTACAGCATCCTTATTTTTGGGGCTTCATTAAGAAGTTTGGACATTTCTTGCTTGCAAAGAAGAGGGCCTGTGGAAGCGATGGCGGATTGGAAGCTACCAGTGAGCTACAACCCATCCTACCATGCCTTTGCCTATGGTCTCATGTACCAAACAGGGGCTGAGCAAAATCATCCCAACTTTTCYGGCTGGGCAGAGACCGTTTACAACTCTGGGGTAAGCGGCGGCTACCACCAGCAAGCGCAGCAGCAAGCTCAGCATCAATCCCCACCCAGGGATCAAGAAGACAACATTGGTAGTGGAAATCCCCAATACCCAGGTTCTGTCATGTATCTCGGCGACCCTCACAGCCATACTCCGAGTGGACGCCTTTTAATTTCCCACAACCGGACTCTGTTTGATCAACCGCCGAAGGAGACCGACGGGCCAAGTAACTATACTCCAAGCGATCCAGTGTTGCACAGATCACCAGGTAAATAACGTTAGCTAGCCAAGCTAGTTAACATTACATTTAGTTGTTTTGTGCAATATGGTTAAGAGCAGGTCTCTTACCGTGTAAATACGGCCTACAGTACTCTAGGTAGTTTGTGTAGTTTGTCCTTCTACACCTGCACTGCTTGCTGTTTGGGGTTTTATGCTGGGTTTCTGTACAGCACTTTGAGATATCAGCTGATGTAAGAAGGGCTATATAAATATATTTGATTTTGATTTGTCTATGAAGCAGACTGTTAGGTCGACATAGTGGTAGTTCTTGTACTTGCATTTGCTGGGTCTCTGGCTAAAGTTACGATCTCCCTCTCAAACAAGGTCCATGTGTTTGTATACAACGCCATTTTGTGAACCGCCAAAAGTGTCCACTCTGGCGCCACTGTTTACCTTTGGTCAGACTGCATGGACAATGGCGCCATCCYGTGGAACTGTTCAAATTCAACCGAGCCAAAATGCAGACTTTATGTACCGACAAGTGTATATAACTTTCTCCTATTTTCTCGCTCAGATTCTTGGAGTTCAGAGAACAGCTATCCTCAAACCAACCCTGCCACCTGGGTGAAAAAGGAGTTGGAAGAGGAGACGGAAAGTGGAAGCACAAATAATAGTGAGCATGTCTCCAGCTCCTATCCAGAGAACGCAAGCGTGCAAATTCTGGGGAGTGAGGACAACGCCCCSCAGTCTTTGCCCGTGCCTCTCCCAGAGAAAGTGGACAAAGACACCCCCAAACAAAAAGCTCGGACTGCTTTTTCAACAGGCCAAATGGATGCCCTGACCCATCGGTTTAACATGCAGAGGTACCTCTCCCCTGCTGAGATGAAGGCCCTGGCTGGACTGACGGGGCTAACTTACAAACAGGTGAGTTGATTGATTAGCCTACTGTTATGAGCGTAACCCACTCTTCACCATTGTGTCAAATCATACATTTAGCTGGTATTTACTTCAGATGTTGACTAATTATATGCATGTCTTTTAGGTTAAAACATGGTTCCAGAATCGCAGAATGAAACTGAAAAGGCACCAGAAAGACAACAGCTGGGAATCTGCTGGGTACCCAAACCCTGGCTACCCAAACCCTGGCTACCCTATCATGCCACCAAACCCTCAGGCGAGCACAATTATAATGCTGTGTAAACCTGCACAATATACATGTTCTTTTCCTAGTTGATATGTTTGGTTATGTTGTACAATACTACATTTATCTTAAACTACAGTTATTGCTCCAGCAGTTGTCTAGCTTGTGCCTCCTGTTGGTTGGTAACAGAGGCAATAGGCTTGGACATAGTGTCTCCAGTCTGGACAATGTCTTAAAGGCAGGATGAAACATCTCTACACACATCAGTGCTTTAGCTTCATGCTGACCGTATGGTGATATTAACCACCATCTCTTTCTAGTTTCAGGGAGATGCCCAAACACAGATTCAGGACCATCACACCAACACTCAACAGTTCCAAGAGGCCATGTTCAAGAAGAGCCCCCAGCAGAACCTGCCTTACTACACGGGTGGATACCCTCAGCCATCCTCCTCTCCCCCACATCCCTCTGCAAGGCCCCTGGGCAACTGGCCCCCAGCCATGACCCACTAAGTGCCCCCCAATGGCTTCTACAGCTCAGCAACGGGCTACAACATGGACAGTGTAAAACACGATTCCAGCATCAGGTGACGACGGGAGCCCCACCAACAGCTCCATACGCATGACCCTGTTTCACAATGCTAGCCAGTAATCCACAGGTGAATGTCTCAGTGGTAAATCGACTGTTTTTTTTGTAAATGTATGAAATGGTTGTT
The DNA here is from genome assembly GCF_002910315.2 of Salvelinus sp. IW2-2015. Lineage (NCBI taxonomy): Eukaryota > Metazoa > Chordata > Actinopteri > Salmoniformes > Salmonidae > Salvelinus > Salvelinus sp. IW2-2015. Next base: position 26,378,998 of record NC_036854.1, on the reverse strand, counting down.
TGGAAGGATTCTTATAATTAATGTTGAGAGTCAGACACAGGTCATTCTCAAATGATGCGGTGTTGGCTAATTATATCAATCCATCTTAATAATGTGCAGGTTCTGTTTGGACTTTTATCCCTTATTCATATGTTTTATCACAATGTTGCCYTAATTTTTTTTTATACCTTACCTGAGTTTTTAATATCGTTGAAGAGTTCATTGCTCCTTGTGCTTTTTGACACTCAACTCTGACAAAGTTTTGCACTGTCTATGTTGGAAGTGGCGGGCAATGTTTTTTTTAAATGTTTTTTATCCATCAGTTAACTACTGATGTCACACGTTCAGCTGTGTAGCATTTCTCACTGCAATGAATGTTTGTGGTTCCAAGCTGCACCAGTATGATCTTTAACGTTACTGATATGTTTTACCTATTTGACATGTGTGTGTGTGGCGCTGCCTTGCGCTAGTTAGAATCAAATGTTAAGGTTTTGTTCGGTAGCCCTGAAACGGGAAAATGCATTGGAACTGACGGGGTAAGTTCTGTGCCCCAGAACTTTCCCCAGATTTTACAAGTTATGCATATTTTTTTTCTTCTATTTTTATCATTAACCCTGTTGGTGCACAGTTCACCTGTAATGAAATGATTTGGCCATGGTGGTGGGATTTACTTTTCTTTGTATTGATTACACAGGGCAGTTTTTTTTTTAAGACAGACTTGTTTGGAAAACCTGCCAACTGTTAAAAGCTCTACATGGACTGCTTCGACCAGGATTTTTGGTAATGTCATCTTGTTGTCTGATCTGTCACTCTTGTAATGGGGAAACAGGGACTGGTTGTACAAATAAAGCATGTCTTATTAGAGCAAACACTGACTCAATACTTGGTTTGTGTGTGTGTGTGTGTGTATATATATAGCGTTTTTCTCGCAATATCTATCTCATTATAATAGATGTCTTTATTGAAAAGATTGTATTTACATTGGAACCAACTCAGTCGATGGCAACTATGGTACACAATATTGCTCCATCACTGACATTACATTACACTAGAACTGATCCTTCTGCCAAACCGCAAGCCTGCGTCACACTGAAACATTCACGTCATACACTTTCATCCCCTTCTAAAGCCTTTAACATAATTCCATTCATGTCTGTCTGACATCCATATTTCTATAAGGCCCCTKGGATCTTCTTTTCCCCCCACAGGAGGTCTGTACACAGCCCTGTTAGTCATTTCCAAATGCATCTTTCCCCACTTCCTTGAGGCGATCACTGGCCTGTATGTGATTGGCTAAGAAAACACCATTTTCACTTTGTTTCCACAAATCAGATCAACTACCTCAATGACCAAATGACAGGACACACATTGGGTGTGTTCCTCTACTCAGACGTTCCTGACACATGCCAGATCTTACAATGCCTGGAGAGGTATTTTACATATCTACTAGCCACCTCGTTATAGCAATCTGGTGCCCGATGTGCAACCATTGGTTGATGCATGCAATGTCTGAGCAGGGAAACCCAACCTTGAACATTCAAACTGGGCCGGTGTGTGTACATTCCCTTAGTCCCTCTTGAGGATGCGGTAGATGTTTATCTATGCAGTCACTTCACCCCAACCTTTTTTATTTTTTAACTAGGCAAGTCAGTTAAAAACAAATTCTTGTTGACAATGACAGCCTACCGGGGAACAGTGGGGTAACTGCCTTGTTCAGAATTACACCTTGTCCACTCAGGGATTTGATCCARCAACATTTTGGTTCCTGGCCCAACGCTCTAACCACTAGGCTACCTGCTACCTACATGTACAAATAACCTCGACTGACCTGTACCGCCGCACATTGACTGTGTACCGGTACCCCCATTGTAATTTTATTGTGTTACTTTTTTACCTTAGTTTATTTTGTTAACTCTTTCTTGAACCACACTGTTGGTTAAGGGTTTGTAAGTAAGCATTTCACTGTAAGGTCTACACTTGTTGTATTCGGCGCATGTGACAAATAAAGTTTGATTTGATGTAGCGAATTAAGACCAGCAAGATCCAGAAGGAGACAGTTCCCAGCACGAGAGAGAAGACCAACGCCATGAGGAGAGAGTAACCAAAGAACTCTGCACCGGGCCGCTCATACTAGAACGGTTGCGGTAGTAAAAACGCTGAATAGACAAAGATGAAGAAGGCCTGTGGAAGCTGTGCTCAGCATGCTGGGCCACCACCAGCGGTAGTCCTCGCCAGACAGCAGGAAGTAGGTGAGCGCCACCGAGATGCAGGCGCCTAACAAGAGGAAGATGCTATACAGGGTGTAATGCTYGCGGCCCCACATGGTGGCGAAGATGTAGTACAGCTCCACTGGGATGGCACTGAGGGAGGTTAGGGCAATACGCCAGAAATACACAATATACACTCTTTATGTTTGGGTGTTGTTCAGCGTTCTGTGACAAATTACTTTGAGCTAGCTACTAAAATCCCAATCAAAAATAGATTGCCCTGACATAGAGAAAGGGGGGAGGGAGAGAAATGATTAGAAACAAGGCTATACACAATAGATGGATTGTCTGAGTGTTGTTCAGAGTTCTGTGACAAATTACTGAGCTACTAAAAGGCCAGACCACAAATAAAATGTGATCGATTAGTTTTATACATAACAAGGGAGCTGGAGGAGGGATGGAAGGAAGGGAGGGAGGAGGGGTGGCAGGAAGGGAGGGAGCGAATGAAGGAAGGATGAAAAGAGCGTGAGCAAGGAGAGTGCGGTAGAGAGAGGAAGAAGGGAGAGAAGAGGAGGAGGGAGGGGGAAGAGGGCAGAGAGTCAGATGCAAGCAGAGAGGAGACAAGAGAGAAGCTTTAGGTTAATTGAAACTGAACAGTTCAAGACACTACACACATCCTGCTGAAAATACACACATACTGTGTAAATTTTTATTGTAATTGAAACTCTACCAGACTTGACAAAAATACATTAAATGTACAATATATGGAACATAACATTACGATATATATGGCATGAAAATAAAATAAAATCAGTCAAGTCACCTGAGAAGAGTGAGGAGGATTCCAGACCTGGCACTGGCCATGTATCTGTGTGTAGAGGATATTCCAGACCAGGCACTGGCCACGTATCTGTGTGTAGAGGATATTCCAGACCAGCACTGGCCACGTATCTGTGTGTAGACGATATTCCAGACCAGCCACTGGCCATGTATCTGTGTGTAGAGGAGGATATTCCAGACAGGCACTGGCCATGATCTGTGTGTAGAGGATTCCAGACCAGGCACTGGCCATGTATCTGTGTGTAAGAGGAGTTTCCAGACCAGGCACTGGCCATGTATCTGTGTGTAGAGGATATTCCAGACCAGGCAACTGGCCATGTATCTGTGTGTAGAGGATATTCCAGACCAGGCACTGGCCATGTATCTGTGTGTAGAGGAGGATATTCCAGACCAGGCACTGGCCATGTATGTGTGTTTAGAGGAATTCCAGACCAGGCACTGGCCACGATCTGTGTGTAGAGGAGGATTTTCCAGACCAGGCACTGGCATGTATCTGTGTGTAGAGGATATTCCAGACCAGGCACTGGCCATGTATCTGTGTGTAGAGAGGATATTCCAGACCAGGCACTGGCCATGTGTCTGTGTGTAGAGGAGGATATTCCAGACCAGGCACTGGCCACGGTATCTGTGTGTAGAGGGGGATTTTCCAGACCAGGCACTGGCCATGTATCTGTGTGTAGAGGAGGATATTCCAGACCAGGCACTGGCCACGTATCTGTGTGTAGAGGGGATTTTCCAGACCAGGCACTGGCCATGTATCTGTGTGTAGAGGAGGATTTTCCAGACCAGGCACTGGCCATGTTCTGTGTGTAGAGGAGGATATTCCAGACCAGGCACTGGCCATGTATCTGTGGGTAGAGGAGGATATTCCAGACCAGGCACTGGCCATGGATCTGTGTGTAGAGGAGGATATTCCAGACCAGGCCACTGGCCATGGTGTCTGTGTGTAGAGGAGGATATTCCAGACCAGGCACTGGCCATGTGTCTGTGTGTAGAGGAGGATATTCCAGACCAGGCACTGGCCATGTATCTGTGTGTAGAGGATATTCCAGACCAGGCACTGGCCATGCTGTGTGTAGAAGCTACAGGAGCAGTATCCTGACACACAACTCGGCAACGCGTACAGCATGATGGCCGCCGAGTTGATAGCACCATGACGATGCACGTTAAACATTCCCAGCAACGCCATGATGATGATCCCTACAGCAACAAGACACACAGGGAGAGCAAAATGGGAGAGCTTCAGGAGCCTATCAGGAGCCTGTCGTGATAATAGCTCACAATGTCTACTGACTACTTTGTCACTGGCATATCTGTGTACATCCACACCCATGTTCTGTGTCTGTGTGCTTATCAGATGTCCAGTTCTTATGTCACACAGACATTCAATCCCCGTGCAATGGGAAGTAACACAAGGGGAAAGGAATGCAATGCATTTGATGAACGCTAGGTGTCGGAACATCACACAACCATAAACAACTGGTCAAATTCAACCCTGATCTGCTCTTAGATTTTTTTGGATAAAGATTCTGTATTCTGAGGCATTAATTGTAAGATTTGATGAATGTGTTCTGAGTGTTAAACCAGTGTGTTGATGGGTTACCTGTCACCAGGGTTAGAAACTGAGTTCCCACTGCCAACACGGGACACAGCAGGCTGTGTAAGGAGGGACCCGGAAAACGTCMGTTTGGATGGTCTACCAGCCACTGTCCCCTTGGTCCAGAYCATCACAGCTCCCCTCCTCAACATTGTACCTACAGTAACAACAGGAACGTAAGAAAGAGCTTGAACAATGGAAAAGTAATTCCCACACATTTTAGCTCCCATTTCCAGACATAATCCCATTTAAACATGATTTATAGCCACAAATAGACCTACTCTTATATGCCCAAACTGTTGCATTCCAACACCAATTTGACCTCTCTGGTGAAACAGAACACCATTACAATGTCTAATCATCCCCAGTCCGTCACCTAATTGGTCACCTGGCGAAGTCGTTCTTGAGGACCTGGATGAGGATGATGTCAAAGCCCAGCAGTAGCACCACCAGCACCAGGGAGATGTCCAGAGTCTTGGGGAAGAACGAGTAGTCCCTCAGCCTCTCTGCCAGCCGGGTGTGGGTCAGAGGGCTATCAAACCAGTGCACGCTGTAGGTGAAGGACAGTGCAAGCCTGCCGCCTGTCCCCACCAACCCGTGTCTGGCGCCACCGCCACCCTCCTCCAGAGGCACTGGCTTGGAGTCCTTCACTGAGACGTTGGCAAAGATCACAGAGTCGCCGTTGTACACAATGTTGAAGTCCAGGTGTGTCCACAGCCCTACCTGTGTACACATAAAAGACACAGACACAGAGAGACAGACAGAGAGACAGACAGAGAGACAGACAGAGAGACAGACAGAGAGACAGACAGACAGACAGACAGASAGACAGACAGACAGACAGACAGACAGACAGACAGACAGACAGACAGACAGACAGACAGACAGACAGACATCCGATCTCCATCAAGCACTTCTCCCACACTAAGGGACTTATGGAGCACGTGGGGAGAAAAGTTTCTCAGACATTATATGCTAAGTCCTCATAGAGATATTATATACAGTACTGATAACATACAGTTCTGTTAACTGAAGCACCATACAAGCATAAAATCATTAGTCATATATTTGCATATTCATATGTATTCATGGTCCTCTTTTGGCCTGCAAACAGACAACATGTAGTAACGATTCGTTCTCTGGGGGTTGTGGTAAGGACCAACTTTTGGCCTGCAAAACAGACAACATGTAGTAATGATTCGTTCTCTGGGGGTTGTGGTAAGGACCAACTTTGTTGACATGTAGGGTTTCGGGATCCCCTTACTTGTAGCTCACTTTAGCCCATGTCATCTGTGGCATGAGACACAAGACCAATGTGCAATAGCCTATCATCCTGCAGACTCCTTGCTGTGTAGGATGCTCCATTTCAGCCATTATGAGCCCTGTTGAAAATGAATAGAGTTTCAATATATTAAGAATACAGTACCGCAAGAGTTGAACAGGTCGAGTGTCAAAAAGCCTAGAAGCATATTCAGGGATTACAGCAAACTATTGCAAAACATTAGCATTTCACCATAGGTAAATATACAGTGAGTATACCAAATATTAAGAACATCTGCTCTTCCCATTACATAGACTGACCAGGTGAATCCAGGTGAAAGCTATGATCCCTTATTGATGTCACTTGTTAAATCCACGTCAATCAGTGTAGATGAAGGGGAGGAGACCGGTTAAAGGAGGATTTTCAAGCCTTGAGACGATTGGGACATGGATTATGTATGCCATTCAGAGGGTGAAGAGGCGAGACAAAATATTTAAATGCCTTTGAACGGGGTATGGTAGTAGGTGCCAGGCGCACCAGTTTGTGTCAAGAATGGCAATGCTGCTGTTTTTTTTTTTAACGTTCAACAGTTTCCTGTGTGTATCAAGAATGGTCCACCACTCAAATGACATCCAGCCAACTTGACAACTGTGGGGTCAACATGGTGGGGGGGGGGTATTTAGCCAATTCAACAGCCATCACCCACATAGCAACTGTCCCTAGCTACCTGTGAAACAACAACACACCGATAGTGCATTGCAGGAGTGAACTCTAAGTAAAGAGTCAGTGTCTGTAGTCAGTGTTGAGTCTACTAACTACATTAAAACATGCACAATACTTGTTTTCATCTAAAGTCCTCTAGTTACAGTTGAAGTCGTAAGTTTACATACACTTAGGTTGGAGTCATTAAAACTCGTTTTTCAACCACTCCACAAATTTCTTGTTAACAAACGATAGTTTTGGTAAGTCAGTTAGGACATCTACTTTGTGCATGACACAAGTAATTTTTCCAACAATTGTTTTCAGACAGATTATTTAACTTATAATTCACTGTATCACAATTCCAGTGGGTCAGAAGTTTACATACACTAAGTTGACTTTGCCTTTAAACAGCTTGGAAAATTCCAGAAAATTATGTCATGGCTTTAGAAGCTTCTGATAGGAAAATTGACGTCATTTGAATCAATTGGAGGTGTACCTGTGGATGTATTTCAAGACGTACCTTCAAACTCAGTGCCTCTTTGCTTGACATCATGGGAAAATCAAAAGAAATCAGCAAAGATCTCAGAAAAAAAATGTAGACCTCCACAAGTCTGGTTCATCCTTGGGAGCAATTTCCAAATGCCTGAAGGTACCATGTTCAGCTGTACAAACAATAGTATGCAAGTATAAACACAGTGGGACCACCCAGCCGTCATACCGCTCAGGAAGGAGACGTATTCTGTCTCCTAGAGATGACTGTACTCTGGTGCGAAAAGTGCAAATCAATCCCAGAACAACAGCAAAGGACCTTGTGAAGATGCTGGAGGAAACAGGTACCAAAGTATCTATATCCACAGTAAACCGAGTCCTATGTCGACATAACCTAAAAGGCCGCTCAGCAAGGAAGAAGCCACTCTCCAAAACCGCCATCAAAAAGCCAGACTACATTTTGTAACTGCACATGGGGACAAAGATCGTACTTTTTGGAGAAATGTCTTCTGGTCTGATGAAACAAAAATAGAACTGTTTGGCCATAATGATCATCGTTATGTTTGGAGGAAAAAGGGGGAAGCTTGCAAGCCGAAGAACACCATCCCAACCGTGAAGCACGGGGGTGGCAGCATCATGTTGTGGGGGTGCTTTGCTGCAGGAGAGACTGGTGCACTTCACAAAATAAAATAGATTGCATCATGAGGCAGGAAAATGATGTGGATATATTGAAGCAACATCTCAAGACATCAGTCAGGAAGTTAAAGCTTGATCACAAATGGGTCTTCCAAAGGGACAATGACCCCAAGCATACTTCCAAAGTTGTGGCAAAATGGACAACAAAGTCAAGGTATTGGAGTGGCCATCACAAAGCCCTGACCTCAATCCCACAGAAAATATGTGGGCAGAACTGAAAAAGTGTGTGCAAGCAAGGAGGCCTACAAACTGACTCAGTTACACCATCTCTGTCAGGAGGAATGTGCCAAAATTCACCCAATTTGTGGGAAGTTTATGGAAGGCTACCTGACGTTTGACCCAAGTTAAACCATTTAAAGGCAATGCTACCAAATACTAATTGAGTGTATGTAAACTTCTGACCCACTGGGAATGTGGAAAATAAAAAGCTGAAATAAATCATTCTCTCTACTATTGTTCTGACATTTCACATTCATAAAATAAAGTGGTGATACTAACTAACTCAAGACAGGGAATTTTTACTTGGAATAAATGTCCGGAATTGTGAAAAACTAAGTTTAAATGTATTTGGCTAAGATGTATGTAAACCTCCGATCTTCAACTGTACATCGAGGAACTTGCTACCGTGCCGTGCATCAACTAGCTCAAGAACATACTTATTTACATGCTACCAAACCTGTCTGTCCGCTGGATTCCTCAGATTCCAGGCCCAATAATACTGTAACGACCCTGGGTTTATAACCGCGGTAATTGATTCTGCYGTACGAGCATGCTTTTGCGGCACAGTCGATAGCGCGACGGACCTCGGGCTAAAAGGTCGAGGGTTCGAGACCTGCTCCCTGCTGTTTCATTACATTTGTGTCAGAAGTGGGATCGGACCTTGCTTCCACGACAGTGCGTGTGCTTGGCCGGTGAGCGCGTTCCTGTAGACGTAGAGTCGCAAGCTAACGCGAGGACGCGCTCTTTGAAAGGAGGGATTAGTTTAACAGCTATCAAACCAGGCCACGGTGATGGTGATGCAATCGATTCTGCGGCACAGTCGATAGCGCGCCGGACTTCAGGTTAGAACGTCGAGGGTTCAAGACCTGCTCCCTGCTGTTTCATTACAATACTTACTCTCCTCCTCAGCAATGTCCTGCTGGGATTAAGCTAAATATTGATAAAAAATAATAATTTAGGTTCAATTGTGCTACTTCCATTATATAGGAATCCAGATATGTATCGTACTTTTAAAGACACATGAATCGAAGGAGACCGACACCTCACCTTAAAACCTTTTGTCAATACAGGGGGTGCTGTTTCCACTTTGGAAAATATCGTCTCCAAATTAAACTGCCTCATACTCAATTCTTGCTCGTACAATATGCATATTAATATTACTATTGGATAGAAAACAATCTCTAGTTTCTAAAACCGTTTGAATTATGTCTGTGGGTGAACCAGAACTCTTTCTACAGCGAAACTCATGACAGGACATGCGAAGCTCTGAAAAATAGTCTCTGATCTCGGATCAGTTTTAAGCTCTGTGTATGCCCTATGGATCGAAATGAACTGCACCCGCCTTCCCCTGGATGTCAGTAACCAATGAGAAGTGGAATGGTGTCTCTAGGTGGTTTCTCAGAGTTTATTAAAAGGGAATGGAGTGAGATGACCCATCTTTTGACAGCTTGCCAGGACGGCAAGGAGATTATCAGAATACGCATGCCTCAAAGCTTCTCGTTATGATCAAAATCTATCCGTCTGCGTTGATTAATTATTTCGATAGTGAGCGTGTTAGAAACTCCATAACGAATGTTGGTATTGAAAACCGATTTTAAAATCAGTTTTATGCGAGTATATTGCTATTTGTGAATTTCCTTAGTTTTGCGTTGACGATTTGGGCATGTTGTGTGCCGATTAGCTATCGTTAGCATGCTAGTTCTGAAGTTGAGGAAGGTCGTTTTACAACAAGCCATACCAAGTGATCAAATTTGGACAAAGGACACATTGCCCAATGATACTGAGTGGAGAGCATCGTCCAAAGAAGAGTTAGTTTTAGATTTTATTACGTATTTATGTGGAAAAATTTAAACGCAGTTGATCTGCCTATTGTTTGCAGGGAACAGTCTGGCTGTTTGAAACTCACAATGTATGTACTTGTATCGTTAATTTTAAAGAGAATCTACACATCAGCGGTGGTGCATTAATATACCAATGCTCTTTCACTTAGCTGTCCACCTGTATTTTTTTAGTCATCTAATCGATAAATAAATCGTAGATCATTAGGTGCGCTTTCCAGATGTGCCGGCCGAAATGCATTGCCAGTGTTCGAATCAATGATTACATAGCACTAACCAGATTTGTTGATCCTATATATGCACATTTTCGAACAAACTCTTATATGCAGTTGTGTAATATGATGTTACAGGACTGTCATCTGGAAGAATTCTGAGCTCCGAAGGTTAGGGAAAAAATTAATATATATTTTGGTGGCGATTAACGTTATCGCCCCCTTTTGCCTTGATTTCATATGCTGGGGTATGTTTAGCTCATGGTATGACTACTATATTAACGTAATTGTGTTTCGCCTGTAAAACACTTAGAAATCTGAATATTGTCTGGTTCACAAGAATCTGTGTCTTTCGATTGCTGTAGGGCTGTGTATTTTTCAGAAATGTTTTAGGATGAGTAGTTTGGTAATTGACGTCGGTCTCTGTAATTATTCCGGCTGCTTTCAACGCTATTTCAGATTGCAGCTGCAATGTACAACTGTGATTTATACCTGAGAAATGCACATTTTTCTAAAAAGAAATATCCTATACCATAAATATGTTATCAGACTGTCATCTTATGAAGTTTCTTGGTTAGTGGCTATATATATCTTTATTTAGTCGAATTAGTGATAGCTACTGATGCAGGAAAAAATGGTGGAGTAAAAAGAGTTGTGTTCTTTTGGCTAACGTGGTTAGCTAATAGATTTACATATTGTGTCTTCCCTGTAAAACATTTAAAAAATCAGAAATGATGGCTGGATTCACAAGATCTGTATCTTTCATCTGGTGTCTTGGACTTGTGATTTAATGATATTTAGATGCTTGTATTTACTTGTGACGCTATGCTAGGCTATGCTAGTCAGCTTTKTTACTGTGGGGGGTGCTCCCGGATCCGGGTTTGGTAGCAAGTAGAAGTTAAAAAATACAAATAACGACGGCTCACTTTTTCGGAGTGGGCGGGTTGAAGACGCAAAAAACGCAACCTCCACTACAGAGTTTCAAAACGTGTCTTTGCCACCTCGTTAATCTATCTTCAAATGATTATTCATTAACGCCTCATATTTGGCCATTTAAATAATATATCATAAACATTTCGTGTGTGCATATTCACTGCTGTAATGTGTACTGAGCTATAATAAGAACCGTCCTGTGTTAATTTTTTTATATTTATATATTTTTTATTTTTTCCTTCTTTTTGTTTTATTATTTTTTTATTAACAAAAACATAAACATAACAGCCAGAGGGATGAAAGAAATGATTTTAAAAAATAAAACTAATCTACATTATATCAATTCAAATACAGACATGTAGCGAATACATTTTTAACATTTTGTTTTGTATACGTTTTAATGACTCTAAATAGCATTCCACAATAGATTTTAAAAAATAAAAAAGGGTATTTTTCTTCATAAATTTGGATTTGTCTAAGTAAAATTATCCTCTTAAAATAAAGAAATTTATGACATACTCACGTTCAATTGTGGAATCAGTGTAGTAAAAKAATATGTCRAAYTTAGACATTTCAATGGTTGTATGCAATTTGAGGCCAAAATATAGTTTTACATCAGTCCAGAACACTTCACTATATAAACAATGACAGAATAAGTGTTCAATAGATTCAGGTTCTAGTTCAGAAAAACTGCATTCACTGGTACCATCAGGTATATATTTAGAAATCAAGCTATTACACGGATAGAATCTATGGATAATCTGAAAGGAGATCTCCTTTACTTTATTGGTCACCATAAATTTGTGTGGAGTGAGCCAAGCATGGCTCCAGTTTACATCAAACGATGAAGCCCAACAAAATATCGCAGAGGGAATAGACTTCCTGTAGAAAATATCCCTTAATAAACGATTGTTGAATTTCGTATCTAGTAGACCTATGCCATTCACCTGGATATCGCTTACAATCGGAGATATTCCAAAATATGCATTATTCTGAAGTAAAGTTTTTATCCCACTAGGTATAGCTTTAATAACAGTGTCATATTCCTTGCTTAAAACCTCAAAGTTGTATCTTTCCATAAATTCTCTCCGCGTAAATAGGTACGTAATATTAACTAATTGGCTGACAAGGATAATGTTTTTCGAGAACCATTTATGGTAAAATGACATATTGTTTCTTTGTAATATCGAACCATTGTTCCATATAAAACATTTATGAGGTGAAAAGTTGTGTTTATAGAATAAAGCCCAGCACATGAAAGCCTGCTTGTGAAAAGCCGCCAGTTTCACAGGAAGTTTACCCACAATATATGGACATCGTAGTAAAAGATTAAGCCCTTCGAACTTCTGAAAAACAAAATGAGGTATAATATTCCAGAAACTATGAGGATTTTTTATGTACCCTTTAATCCAGTTGATTTTTGATATCTGATTGAATAGAGTGAAGTCTAAGACATTTAGACCGCCATCACAAACCCTGTTGGTGATAACATCTCTTTTTATCTTATGTGGCTTGTTTTTCCATATGAAGTTGTACAATAGCCTATCTAAGATACAACAAGTGGATTTGGGAATGTCAATAGGTGAAAAAAGATAGGATGCACGAGATAGCCCCTCAGCTTTGGATAAAAGCACCCTTCCTTGAAGACTTAAATAAACTCCCTAACCATGAGGATATTTTTTGTTGTTGACAGATTCAGTTACAGGGTTCAAATTAAGATCATTCACAGCCTTAAGATTTTTGGT
>NC_036854.1:26358383-26360085 GCF_002910315.2 Salvelinus sp. IW2-2015 | reverse complement strand
GTTTGATACAGCTATTGCCACCATTATACAGAGTTCTAATAGCATCAACAACAAAAAAGACCAAACTTCAAATGCTTAAGACAATCAAAGATAAAATTGTGACTTACAGTATCAAATGCTTTCTGAAAATCCCAAAATAGGATAACAGGGAAGTATCCAATAGATCACAATACTCAACCAAGTCTAACACCAGCCTCAGATTACTAGATATATGGCGCCCTTTCATAAACCCTGATTGACATTCATCAATCAGATCATTCAAGCAAGACTTTAACCTTTTTGCAACGATTAAGGCTATAATTTTGTAGTTGTTATTTAGGAGTGTGATTGGACGCCAATTATCAATATTTAAGAGATCCTTGTGTGGTTTAGGTATAAGAGTAATAACCCCTTGCTTCAAAGAGGCAGGTAGTTCTCCCTTCTTTAAAGCCTCCTTAAATGTTTCAAGTAAAAATGGTGCTATTTCTTCAGAGAAGGTTTTATAAAATTCAGAGGTTAATCCATCACAACCTGGAGATTTGTTATTTTTTWATTGAGCAATCCCGTACTGGATGTMCATAATGGATAAATCTTGACAGCAAGAACRATTTAATTCTTCACTAACCGAATTAACATTCTCTATAGAATCAAGGAGATTCTTAGAGTCACCCAAATTGTTATCGAAGGAGTAAAGATTCTCATAAAACTTACTGGTAAAGTCTGATAACAACTCTCTATCCTCAGTGGTAACCCCATTAATCTGAGTGGTCTGATAACGACTCTCTATCCTCAGTGGTAACCCCATTAATCTGAGTGGTCACGATAACACTCTTCTACCTCAGTGGTAACCCCCCATTAATCTGAGTGGTCTGATAACAACTCTCATCCTCAGTGGTAACCCTTATCTGAGTGTCGATAACGACTCTCTATTCCTCAGTGGTAACCCCAATTAATTCTCGAGTGTCTGATAACCACTCTCTATCCCTCAGGTAACCCCATTAATCTAAAGGGTCTGATAAACTCTCATCCTCAGTGGTAACTCCCCATTAATCTGAGTGGGTCTGATAACAACTCTCCTATCCTCAGTGGTAACCCCATTAATCTCTGAGTGGGTCTGATCAACAACTTCTATCCTCAGGTGGTACCCCATTATCTGAGTGGGTCTGAACACTCTGCTAATCCTCAGTGGTAACCCCCATTAATCTGAGTGGTCTGAATAACAACTCTCTAATCCTCAGTGGTAACGTCCAGTTAATCTGGTGGGTCTGATTACAACTCTCTAATCTCAAGTGGTAACCCCATTAATCTGAGTGGTCTGATAAAACAACTTCTCCTATCCTCAGTGGTAACCCCCATTAAATATCTGGATGGTCTGATACAACTCTCTTAATCCTCAGGGTACCCATTACATCTGAATGGGTCCTGATAACACTCTCTATCCTCAGTGGTAACCCCTTAAATCTGAGTGGTCTGCATAACAACTCTCTATCCTCAGTGGATAACGCCTTAATCTGAGTGGGTCTATTAACACTTGTCTCTATCCTAGGTGTTAACTTCGGGGCCCATTAATCTGAGTGTGTCTGATAACAACTTTCTCCTATCCTCAGTGAAATACCACGCATTAATCTGAGATGGTCTGATACACTGATTTCTCCCTATCGTACTCTCGTGAATAAACCCCACCATTAACATCTGAGTGGTCTGCTGATAAAACTACAATACT
>NC_036854.1:26355310-26357543 GCF_002910315.2 Salvelinus sp. IW2-2015 | reverse complement strand
CTCAGTGGTAACCCCATTAATCTGAGTGGTCTGATAACAACTCTCTATCCTCAGTGGTAACCCCATTAATCATACATTTCTGAAGTGTGTCGAGTTCCCCTCTCCTCTTTTCCAAATTAAAAAAGTATCTACTGTTCTTTTCACCTTTTTCAAGCCATTGTTTTCTGGATCTTATGAAAGCTCCTCTAGCCTTTTCCAATGTATCTAGTTGATTCTGTAAATCATAAAATTTAGCGTTCTCGTTAAGATCAAGATGCTCAATCTCTGTGATATCCGCAATTGTTTTAGAGAGTTCAGCTACCTCACATCTCCTTCTTAAAGCAACCCGTTTTCCATAAGTAATACAGGCTGAGAGGATTTTAAATTTCAGCAGTTCCCAATATTTCCCAAATTCTGCATTAGATGTAGCTAAAATCCAGTAAACAGAAATTTGATTCTTAATCATTTTTTTTTTTAAATCATCATGCAATAACAATGAGTTATTTAATTTCCAATAACCACCCGAGTATTTCTTACCATCATTACTGCACATTCTTACAAGTCAACCATATGACTTTATGATCCGTCAGGACTGTAGGCAGTATTTTTACCTCTACAGTGTTGGGCTCAAGACTAGAGGTTATCACCCRCAAGTCAATTCTTCATTGTAGTGAACAATCTCTATTACTCCATGTGTATTGTTTCTCTCCAGGGGTTTTAACTCTCCATATGTCAATTAAGTCCAGGTTTTGGCAGAAATTCACCAACTTGTTCACACCAATGTTAGGCCTATGGGGCAATCTATCAGTCTCATTAGAATAAACCATATTAAAAACTCTCTGATCCTCAGTTGATAACCGCCATTAATCTGATGGTCTGATAACAACTCTCTATCCTCAGTGGTAACCCCATTAATCTGAGTGGTCTGTGATAACAACTCTCTATCTCTCAGAGTCGGTAACCCCAATTAATCTGAGTGGTCTGATAACAAGCTCTCTTTCTCTCAGTGGTAACCCCATTAATCTGAGTGGTCTGATAACAACTCTCCATCCTCAGTGGTAACCCCATTAATCTGATGGTCTGATAACAACTCTCTATCCTCAGTGGTAACCCATTAATCTGAGTGGTCTGATAACAACTCTCTATCCTCCAGTGGTAACCCCATTAATCTGAGTGGTCTGATAACAACTCTCTATTCTCAGTGGTAACCCCATTAATCTGAGTGGTCTGATTAACAACTCTCTAATCCTCAGTGGTAACCCATTAATCTGAGTGGTCTGAAAAAACACTCTCTATATCTCAGTGGTAACCCCATTAATCTGATGGTCTGATAACAACTCTCTATCCTCAGTGGTAACCCCATTAATCTGAGTGTCTGATAACAACTCTCTATCCTCAGTGGTAACCCCATTAATCTGAGTGGTCTGATAACAACTCTCTATTCTCAGTGTAACCCCATTAATCTGAGTGGTCTGATAACAACTCTCTATCCTCAGTGGTAACCCCATTAATACTGAGTGGTCTGTGATACAAACTCTCCTATCCTCAGTGTAACCCCATGAATCTGAGTGGTATAACAACTCTCTATCTCAGTGGTACCCAATTAATCATACATTTCTGAAGTGTGTCGATGCCCCATCTCCTCTTTCCAATTAAAAAAGTATCTACTGTTCTTTTCACCTTTTTCAAGCCATTGTTTTTCTGGATCTTATGAAAGCTCCTCTAGCCTTTTTCCAATGTATCTAGTTGATTCTGTAAATCATAAAATTTAGCGTTCTCGTTAAGATCAAGATGCTCAATCTCTGTGATATCCGCAATTGTTTTAGAGAGTTCAGCTACCTCACATCTCCTTCTTAAAGCAACCCGTTTTCCATAAGTAATACAGGCTGAGAGGATTTTAAAATTTCAGCATTCCCAATATTTCCCAAATTCTGCATAGATGTAGCTAAAATCCAGTAAAACAGAAATTTGATTCTTAATCATTTTTTTTTTAAATCATCATGCAATAACAATGAGTTATTTAATTTCCAATAACCACCCGAGTATTTCTTACCATCATTACTGCACATTCTTACAAGTCAACCATATGACTTTATGATCCGTCAGGACTGTAGCAGCATTTTTTACCTCTACAGTGTTGGGCTCAAGACTAGAGGTTATCACCCCAAGTCAATTCTTCATTGTAGGGAACAATCTCTATTACTCCATGTGTATTGTTTCTCTCCAGGGTTTAACTCTCCATATGATACAATTA
>NC_036854.1:26336989-26350065 GCF_002910315.2 Salvelinus sp. IW2-2015 | reverse complement strand
AGTCCAGGTTTTGGCAGAAATTCACCAACTTGTTCACACCAATGTTAGGCCTATGGGGCAATCTATCAGTCTCATTAGAATAAACCATATTAAAAATCTCCACCAACTATAATCTGACTGGATGGATATTTTCTCAAAAGACTTTTAAGAGTTTCTTCAATTTCCTCTTGAAGTAAGTTGTTTGGAGGATTAGTATCCATATACATTACACAACACATAATCTGTTCATGTGGTTGATGACCGCTACTAGTCAATGTCCGTTGATGTCCATTTGAGTAAACAAAAAATTCCCTTTGAAATKGTGWGCTAAAATTGCAATCCCAGCTGAATGATTAGTTCTGTGGGCCAAAAAAATGACATTTCCCCACTGATTTTTCCAATAATTATAGTCCTCTTTGCATGAATGTGTTTCTTGAACGAATACAAGATCTGCGTTGCAGTCCTTACAAAACAAAAAAGTGTTTCTCTTCACCTGTGTTAATTAAATGACTGATATTTCTCTCGACTGGAYTGCCTTTAATCTCGCTAACCACTCAAATATGATTAGTAACTTTCTGTCAAAGACACAGGCATCTTAATCAGTTATCGGTCAATCGATGAAGRATAGTTTATGGCGTTGTACTCGAACCGATTCGAACACTCGATTTGTAATGCCTGGATTTGGATTTCGCGGGAAATTGAGGCATTGTCTTCGCGCCCGAAGCAGTGGACTCCGGGAAAGTATCACGACTAGAACATTCGGTGAGTCGCAGGTAAACAATGGTTTGTTCGCATGTTACGTCGGTAGTTGATTAACGTMTATATTGCATAACATATCAACATTAAAATATCATCATGCAGCACCAAGTCAAATATCATAATTGAGCGCGAGGAGGACACTAACAGTCTTTCATGTACACAATGCATAGCTAGCTAGTTGCTAACGKTAGCTAACTTGCTCTCAGTCAGCGAACTATCGAATTAATTGTTTTTCAGAGCACATTCCACCATGGGAATTCACGGGCTTGCAAAGTTGATTGCAGACCAGGCACCATCTGCTATAAAGGAACAAGACATTAAGAACTACTTTGGTAACCACCTAACGTTACTGTTATTTTTGTTGCCGTCCAAGCTTTCTCGTCATGCAGTGGTGTATGTTTGGGGTGTATCATGCCATTGCAATGTTGTCTTGTTCTCTTGACTACTGTAGGGCGGAAGATAGCAATAGACGCCTCCATGTGTATGTATCAGTTCCTTGTCGCTGTCAGACAGGATGGTAATGTGCTACAAAACGAGGATGGAGAGACCACAAGGTAACGTTAGCTAGCTAGTTACATGTTCCCGCATGCCTGCTGAGCTACTCGTGCATTTTTTGAGATATAACGTTAAAAAAAGTGAATTAATATACTTTATATATTCTTCTAACCCATTCTAATGTGATATTTTCAAGTCTCAAGTCAGTTTTGTCACGTGAATTTTCTTGCATCTTCAGCCATCTCATGGGCATGTTCTACCGGACTATCCGCATGCTGGAGCACGGGATCAAGCCGGTCTATGTGTTTGATGGCAAGCCCCCACAGCTGAAGTCAGGAGAGGTGAGACAGGCTGAGGTCACATTAGCCTCTATGAATCAGTGTGGACCAGACAAGCCTCCACCGTTAATTTTTTAGATAAAAACACATTTTTCTAATAGTCCCTTTACAATGTAGAATAAACTTAATTTTAACTTACTCTGCATCAATGACAGTATGATGAAAGGTTAGTCTACATGCATTTACTCAAATATTGAACGATGTGTCGATCTAATTCGSTTGCTTGCTCTCTCTGTCTGTCTCTCTCTCTGTGGTTCTAGCTGGARAAGAGAGGAGAGAGGAGGGCTGAGGCTGAGAAACTGCTGGCCCAGGCACAGGAAGCAGGTAGAGCAAGTCACCCACTCCAAACTGACATTGATTTACTTAATGTTWGCATGCAAACAGAAATTACACCATGGCATTGTGTAGTAACAACCTATTTTCCTATTCACCACTAGGGGAGCAGGAGAACATTGATAAATTCAGTAAACGACTGGTGAAAGTCACCCGGCAACACAACGATGAGTGCAAGAAGCTGCTCACCCTGATGGGGGTGCCATACATCGAGGTTTGTCTAAATCTCTGTTTAGTTCCTTTCCTTAGCCAATCATAAACMGTTGAATGTAGTTAGGTATACCTATGTCCATAAAGAATTGTTTTTTGTCGAGCATACGCCATCTCGGTGAACTAATCCATTGCGGAAGCCTAGACTAAAAGCCAATTTAKGCTTGATYYKAAAATGTGGTGAAGGCTCCATATGGAGGGTGTGACGCAACKGKRGWKKMKYCACAGACATGCAGAGGCCAAATCAAGCTCCGTGCTGCAACGCCATGCGCCTCCCAAATGTTGGGAGGTGAGGGCGGTACATCCTGTTTAAACACAAACTCACTTCCTTGACAACTTCCTTCACAACAGCTCTGCACTGAATGATCTGGCTTTTGCAGAGGCCGTATCACCGTAAAGGTGCAGACGTCAGATTGACCATGCAGCACCCAGAAGCACCATGCACTTCTGTCTCCAGAATGTGCTCTCTCCTGCCAATTTGTGCACATTCATTGTTTCAAAACTGCATTGTGTGAATTGTTTGCATTTGATTGTTAGTTTGTCAATTCATATATCAAATCAAAGTTTGTTGACGTGCGCCGAATACAACAGGTGTCGTAGACCTTACAGTGAAATGCTGAATACAACAGGTGTAGTAGACCTTACAGTGAAATGCTGAATACAACAGGTGTCGTAGACCTCACAGTGAAATGCTGAATACAACAGGTGTCGTAGACCTTACAGTGAAATGCTTACTTACAGGCTCTAACCAATAGTGCAAAAAAAGGTGTTAGTTGAACAATAGGTAAGTAAAAAAATAAAACAGTAAAAAGACAGGCTATAAAAGTAGCGAGGCTACATATAGACACCGGTTAGTCCGGCTGATTGAGGTAGTATGTACATAGATATGGTAGATATGGTTATCACCAGTAGTACATTTACTGTTACTTCGTATAATTTTGAATCTACAATGTTTGTTTGGTTATGGTATTTTCTGTTAATGCATTCAATATATTATTCCTTTTACCATTCTCGTTGTCGGAGTGGACACATTGTTTGCACAGCACACAACCTATGGGGCGGCAGGGTAGCCTAGTGGTTAGAGCGTTGGATTAGTAACCGGAAGGTTGCAAGTTCAAATCCCCAAGCTGACATGGTACAAATCTGTCGTTCTGCCCCCGAACAGGCAGTTAACCCACTGTTCCTAGGCTGTCATTGAAAATAAGAATTTGTTCTTAAACTGACTTGCCTAGTTAAATAAAGGTATAGGGGAAAAAATGCAACACTTGTGAGAAACAATTAGAGGTTTATTTCATTCCCTTTAAGAGTTTTGTCAATTCAATTTAGTCATTGTCTTTTGTTTGGAGTGCTCCTGTCAATGTTGAGTAAGGACGTGCACCTGATTACGCTGAGAAGTAGGCCTACAGGCTACCTGGCCTGCGTACATATGTCGGCATAAATGTGCCCATTTGGGGATCTGATAGTATTTCTGTTTGGCTAGTTCAAACCCCTGGTTGGCGAGTGATAAATCTCTTTTATCATTAGTGGCTTGTTTTTCCATATAAAGTGTACAATAGCCTATCTAAGACTACAACGTGATTGGGAATGTCAATAGGTGAAAAAAGATAGGATGCCGAGTAAGCCCCTCAGCTGTTTGGATAAAACACCCTTCTCTTGAAGACTTAAATAAACTCCCTAACCATGAGGATATATTTTGTTGTTGACAAATTCCGTGTACAGGGTTCAATATTAAGATCATTGCACAAAAATCCTTAAAGATTTTTGGTGATCTTTACACCGAGGTAGGTTACAGCTATCTATTTCTTCAGAGATGTTAAAATCTGCTGGATTGAACAAGCTCTTCAGAACAAACATCTAACACATTTGGAAAGATTAATACCCACCTGAGGATTTTGGAGAACTGGGCTTCACGCATTAATCCAATGCTAATCTAGCATCTTGCTGACACATTTTGAAAAAAAAGTGAGGTTTCAGTCCGCCAGTTGGGAATATCTTGATCTATCTGGCCTGGATATATGCCTTCAAATGACTTTTATGAACTAATGAGCATAACATTGATGATACTAAAAAAAAACAAAAAGGGCTGAAATTGGACAAACCTTGTTTTTCTTTGTAATTGTTTAACCTTGAGGATGTCCATGACACGGTTGATACAGCTAATTGCCACCATTATACAGAGTTCTAATAGCATCAACAACAACAAAAGGACCCAAACCTTTCAAATGTTAAGACAATAAAGGATAAATTGTGACTTAACGTATCAAATGCTTTCTGAAAAATCCCAAAATAGGATAACAGGGAGTATCCTAGATACTAATATCAACCAAGTCTACACCAGCCGTCAGATTACTTAGATATATGGCGCCCCATGTTTCATAAACCCTGAATTGACATCCATCATCAGATATTCAAGCAAGACTTTAATTCTTTGCAACGATTAAGGCTATAATTTTAGTTCGGTAGTTATTTAGGAGTGTGATTGGACGCCAATTATCAATTTTATAGGATCCTTGTGCTGTTTAGTATATAGAGTTAATAACCCCTTGCTGTCAGAAGAGGCAGGTAGTTCTGCTCCTGTATCTTTAAAGGGCCTCCTTTAAATGTTTCATAGTATAAAATGGTGTATTTCTTCAGAGAAGGTTTTATAAATTCAGTAGTTAATCCATCACAACCTGGAGATTTGTTATTTTTACTTGAGCAATCCCGTACCTGGATTCCATAATGGATAAATCTTGACAGCAAGAAACGAATTTAATTCTTCACTGTTAACCGAATTAACTTCTCTATGGAATCAAGGAGATCTTTAGAGTCCCCAAATTGTTATCGAACGGAGTAAAGATTCTCATAAAACTTACTGGTAACAGTCTGGATAACAACTCTCTATCCTCAGTGAACCCCATTAATCTGAGTGGGTCTGATAAACGACTTCTCTACCTCAGTGGGGTTAACCCATTTAATCTAGTGGTTCTGATCACAACTCTCTGATCCTCAGTTGTAACCCAAGCCATTAAATCTGACGTGGCTCTGATAACACTCTCTAATCCTCAGTGGTAACCATTAATCTGAGTGTCTTGATACAACTTCTCTATCGCTCAGTGGTAACCCATAATCTGAGTGGTCTGATAACGACTCTCTATCCTCAGTGGTAACCCATTAATCTAGTGCGGTTGATACAACTTCTATCACTCATGTGGTCACCATTACATCTAAGTGGTCTGTATAACAACTCTCTATCCTCAGTGGTAACCCCATTAATCTAGAGTTGGTCTGATAACAAACTCGTCTATCCTCAGTGGTAACCCCATTCATTGCGTGGTGTCTGAATAAAACTCTCTATCCTCAGTGGTACCCATTATCTGAGTGTCGATATAAACAAACTCCTCTATCCTCAGTGGTAAACCCATAATCTGAGTGGTCTGATTAACAATCTCTATCCTCTAGTGTGTAACCCCATTATCTGCGTGGTTGATAACAACTCTCTATCGCTCATGGTAACCCCGCATTAATCTGAAGTGGTTCTGGATAACAAACTCTCTATCCTCAGTGGTAACCCCAATTAATCTGAGTGTCTTGATAACACTCTCTATCCTCAGTGTAACATTAATCTGAGTGGTGATAAACATTCTCTCTATCTCCTCCAGTGGTACCCCATTAATCTGAGTGGGTCTGATAACCAACCTCTCTATCCTCGAGTGATAAACCCCATTAATTCTGAGTGGTTCTGATAACAAACTCTCTATCTCAGTGGTAACCGCCCATATAATCTGAGTGGTCTGATACAACTCTCTATCCTCAGTGAAGACCCCATTAATCTGAGTGGTTCTGATAACAATCGCTATCCTCAGTGATCAACCCCATTAATGCTGAGTGGTCTGATTAACAACTCTCTATTCTCAGTGGTAACCCATTTAATCTGAGTGGTCTGATAACATCTACTATCCTCTAGTGGTACCCATTATCTGAGTGGTCCTGATAACAACTCTCTATCCTCAGTGATAACCCATTAATCTGATGTCTGATATACAATCTCTAATCCTCATTGGTAACCCATTATTCTAGAGTGGTCTGATAAAGCATCTCTACCTCAGTGGTAACCCCATTAATCTGAGTGTCTGATAACAAACTCTTATCCTCAGTCGATAACCCCATTAATCTGAGTGGTCTGATAACAACTCTCTATCCTCAGTGGTAACCCCATAATCTGAGTGGTCTGGATAACAACTCTCTATCCTTCAGTGGTAACCCCATTAATCTGAGTGGTCTGATAACAACTCTCTATCCCTACAGTGGTAACCCCTTAATCTGAGTGGTCTGATAACAACTCTCTATTCTCAGTGGTAACCCCATTAATCTGAGTGGTCTGATAACAACTCTCTATCCTCAGTGGTAACCCCATTAATCTGAGTGGTCTGATAACAACTCTCTTCCTCCAGTGGTAACCCCATTAATCTGAGTGGTCTGATAACAACTCTCTATCTCTCAGTGGTAACCCCATTAATCTGAGTGGTCTGATAACAACTCTCTATCCCTCAGTGGTAACCCATTAATCTGAGTGGTCTGATAACAACTCTCTATTCTCAGTGGTAACCCCTTAATCTGAGTGGTCTGATAACAACTCTCTATCCTCAGTGGTAACCCCATTAATCTGAGTGGTCTGATAACAACTCTCTATCCTCAGTGGTAACCCATTAATCTGAGTGGTCTGATAACAACTCTCTATTCTCAGTGGTAACCCATTAATCTGAGTGGTCTGATAACAACTCTCTATCCTCGTGGTAACCCATTAATTGAGTGGTCTGAAAATAACTCTCTATCCTCAGTGGTAACCCATTA
The DNA here is from genome assembly GCF_002910315.2 of Salvelinus sp. IW2-2015. NCBI lineage: Eukaryota > Metazoa > Chordata > Actinopteri > Salmoniformes > Salmonidae > Salvelinus > Salvelinus sp. IW2-2015. The sequence goes on along the minus strand of NC_036854.1, from coordinate 26,343,118 downwards.
AATCTGATGGTCTGATAACAACTCTCTATCTCAGTGGTAACCCATTAATCTGAGTGGTCTGATAACAACTCTCTATTCTCAGTGGTAACCCCATTAATCTGAGTGGTCTGATAACAACTCTCTATCCTCAGTGGTAACCCATTAATCATACATTTCTGAAGTGTGGTCGAGTTCCCCTCTTCCTTTTTCCAAATTAAAAAAGTATCCTAACTGTTCTTTTCACCTTTTTCAAGCCATTGTTTTTCTGGATCTTATGAAAGCTCCTCTAGCCTTTTCCAATGTATCTAGTTGATTCTGTAAATCATAAAATTTAGCGTTCTCGTTAAGATCAAGATGCCTCAATCTCTGTGAATATCCGCAATTGTTTTAGAGAGTTCAGCTACCTCACATCTCCTTCTTAAAGCAACCCGTTTTCCATAAGTAATACAGGCTGAGAGGATTTTAAAATTTAGCAGTTCCCAATATTTCCCAAATTCTGCATTAGATGTAGCTAAAATCCAGTAAAACAGAAATTTGATTCTTAATCATTTTTTTTTTAAATCATCATGCAATAACAATGAGTTATTTACTTTCCAATCCACCCGAGTATTTTTACCATCATTACTGCACATTCTTACAAGTCAACATATGACTTTATGATCCGTCAGGCTGTAGGAGTATTTTTTACCTCTACAGTGTTGGGCTCAAGACTAGAGGTTATCACCCGCAAGTCAATTCTTCATTGTAGTGAACCAATCTCTATTACTCCATGTGTATTGTTTCTCTCCAGGGTTTAACTCTCCATATGTCAATTAAGTCCAGGTTTTGGCAGAAATTCACCAACTTGTTCACACCAATGTTAGGTATGGGCAATCTATCAGTCTCATTAGAATAAACCATATTAAAAATCTCCACCAACTAAATCTGACTGGATGGATATTTTCTCAAAAGACTTTTAAGAGTTTCTTCAATTTCCTCTTGAAGTAAGTTGTTTGGAGGATTAGTATCCATATACATTACACAACACATAATCTGTTCATGTGGTTGATGACCGCTACTAGTCAATGTCCGTTGATGTCCATTTGAGTAAACAAAAAATTCCCTTGAAATGGTGAGCTAAAATTGCAATCCCAGCTGAATGCTTAGTTCTGTGGGCCAAAAAAAGACATTTCCCCACTGATTTTTCCAATATTATAGTCCTCTTTGCATTGAATGTGTTTCTTGAACGAATAAAGATCTGCGTTTGCAGTCCTTAACAAAACAAAAAGTGTTTCTCTTCACCTGTGTTAATTAAATGACTGATATTTCTCTCGACTGGACTGCCTTTAATCTCGCTAACCACTCAATATGATTATAACTTTCTTCAAAGACACAGGCATCTTAATCAGTTATCGGTCAATCGATGAAGAGATAGTTTATGCGTTGTACTCGAACCGATTCGAACACTCGATTTGTAATGCCTGGATTTGGATTTCGCGGGAAATTGAGGCATTGTCTTCGCGCCCGAAGCAGTGGACTCCGGGAAAGTATCACGACTAGAACATTCGGTGAGTCGCAGGTAAACAATGGTTTGTCGCATGTTACGTCGGTAGTTATTAACGTTATATTGCATAACATATCAACATTAAAATATCATCATGCAGCACCAAGTCAAATATCATAATTGAGCGCGAGGAGGACACTAAGCAGTCTTTCATGTACACAATGCATAGCTAGCTAGTTGCTAACGTAGCTAACTTGCTCTCAGTCAGCGAACTATCGAAATATATTGTTTTGCAGAGCCACATTCCACCATGGGAATTCACGGGCTTGCAAAGTTGATTGCAAGACCAGGCACCATCTGCATATAAAGGAACAAGACATTAAGAACTACTTTGGTAACCACTAACGTTACTGTTATTTTTGTTGCCGTCCAGCTTTCTCGTCATACAGTGGTGTATGTTTGGTGTATCATGCCATTGCAATGTTGTCTTGTTCTCTTGAACATGTAGAGCGGAAGATAGCATAGACGCCTCCATGTGTATGTATCAGTTCCTTGTCGCTGTCAGACAGGATGGTAATGTGCTACAAAACGAAGGATGGAGAGACCACAAGGTAACGTTACTAGCTAGTTACATGTTCCCGCATGCCTGCTGAACTACTCGTGCATTTGTGAGATATAAACGTTAAAAAAGTGAATTAAATACTATTATATATTCTTCTAAACCCATTCTAATGTGATATTTTCAGTCAAGTCAGTTTTGTCACGTGAATTTTCTTGCATCTTCACCATCTCATGGAGATGTTCTACCGACTATCGCATGCTGGAGCACGGGATCAAGCCTGTGTATGTGTTTGAGGCAAGCCCCCACAGCTGAAGTCAGGAGAGGTGAGACAGGCTGAGGTCACATTAGCCTCTATGAATCAGTGTGGACTGGACAAGCCTCCACCGTTAATTTTGGAAAAAACAAATTTCTAACAGTCCCTTTACAATGTAGAATAAACTTAATTTTAACTTACCTGCATCAATGACAGTATGATGAAAGGTTAGTCTACATGCATTTACCTCAAATATTGAACGATGTGTCGATCTAATTCGCTTGCTTGCTCTCTCTGTCTGTCTCTCTCTTGTGGTTCTAGCTGGAGAAGAGAGGAGAGAGGAGGGCTGAGGCTGAGAAACTGCTGCCCAGGCAGAGAAGCAGGTAGAGAAATCACACCCAAATCAAAGACATTGATTTACTTAATGTTTGCATGCAAACAGAAATTACACATGCATTGTGTAGTATAAACAATATTTCCTATTCACCACTAGGGAGCAGGAGAACATTGATATATCATAAACGACTGGTGAAAGTCACCCGGAACACAACGATGAGTGCAAGAAGCTGCTCACCCTGATGGGGTGCCATACATCGAGGTTTGTCTAAATCTCTGTTTAGTTCCTTTCCTTAGCCAATCAAACCGTTGAATGTAGTTAGGTATACCTATGTCCTAAAGAATTGTTTTTTGTCGAGCATACGCCATCTCGGTGAACTAATCATTGCGGAAATAGACCAATTTAAGAGATTGTGAAAAAATGTGGTGAAGGCTCCATATGGAGGGTGTGACGCAACGGTGGAGTCTCACAGACATGCAGAGGCCAAATCAAGCTCCGTGCTGCAAGCCATGCGCCTCCCAAATGTTGGAGGTGAGGGCGGTACATCCTGTTTAAACACACAAACTCACTTCCTTGACAACTTCCTTCACAACAGCTCTGCACTGAATGATCTGGCTTTTGCAGAGGCCGTATCACCGTAAAGGTGCAGACGTCAGATTGACCATGCAGCACCAGAAGCACCATGCACTTCTGTCTCCAGAATGTGCTCTCTCCTGCCAATTTGTGCCATTCATTGAAAATGCATTGTGTGAATTGTTTGCATTTGATTGTTAGTTTGTCAATTCATATATCAAATCAAAGTTTGTTGACGTGCGCCGAATACAACAGGAACTTAAAGTGAAATGCTGAATACAACAGGTGTAGTAGACCTTACAGTGAAATGCTGAATAAACAGGTGTCTGAGACCTCACAGTGAAATGCTGAATACAACAGGTGTCGTAGACCTTACAGTGAAATGCTTACTTACAGGCTCTAACCAATAGTGCAAAAAAAAGGTGTTAGTTGAACAATAGAGTAAGTAAAAATAAAACAGTAAAAGACAGGCTATAAAAGTAGCGAGGCTACATATAGACACCGGTTAGTCCGGCTGATTGAGGTAGTATGTACATAGATATGGTAGATATGGTTATCACCAGTAGTACATTTACTGTTACTTCGTATATTTTGAATCTACAATGTTTTGTTTTTATGGTATTTTCTGTTAATGCATTCAATATATTATTCCTTTTACCATTCTCGTTGTCGGAGTGGACACATTATTTGCACCAGCACACAACCTATGGGGTGTCAGGGTAGCCTAGTGGTTAGAGCGTTGGACTAGTAACCGGAAGGTTGCAAGTTCAATCCCCGAGCTGACAAGGTACAAATCTGTCGTTCTGCCCCCGAACAGGCAGTTAACCCACTGTTCCTAGCTGTCATTGAAAATAAGAATTTTGTTCTTAAAACTTCTTGCCACTAGGGGGGTGCTATTTCGACATGCACAAATGTGTATCCAATGTAAACGGCCTCCTACTCAATTCTTGCTCGTACAATATGCATATTATTCTTACTATTGGATAGAAAACATCTCTAGTTTCTAAAACCGTTGGAATTATGTCTGTAAGTGAAACAGAACTCGACTTAGAGCACTTTTCCTATGTCTGTGTGAGAATGGGAAATTTTATCATCTGCTTTGAGACCTGTCTTTAACTTTGCCTGTCTTCTATTGTTTGAGATGCACTGCATACGCCTTCCCTGGCTGTTAGCGAATAGGGAGAGTGGAAATGACGTCTCTACGTAGTTCCCAAAGTTTTAAATTTGATTGGAACCGAGGTGTCCGACCTTTTGGGACTTCGCGCTGACGCAAAGAGGGTCTTGGCATGTCTTTTTTAGAACGTCTGGTTTTAGCTCCTAGAAGTATCCGGCTCTGTTTTTATTCGCTATAGGCTTTAAAGACATCATAATCTTAACCGAATATAACCAGTTTAGGTCAGTATATTGCGATTTTCAGGTATTTATTTCCATGGCGCTGTAGAAACGTGGGTGTCTCTCTCTCGAATGCCATTCTGTACTGCTAATTGCAACGTCGAGGGAACATTCTCCAACCCAGCAACGTTATTTTGGCCAACGGACACCTTTCACAAGATTCTGATGGGAGTTCAGCTAATAGTAGGTACTGTTATGCTGATAAACGTTGTTCTGTTGAAAAAGAAAAATGTATTAGACGCCATTATTTCCATGTAGCGTTGCGCTATCGCACCTGTATTGTACCAGTATTGCGCAGTAAGGTTAATTTTAAAAATGTAATTCAGCGATTGCATTAAGAACTAATTTCTCTTTCAATTGCTGTCCAACCTGTATTTTTTAGTCAAGTTTATGAATAGTTTTCGATAAGATTAGTGCCTTTCAAAATGGCGCCGGACCGATTGCTTGATTTTTTTGTCCACTAAACACGTTGTGTAACCACGAATTGTGCGGCTAATATGCACATTTTCTAACAAACTTATATGCATCGTGTAATATGATGTTACAGGACTGTCATTGAAGAATTCTGAGAAGGTTATGAAAAAATTAATAGCTTTTGGTGGTTTATAACGTTATTGCTATTTTTGGCTTGAATCAATGCTACTGTGTGACTGACTTGTAGTAAGCTAAGATAACGCTATATTGTGTTTTCGCTGTAAAACACTTCGAAAATCTGACATATTGGCTTTATTCACATGATCTGTGTCTTTCATCTGCTGTACGCTGTGTATTTTTAAGAAATGATGAGTAATTACTAATACACGATGGTCTCTGTAGTTATTCTAGTCATTTTAGTGATAGTTGTAATGGGGGCTGCAATTGTAAACTATGATTTATACCTGAAATATGCACATTTTTCTAACAAAACCTATGCTATACAATAAATATGTTATCAGACTGTCATCTGATGAGAATTGTTTCTTGGTTAGTGGCTTATTATATCTTTATTTGGTCGAATTTGTGATAGCTACTGAGTAAAAAATATGGTGGAGTAAAAAAGTGGTGTCTTTTGCTAACGTGGTTAGCTAATAGATTTACATATTGTGTCTTCCCTGTAAAACATTTAAAAATCAGAGATGATGGCTTGAATCACAAGATCTGTATCTTTCATTTGGTGTCTTGGACTTGTGATTTTCAGAACATTTTATTTTATGATATCCCTGTAACTTTAGGCTAGGCTATGCTAGTCAGCTTTTGTGATGGGGGGATCCCGGATCCGGGTTTGTGAGGCGTTAGAGGTTAAACTGACTTGCCTAGTTAAATAAAGGTATGGGGGAAAAAATGCAACACTTGTGAGAAACAATTAGAGGTTTATTTCATTCCCTTTAAGAGTTTTGTCAATTAATTTAATCATTGTCTTTTGTTTGGAGTGCTCCTGTCAATGTTGAGTACGGAGTGCACCTGATTACGCTGAGAAGTAGGCCTACAGGCTACCTGGCCTGCGTACATATGTCGGCAAAAATGTGCCCATTTGGGGATCTGTATGTATTTCTGTTTGGCTAGTTTAATTT
>NC_036854.1:26316374-26336964 GCF_002910315.2 Salvelinus sp. IW2-2015 | reverse complement strand
ATTTGTTCTGTTTTGATAGTGAAGATACAATCTCCCATTTACCCTCTAGGCTCCGTGTGAGGCTGAGGCGAGCTGCGCTGCTCTGGTTAAGGCTGGGAAGGTGTTTGCCACTGCAACAGAGGATATGGACGGTCTGACTTTTGGAACAGGGGTCCTACTAAGGCACCTCACTGCCAGCGAAGCCAAGTACTACTGCAGTTCCTATACTACCTTAATCATTACCTATCTTTTCATCCCATTATACAGTATTTGCACCATCACAGCCATACAGTTTGTGGTCCTATTTTAACAGTAGAAAAAGCAGTGTATGTCATTGTATTTGATGTGTGTTAGATATTCATTTTTTGAGTTTTATAACATTTATGTTCCTCTATCCTAGAAAGCTTCCTATCCAGGAGTTCCAGTTCACTCGCCTTTTGCAGGACATTAATCTGACTCATGAGCAGGTATCTCCAAACATACCCCCCCGTCTTCTGTTGTCTAGAACTGTCAGTGTTATGTCATGTTGTGACATCAGACCATGACCTTTTGTTTGTAACTGTGTAGTCCTCTACCTCTGCCACTCTCTCGCCTCTGTCTCAGTTCATAGACCTGTGCATACTGCTGGGCTGTGACTACTGTGGTACCATCAAGGGAATCGGGCCCAAGAGAGCCATTGACTTGATCAGACAACACGGCTCCATCGAGGAGATTCTGGAGAACATCGACCCGTCTGTGAGTACTGCTGTACTGACTGTCTGTAGCTAAGTAGTGTTCAATGTATTACATTCTCCATTGTTATAACGTGCTCCTCTTCAGCGCAGACATTCAGGACACTCCCACATTACTAACAGTCCTTAGTTTAAGTTCAAAACAACGATGCAGCAGTTCTCCCTGTCCCAGAAGTCAGTCTGAGTGTCTGTCTCCTTGGCCCCTTGCAGAAGCACCCTGCCCCAGAGGACTGGCTGTATAAGGAAGCCAGAGGGCTGTTCCTGCAGCCTGACGTGGTGGACTGCTCCACCGTAGACCTCAAGTGGAGCGAGCCTGACGAGGACGCCCTCATCCAGTTCATGTGTGCAGAGAAACAGTTCAGGTGACTGATTCGCTGATTGATAGTCTGAGCAATGAACAGTATTGGACTTTTTTTAAATTAMAWTTTTACATGGCATTAAAGTAACACCTGTGTCAAACAGAGCTTTAATACTCTTAACTCAATGAATTATGTGAGTTTAGAATGGCAGGGGCGAGTCCTAAWTTCTCCCATTTGATGTCATCGCATGACTAAGGGGAAATTCAACTAAAGTGGAAGTTGGGATTTGCCCCAAATGTTGTAAATAGTGGAATAGATGCTTCGGTCACACTTCTGTGTTCTAAATCAGTCAATTATTCTAAGTGGTTCTGTGCTTACAGACTATCGCTGCTTTTTCRCTGTTTAAAATGTTAACATTTACATTTTAGCAGACACTMTTATCCAGAGTGACTTACAGGAGCAATTAGGGTTAAGAGCCTTGCTCAAGAACACATGGACAGATTTTTCACCTAGTTGGCTCAGGGATTCAAAACAGTGACCTTTCGGTTAYTGGCCCAACGCTCTTAACCGCTAGGCTACCTGCCACTCCAATTTCACACCACATTCACATGTTATGCCATGGTTGGTATTTTGTATTTGTATTTATTAGGGATCCCCTTAAGCTACTCTTCCTTGCGTCCAAACACACCAAACACCCACATTATATATAAAACCAAAGATAAAACCGTGAACTATGTTTGTGCTGAGTGATCTAAAGATAAAACAGTACATCATATAACATCTCTACACCACCAGATATCCACCACATGTTCAATACCACCATACAACAATATCACAATGTGTGCRTATGCATGCATGTGTGAGTGATGAAGTTTGTGACTCATCCTTTGAGGTGTGTGTGTGTGTGTGATGTGTTTTCAGTGAGGACCGCATCAAGAACGGCTGTAAGAAGATTCTGAAGAGCCGGCAGGGCAGCACACAGGGACGACTGGACACCTTCTTCACCATCACCGGGTCTCTGTCATCAAAACGCAAGGTGCTTAGGACACTACATCACATACTTGACAGCATGGCACACACAAGGGTTTCAGAGAGAGAAGTGTGGAGCTAGAAAACTGTACAATCTAAATGGTTGACAGTTCGTTCTATTACAGATTGTCTTGAGAGCGAGAAACCACAACATGAAGTCTCTTGACCTTACTGTATCCATGTTAAAATAATCCTCTACTTCCTCCTTGTTTAGGAACCTGAGACAAAGGGATCCAACAAGAAGAAACARAAGACCGGTGCAACCACAGGCAAATTTAAGAAGGGCAAATAGACWACAAACAGGAAGTGAAGCAAGTAAAGCAGAAGTTAGTGCAGGAGTGTATGAATCACTTAGCTACAATTACTTACTACAACTATAGTGCGCCTGATCAAGTCTGTTTTTCATGTTGAACTAGGCAAGTTTTATGAATGTTTATTTTTATTTTTGAATAAAAGTAAAAAAAAAATATTGATTTTGCCTTGAGTTTTTTCATTTAAATTTTTTATAGCAAATTAAATGGAACGTGCATTTCCATTCAAGTCAGAGCTAGGGGAGAGGGAGATGCCTCTTGCTGAAGCTTTGTTGCATTATCAATATGACAAACAAAATGTGCAAGAGTATAGAGTCATTAGAAAGGGGAAATGTTTTTATAGCACATTCATTTCCATTCTTGCGTAGACTTTAAAAGCATGTTAAATTAATACTGTTTTTTTAAATACAGTGCATTCAGAAACTATTCAGACCCCTTGACTTTTTCTACATTGTGTTACATTACAGTCTTATTCTAAAATGGATTAAATACTTTTTCCCCCTCATCAATCTACACACACTACCCCATAATGACAAAGCGAAAACCAGGTTTTTAGAAATGTTTGCATATTTATAAACAGAAATACCTTCTTTACATAAGTATTCAGACTGTTTGCTATGAGACTCAAAATTGAGCTAAGGTGCATCTTGTTTCCATTGATCATCCTAGAGATGTTTCTACAACTTGATTGGAGTCCACCTGTGGTAAATTCAATTGATTGGACATGATTTGGAAAGGCACACACCTGTCTATATAATGTCCCACAGTTGACAGTGCATGTCCGCAAAAACAACGCCATGAGGTTGAAGGAATTGTCCGTAGAGCGCCGAGACAGGATTGTATCGAGGCACAGATCTGGGGAAGGTTACCCCAAAAATTCTTGCAGCATTGAAGTTCCCAATGARCACTTTGGCCTCCATTGGATGTCTTTCAGCGGCAGGGACTGGGAGACTAGTCAGGATCRAGGGAAAGTTGAACGGAACAAAGTACAGAGATCCTTGACTCAAACCTGCTCAGGACCTCAGACTGGAGCAAAGGTTCACCTTCCAACAGGACGACCCCAAGCACACAGCCAAGACATGGCAGGAGTGGCTTTTGGACAAGTCTCAATGTCCTTGAGTGGCCCAGCCAGAGCCTGGACTTGAACCTGATCTAACATGTATGGAGAGACCTGAAAATAGCTGTGCAGTCAGTGATGCTCCCCATCCAACATGACAGAGCATGAGAGAGTCTGCAAAGAAGAATGGGAGACACTCCCCAAATACAGGTGTACCAAGCTTGTAGTGTCATACCCAAGAAGACTCGAGCTGTAATCGCTGCCATAGGTGCTTCAACAAAGTACTCTGTAATTCAGCACTCTATCACTCTCCTTCTTGGTCAAATTGCCCTTACACAGCCTGGAGGTGTGTTAGGTCATTGTCCTGTAGGGAAAAAATGATAGTCCCACTAAGCGCAAGCCAGATGGCATGGCGTATCGCTGCAGAATGCTGTGGTAGCCATRCTGGTTAAGTGTGCCTTGCATTCTAAGTCATTGACAGTGTCACCAGCGAAGCACCATCACAACTCATCCTCCATGCTTCACGGTGGGAGCCAAACTACGAGAGGTCATCYGTTCACMTACTCTGCGCCTCACAAAGACATGGCATTTGGAACCAAAAATCTCAACTTTTGACCCCAGACCAAAGGACAGATTTCCACCAGTCTCATGTCCATTACTTGTGTTTCTTGGCCCAAGCAAGTCTTCCTATTGATGTCCTTTAGTTGTGTGGTTTCTTTGCAGCAATTCGACCATGAAGGCCTGATTCACACAGTCTCCTCTGAAAGGTTGATGTTGAGATGTGTCTGTTACTTGAACTCTGTGAAGAATTTATTTGGTCTGCCATTTCTGAGGCTGGTAACTCTAATGAACGCATCCTCTGCAGCAGAGGTAGCTCTGGGTCTTCCTTTTCTGTGGCGGTCCTCATGAGTGCCAGTTTCATCATAGGGCTTGATGGTTTTTGCGACTGCACTTGAAGAGGTCAGCTCAAATAAGCTGAGAAGTTACAATCAATCATTACTTTAAGACATGAAGGTCAGTCAATGCGGAAAATGTCAAGAAAGTTCTTGTTCAAAGTTCTTGACATTTTCCGCATWGACTGACCTTCATGTCTTAAAATAATGATTGATTGTAACTTCTCAGCTTATTTGAGCTGATCTTGCCATAATATGGGCTCCCGAGTGGTGCAGTGGTCTTAGGCACTGCATCTCAGAGCAAGAGGTGTCACTACAGTCCCTGGTTTGATTCCAGGCTTTATCACGTCCGGCTGTGGGAGTCTCATAGGGCGGCGCACAATTGGCCCAGCTTTGGCCGGGGTAGGTAGTCATTGTAAATAATAGTTTGTTCTTAACTGACTTGCCTAGTTTAAATAAAGGTTCAATTTAAAATTGAAATTAAATTAAAATGTTGGACTTGGTCTTTTACCAAATAGGGCTATCGTCTGTATACCATCCCTACCTTGTCACAACACAACTGATTGGTTGAAACGCATTAAGAAGGAAAGAAATTCCACAAATTAACTTTTAACAAGGCACACCTGTTAATTGAAATGCATTCCAGGTGACTACCTCATGAAGCCTTGCACCAAGCGTGTGCAAGGCTGTCATCAAGGCAAAAGTTGGCTAATTTGAAGAATCTCAAATATAAAATATATTTTGATTTGTTTAACACTTTTTTTGGTTACTACATGATTCCATATGTGTTATTTCATCATTGTAATGTCTTCACTATTATTCTACAATGTAGACAATAGTAAAAGGGTTAACCTTTGAGTAGGTGTGTCCAAACTTTTGACTGGTACTGTATATAATTAGAAAATTATACTACTTGCTTTTGAAAATGCAAATTATTTTATACACTTATTAGGAATAGGAAGTACATCACGTGCCGTTGTCCAACTTGAATTGCAACACTTCAGTTTGTCAGAACTCACTATGGGTATGATATCATCTACTTTTCTGTGATCGGTTTTCAAGATTGTAAGGTAAGTGTCGACTTCTTCACTATCTTTTCATTTTAATGTTAAGACTCACTGAAATGTTATTATTGGTGATGATTTGAAATGTTCAAAGTGCTGCTGTTGGTTCATGTTATAGCTTCACAACTGAAAGCCATACACTGCGTTTGGAAAGTATTCAGACCCCTTCCCTTTTCCACATTTTGCTACTTTAGTCTTATTGTAAAATGCATTAAATAATTTTCCCTTATCAATCCACACACAAAACACACATTTCTAAAAAACGTTTTTTGTTATTATGGGGTATTGTGTGTAGATTGAGGGAAGAAAACAATTTCATCCATTTTAGAACAAYGTAACAGTAAGGGGGAATGTTAGTGCGAATGTTAGTTGACAAAAGGCTTTTTTAAGGTCGGGCTGTGAAAGGGGGGGTGCTGTGGGATTATTTAAGATGCCCTGAAGAGGTAGRGTTTCTGATGTTTTCGCTAGATGGGCAGGTAGCTTCAGGGGGAAGCTGGTTCCAACATTGGGGTGCCAGGACAGAAAAGAGCTTGGACAGGCTGAGAGGGAGCTGCCCTCCTGTAGGGGTGGGAGAATGGAGTGCTCGGGTGTTGGGTTTGAGCCTGAAGGTAAGGAGAGGCAGTGTGTTGTGAGTTACTAAATGTGTGTATGTTTGTACTGTTTCAGGTGATCAGTAGTGTGCGAGTTCTCACATGACTTGTCCTGAGAACATGTTTTTCCTCATTGTCCTCTTTATGTCAGGTGAGTCTTACACACAGCAACAACTAGTTATGAATCAGACATAAAGGAATAAGCACAAGTGATGATATTTCATGGTATGAGCTATATTCCCATCTGTCTCAATGTATAGAAAAGTGTACAGTTGACTCCTGATAAGTATAGTTTAATAGTCTGGATTCAAACATTCTGTGCTCCAGATATGTGCATGATCCAGTTTAGGGAATGGAGTCGTGACATCAGGAATCACCTGTACATTGAAATGAGCTCATCTTTTTTGCTGCAGAAGGAGAGAGTGACTGTACTGAAAAGATCACAACCTCCCTGATGTTGTCCTTCATGTTGCAGGTGTTTTGGCCTGTTTTGGTCAACGAGGTTTGATCGCCACAATGCCAGATAGACTGGATGGACTGACTGGCTCCTGTGTGCAAATCCCATGTTCATTTGATATTCCTGACCAAAATAAGGATACATTTAACAGCACAATACAAACCTCTGGAGTGTGGATTAAAAAATCACCACAGTTTGGTGGGAGTCCGGACAATGTGATATTTAACAGTAGTGAGACGGTCAACAGATATCAAGGGAAGATAACTGGAAACATGTCCAAGAAGAACTGCACCACAGTCTTCTTCAATGTAACCACCAATTACACTAATAGATWCTTCTTCAGGATTGAGAGWCAACCATTCCGTGCAACAGATCCYRATRAGTCTGTTGATATAGTTGTCAGAGGTAAACAATTTATCTTTTAACCAACTATTTTCCCCAGTTCATATTCCTTGCATCAAAGATAAGAGTAGAACAAGTGGATAGTTTAACTATTAGTGTAAAATATCTTTATCTACAATGTATTACAGATTTGCCATCCAGTCCCATTATTACTGTCTCAAGTGAGGTGAAGGAAGGGACCCCTGTCAGTTTGAACTGCTCTGCTGTCGCCCCCTGTCCTGAACACCCCCCTGAGCTGACATGGACTCTCCCAACACAGTTCACACCTGAGAACCAACTGCAGGAGAATCCAGACCAAACCAAATCAGTTCTCTCCACGGTGACCTTCACTCCATCATACCTTCATCATGAGAAGAACATCACTTGTACTGCAGTCTACCCAGTAGGGKCAARCAACAAGACAGCTGAACATAACATGATGCTTAATGTTTCATGTAAGATTTAATCACAGGTTCCTGTAGAATAGATCATTCTATCATGTTTTCACTGATGATTGTAATAGTGGTTTTGATGAGACTATTCAATATACCAGATACATTCTAAATGAACCCCTCTCCCTCAGTCTCACCTAAGGACACCTCGGCCTCCATCAGTCCAGCTGATCCAGTATCAGTGGGCAGCTGTGTTAATCTGACCTGCAGCAGTACAGCCAACCCTCCTGTGACAAACTTCACCTGGTTCCAGATCAGTGGGGATAAAAGAACACAGGTAGCATCTGGACTGAGTTACTCCCTTAATGTGACTGTTGATGGAGGACTGTACTTCTGTGAAGCAAGAAATAGTCACGGCTGTGGCAAGTCAAAGGAAGTGCAGCTGGCTATTAAAGGTAAAACGGGCCCATCGGGCATAATCGTAGGTTAGATACTCACTATATATTCAAAAGTATGTGGACACCCGTTCAAACGCGTGGATTCAGCTATTAAAGCCCCACATGTTGCTGACAGGTGTTTAAAATCGAGCACACAGCCATGCAATCTCCGTAGACAAACATTGGAAGTAGAATGGCAACATTCACTACCGAGTTCCAAACTGCCTTTGGAAGCAACTGCAGCACAAGAACTTTGTTGAGGGCTTCATGAAATGGGTTTCCATGGCCGAGCAGCCGCACACAAGCCTAAGATCACTATGTGCAATGCCAAGAATCAGCTGCAGTGGTGTAAAGCTCACTGCCATTGGACTCTGGAGAAGTGGAAATCCGTTCTCTGGCGTGTTGAATATACGATTCACCATCTGGCAGTCCGGCGGACGAATCTGGGTTTTGACGGATTCCAGGAGAACACTACCTGCCCCAATGCATAGTGCCAACTGTAAAGTTTGGTGGATGAGGAATAATGGTCTGGGGCTGTTTTTCATGGTTTGGGCTAGGCCCCTTAGTTCCAGTGAAGGGAATTCTTAACGCTACAGCATTCAATGACATTCATATTCTATATTAATGCCATGATTTTTGGAATGAGATGTTCGACGAGCAGATGTCCACATACTTTTGGTCATGTAGTGTACTTTAGAGATCTTTTTGTGAGAAATGACCATAATATGTTCTGTATTTTCAGAGCCAAAACCTCAATGGTTGTTGGGGTTGCAGCAGGAACTCTGGGGGCCTTTTTGTTCATCAGCCTGATCAGTGTTTTTGGATGGTAAAAACTATTCCTGGCACCAACGCAAAACTATTTTATTTCTGCTGTGTTTGTGCTTTTGCATATGAAAACCCTCTCAGTGCATTCAGAAGGCCTTTCTAAATGTCTTCCAGGAGGAGAAACTCGAGGCTCCACGATGGACTTGAAAGGACAGACAATCCAAGGGACAGGTGGAATAAGGCTCAACTTTCAAACCATCTACAAAGTGTATCTAAGGAAGTACTGAATTAATACAGAAACTATTTAAAGCAAGAGGTTAACATCATTTTAGAGGAAGTTTAGGGGGAGATGACCACACCGATAGCAATGCCACATCCTGTAAGAACATGGAATGATAACATAATAGCTGTTGGACTTTGACAGTGTTTACTGGCAAAATGTAACTCTTTACATCTGTCAGTTGAATTGACATTTTCATTGACATCCACTCAGTATGTGTTGGGTAACCTGCTGACCTTAGAGTTTTACACATGACTGAGCTTAGAGCTTTACACCTGTTCCTCTCTCTGTGTTCTCTCACAGAACTCCCCGGTTGGGACAGTGTGTGCTAACCAGGCCACAGCCGGAGAGGACCAGAGGAACCTGCAGAAGACCAGCCTGAAGAGATCCAATAACGGTGACATAGACAACTTCTCCAAACTACGGCCCAAAGAGACCCCAGCTGCAGCCCAGACAGGGTCCAGGGACAGGAGAGTGAGTACGCTGAAGTCAATGTGACCGGGAGAGGGGAAAGGTACAACACCTTAACAACCTAGATGGACTTTTATGCACAAGTGAATTAAAGAGGTGAATGTTAATTATTTTGCCAATGGGTATTAAGTGTTTTTATGTACAGTATTGTCATTGTGTATCTGTTTTCTATTGGTACTTTATTTACATTTATAATTATGTGCTCTTTGATTATCTGCATATTTGTAGAATTTGCTGGATGAAAGTGTTTAACTGTTACTGTAGTGTTGATACGATGATGTAGGCTACTCTTTATTTTAGACCATTTATTTTGAGTGTTGAGTTCACAGAGCATCTGTTTAATGGGTTCCAGTATAGAGGAACTGCTGAGTTCAACTAGCCTACTGAAGGTAGTTTAAGTCCATATAAAGTCAATGATGACTGAGGAGAGAAGACACAGTTAGTTGGAGAGACAGTGGTCTGATACAAGACAGGTAGTTGGTGCAGGAAGTCTACATGATGGCAGACTGGTGTTAACATCTACTAGTCACTGTTTCTCTTAATATTTTGTGCAGGTCCCAGAATAACAATATTATCTATTTTCAGTTTATATCTATTTAGAAGTTATTGTGTCAGTTTTTATATTGAGTGTTAAATCAAAGAAACAATTGAGGCTGAATTTAAGGTTGTTTATTAATTGCCTTGTAATTAAAACCGTTACATTCAATTTCCATGAAATCTTTTGGTCTATTTGGTCCAACATTTAACATACCTCATTAAAATGGATTAAATTGAGATTTTGTGTCACTGGTCTACACACAATGTGGAATTATGTTTTTAGACATAAAAATGAAAAGCTGAAAGTCAATATGTATTCAACACCTTTTCCATGGCAAGCCTAAATAAGTTCAGGAGTAAAGATTTCCTTAACTAGTCACATGAGCTGCATGGATTCACTTTCTGTGCAATACTAGTATTTAACATGATTTTTAAATGACTACCTCATCTCTGTACCCCACACATACAATTWTCTGTAAGGTCCCTCAGTCAAGCAGCAACTTTCAAACAGATATAAACAGCTTTTCCATTGCCTCACAAAGAAGGGCATCTGTTGGTAGATGGGTAAAAAGAAAATAAATCTGACATTGAATATCCCTTTGAGCKTAGTGAGTTTATTAATTACACTTTGGATGGTTTATCAATACACCCAATCACTACAAAGATACAGGCGTCCTTCCTAACTCAGTCCCCGGAGGGGAAAGAAACCGCTCAGGGATTTCACTCACAGGAGGTTGGTGGCACCTTAATTGGGGAGAAAGGCTCGTGGTAATGGCTGGAGCAGAACAGGTGGAATGGTACCAAATACATCCAACACGTTTTCCATGTKTTTGATTCCATTCCATTTGCTCTGTTCCAGACATTATTATGAGTTGTCTTCCTCTCAGCACCCTCCACTGATTTCAACATAAGGCCAGTGGTGACTTCAAAACCGTTACAGAGTTTAATGGCTGTGATTGGAGAAAATTGAGGATGGATCAACAACACGTTACTTACTCCATATTGCAAATCTAAATGACAGAGTGAAGAGAAGGAAACATGTACAGAATAAAAATATTCCAAAACATGATTTCTGTTTGCAATAAGGCACTAAAGTAAAACTGCAAAACATTTGGCCAAGAAATTCACTCTTTGTCCAACACAACATATCGTTGAGTACCACTAAATATTTTCAAGCATGGTGATGGCTGCAATATGTTATGGGTATGCTTGTCATCAAGTTTTTTAGGATAAAAATAAATGGAATAGAGCTAAGCAAAAGCAAAACTCTAGAGAAAAACCTGGTTTAGTCTTCTTTTCAAAAGACACTGGGACACAAATTCACCTTTCAGAAGGACAATAACCTAAAACAAAATGCCAAATATACACCAGTTGCTTACTATGACAACATTGAATGTTCCTGAGTGGCCTAATTACAGTTTGATCGGCTTGAAAATCTGTGACAAGACTTGAAAAAGGCTGTCTAGCAATGATCAACAACCAATTTGAAAGAGCTTGAAGAATTTTTAAAAGAATAATGTGGAAATATTGTTCATTTCAGATGTGCAAAGCTCTTATTGACTTACCAAGATGGACTCACAGCTGTTTTTTATTTATTTTTATTTCACCTTTATTTAACCAGGTAGGCAAGTTGAGAGCAAGTTCTCATTTACAACTGCGACCTGGCCAAGATAAAGCAAAGCAGTGCGACACAAACAACACAGAGTTACACATGGAATAAACAAACATTCAGTCAATATTACAATAGAAAAAGTCTGTATACAGTGTGTGCAAATGAGGTAGGATAAGAGAGGTAATGCAATAAATAGGCCATAGTGGYGAAATAATTACAATATTGCAATTAAACACTGGGGTGATAGATGTGCAGAAGATGAGTGTGCAAGTAGAGATACTGGGGTGCAAAGGAGCAAAATAAATAACAGTATGGGGATGAGGTAATTGGATGGGCTATTTACAGATGGGCTATGTACAGGTGCAGTGATCTGTGAAACTGCTCTGACAGCTGGTGCTTAAAGTTAGTGAGGGGAGATATGTTCTCCAGCTTCAGTGATTTTTGCAGTTCGTTCCATTCATTGGAGCAAGAGAACTGTAAGGAGAGGCGGCCAAAGGAAGAATTGGCTTTGGGGGTGACCAGTGAGATATACCTGCTGGAGCGCGTGCTACGGGTGGGTGCTGCTATGGTGACCAGTGAGCTGAGATAAGGCGGGGCTTACCTTGACAGAAACTTGTAGATGACCTGTAGCCAGTGGGTTGGCGACGAGTATGAAGCGAGGCCAGCCAACTGAGCATACAGGTCGCAATGGTGAGTGGTATATGGGGGCTTTGGTGACAACAGGATGCCACTGTGATAGACGGCATCCAATTTGTGGGATAGAGTATGGAAGTAGTATTTTATCTGACATCGACGAAGTCGAGGATCAGTAGGTGGTCAGTTTTACAAGGGTATGTTAGGCAGCATGAGTGAGGGATGCTTTGTTGCGAAATAGGAAGCCGATTCTAGATTTAATTTTGGATTGGAGATGTTAATGTGAGTCTGGAAGGAGAGTTTACAGTCTAACCAGACACCTAGGTATGTAGTTGTCCACATATTCTAGGTCAGAACCGTCCAGAGTTGATGCTGGTTAGAGTTGCCTGCCCTATACAAAACACTCACAAAATTTGAGTTTGCTATTCACAAGAAAAATTGCCTGATGTGAACCGTACCTCGAAAAAAGAGATACAGAAGACCTAAGATTAAGAATTGTTCACTTGCATAAATCGGAAAGGGTTACAAAGTATCTCTAAAAGCCTTGAAGTTCAATAGTCCACGGTAAGAACAAATTGTCTATAAATGGAGAAAGTTCAGCAATGTTGCTACTCCAGCACTGGCTTCCTGCAAAGATGACTGCAAGAGCACAGCGCGAGAATGCTCAGTGAGGTTAAAAGAATCCTAGTGTCAGCTAAAGACTTACAGCAATCTCTGGAACATGCTAACATCTCTGTTGACGAGTCAACGATATGTAAAACACTGAACAAAAATGTTGTTCATGGAGGACACCACAGAAGAAGCCACTGCTGTCCAAAAAGAAAACATTGCTGCATGTCTAAAGTTCCAAAAGAGCACCTGGATGTTTCACAGCGCTACTGGCAAAAAATTCTGTGGACAGATGAAACTAAAGTTGAGTTGTTTGGAAGGAACACACAACACAATGTGTGGAGAAAAAAGGCACAGCACACAAACATCAAAACTCATCCCAACTGTAAAGTATGGTGGAGGGAGCCATAGGTTTGGGTCTGCTTTGCTTCCACAGGGCCTGGACAGCTTGCTATCGTTGATGGAAAAATAATTCCAAGTTATCAAGACTTTTTGCAGCAGAATGTAAGGCTATCTGTCTGCCAATTGAAGGTCAACAGAAGTTGAGTGATGCAACAGGAACAACCCAAACACAGAAGTAAATCAACAACAGAATGGCTTCAACAAAAGAAAATACGCCTTCTGGAGTGACCCAGTCAGAGTCCTGACCTCAACCCGATTGCGATGCAGTGGCATGACCTCAAGAGATCAGTTCACTCCAGACATCACAAGAATATTGCTGAACGAAACAGTTCAGTACTACAGAAAACATTTGGTTGAGGTTATTGCTTCCAAAGGAGGGTAAACCAGTTATAAAATCCAAAGGTTCACATGCTTTTCCCCACCTGCACTGTGAAGTTTACTCGTGTTTTCAATAATAGACGTGAAAACGATAATTGTTTGTGTGTTGTTAGTTAAGCAGACTGTGTTTGTCTGTTGTTGTGACTTAGATGAAGATCAGATCAAATTGTATGACCAATTTAAGCAGGTAATTCCAAAGGGTTCACATCCTTTTTCTTGCACTGTAAGCTCAGGGTAACAAATGCTGTCTTCCAACCCTAGTTAGGAGAGCATTTTCCTTAACCATACTCTTTTAACTAACCTATTTTTATTTATTTATTTAACCTTTATATAACTAGGCAAGTCAGTTAAGAACAAATCTTATTTACAACGACGGTCTCCCCGGCCAACCCTGGACAACATTGGTCAATTTTGCGCCTCCCTATGGGACTCCCAATCACAGTCAGATGTGATGCAGCCTGGATTCAAACCAGGTACTGTATGAATCCTCTAGCACTGAGATGCAGTGCGTTAGACCACTGCACCACTCAGGAGCCCTAAACATTAACCTCAGTCTCCAAACATGCAGCCGTTTAATCCTCCTAACCTGCTACGAAAAGTAAATTCCGTATCAAAGTGGAGTGAAAAGAGTGTCTCTGTGGCTTCCAGCCCACCAGGCTCTTCTTGGCAAATAGACTTCAAAGAGGAAGTTGGTGTAGGAGAAGTTGAGTGGTGTGTCAGAATCAGTCAGATACAATTACAGTTACTCTGTTTCATACCAAGTCTGTTTTTCATGTTGAAACATAATGTGACAACCATATGTTTTGTATCAAACTCGAATTTAACCAATTTAACTCTTGAATAAATGAATAGTGGATTTTGGTTCATGATTTAACTATATGTTTAAATCCCACACACATTCCCATTCAGGCTGGGAGATAGAGGAGAGGGAGATGCTTATAATGCCGAAAGTTTCATTTGTTTAATTTGTGTTTAATGTGTTATTTTGCAGTAACTTTTATTGTAATTAAGAATAGAATATATTTCTAAATTCATTATTGTGGAAGCTACCATGATTATGGTCCTGGATGAATTGTGAAACATTATGAGTGAGAAATATCATATATCACCCCCCCCCCAAATGCTAACTTCCTCTGTCATTGCCAAGGTGAGAGGTTAGCATGTCCTGGGGGTGTGATATTTGTGCATCTGTGAACAAAAGAGAAGAGAAGTCGTTGATAAAGTTAATCATGAATCAATCAGGTTTAATACAAGTTGCAACAGGGAGACAACATCCAGCATAGAAGCAGAGACAATGTCTGATTGGCCTCTTGGAGACAGACCCTTTATTTCCTAATCAGACCAACAATTGTTCTTTAAACACCATCCTCTTGAAGACAGATCCTTTATATCCTAATCAGACCAACAAATGTTCTGTAAACACCAGCCTGAGAGGCTTGTAGGAAGTCAAAACCAAAGACAGTGGCTTTGTTAACTACTACAGAATCAGTATTTCACAGAATACAATAACAATCAGCGTGTCCTCGGTCCTTGTACTTCCAGTCTGTCATCAATCACTATCAACAGTTATGAGTTTAATCCATAACATACAGCATTGAGTCTAGTGACCATCAACCCAAGTGTTACAAACAGCACACTGGAAATCATGTTACAGAAAGGTCAAATATATAAATATGCTGAACATTATATGAAATCACTCTAAACTGAATCTGAACTTAACTCATCTTAAATATCCCATTACATGTCTATTTTYCATGTGTGTATTGTTGGGAGCTATTTTGTGTCCGTTTTTATTTTGAGTGTTGTTCAAGAGACACAAATGAGGCTGCATTTGAGGTTGTTCATTAATTGCACTGTAATAAAAACCCACCTGCTGGGTAAAGTACGTCCTCAGCTCCTGGGTCTCCTTCTCCCAGAAGGCCTTGTGCAGGTCGAACAGGGTTTAGAATAGAAGGGATACAGCTTTTTGTCAAAATGAACTTTTCCTAGCAAATGTAGGAGAACTTGTGCAGCAAGTTGGGAGAATTAACGTAGCAGGTTAGGATAATT
The DNA here is from genome assembly GCF_002910315.2 of Salvelinus sp. IW2-2015. Taxonomy (NCBI): domain Eukaryota; kingdom Metazoa; phylum Chordata; class Actinopteri; order Salmoniformes; family Salmonidae; genus Salvelinus; species Salvelinus sp. IW2-2015. The sequence goes on along the minus strand of NC_036854.1, from coordinate 26,321,608 downwards.
GATTAAGGTACGAAAAAGGGTTAGGGTTAGCTAAAATAAAACAAAATCAACTTTAAGAATGTCAATTTGACAAAAGCTGTGTCCCATCTATACATGACCGTCGAAGAGGTACACCTTGCCCTTCAGGTCGATGGCTCCCTCCTGTGGCTCCCAGCCCACCATGCTCTTCTTGGCAGATAGAAGTGACGTAATGAAAGAGTAAGTGGGTGCAGGAGAAATGGAGGAGTGTGTGATAATCCATAAACTACAATTACAGTCACTCTGTTTCTGACAAAGTCTGTTTTTCGTGTTGAAAGATAATGTGAGTTCCGGGTATCTTTTACTGAACTCAAATTTAACTAAGCAAGTTGGATGGAAGCAAGTTGGATGGATTTTGGTTCATGATTTAGCTACATTTTTTTAAATCCTGGGAGATAGAGGAGAGGGAGATGGTTATATTGCTTAAAGTTTCCGTTGTTGTATCAAGGGTGGACTTGATTATTTGGGGGCCTGTAACAAAATGCTGTTAAGGGGTCCCCTTCCCCATAAAAGGTTTATTTACCCCCCACCCCCACACATACATTAACTGCAATGAATATTATTATCCCACAATGAAAATATATTGTGTATACGTGTCCATTTCGGGCAGTAATGAAATGTATAGGCCACAAAAAGCTGTTGAGTCAGTGGCTGACCCACACRATGTGTTAAGAATCAGTYAGTGGRCAGCTGGGCTCCATTTCATTTGAAACTGGTGAAACATGACTAAGGCCACCTCTGCAATGTTTCAAGTGACTGAAACTAATTGTTCTGGAGTAGAAGGTTCAGAAACCAGTTGAAGATGCATAGCGGAGAAAGGTATCGGATGGGATTTCAAATGTTCCGGTGGATCTGTTTGTTCACTGGCTTTCGAAATTTTAGAAAGGCAGGGCAGGATGGATAAGGTCTGTAAACAGTTATTGGGTCTACGAGTGTCCTCCCCCTTTGAAGTAGTGGGAAATGACTGCGGCCGCTTTCCAAATCTTTAGGAATTCAGACACCACTATAGTGGTGATAAGATGATGTAGGCTTACTGTTTATTTATAACAGTTTATTTGAGTGTTGATTCACAGAGCATGCCGTTTAATGTGTTTCCAGTATTTGAGACTGCTGAGTTCAACTAGTCACACTGAAGGTAGTTTAAGTCCATATAAGTCATATGATGATGAGGAAGAAGACACGTTAGTTGGAGACACGTGGTCTCATACAAGACAGGAAGTTGGTGAAGTAAGTCTGCATGACGCAGAATGGTCTTTAACTCTATCTAACTAGTCACCGTTTATTCTTTAATATTTTTGTGCAGTTCCCAAAATAACAATATTATATATTTTCAGTTTTATATTTATTTAGAAAGATGTTGTGTCAGTTTTAATGTTGGATGTTAAATCACAAGAAACAATTGACCTTTTGAAAATAAATAATAAAAAATATTAAAGCTTGATGTCTGGAGTCAATAGTATTCAACCCTTTTCTATGGCAGCCTAAATAATTTCAGGAGTAAAGATTTGCTTAACAAGTCACAAGTTTGCCATGGACTCACTCTGTGTGCAATACTAGTGTTAACATGATGTTTGAATGACTTACTCATCTCTGTCCCCACACATACAATTTCTGTGAGGTCCCTCAGTCAAGCTAGCGCATTTCTAACAGATCCAACCACAAAAAGACCCAGTGATCTTTTCAAATGCCTCACAAAAAAAGGCACCATTTGTAAATGGGTAAAAAGAAACAAATCTGACATGAATACCCTTTGAGATGGTGAATTATAAAATTACACTTATTGATGCTCTATTACCAGTCACTACAAAGATACAGGTGTCTTCTTTTTCCTAACTCAGTTGCCGCGGAGAGGAAAAAAACAATTAAGATTTCACCAAACTGCAAAACATTGGGTAAAGAATATTAAGTTTGGCCTAAATACAAAGTGTTGTTGGGGAAAGTCCAACACAACACATTACTCGATTACCGAGTCTTCGTAGTTTTCAAAGCATGTGATAGCTGCACCAGGTTATGGGTATGCTTGTCATCGGCAGAGAGTTTTTTAGGATAGATTTAATGGAATAGAGCTTAAGACATTAAAAACAAATCTAGAGGAAACGTGATATCAGTGGTTCAGTCTGTTTTCCAAAAGATACTGGGAGAGAAATCACCTTCAGTCAGTACAATGACCTAAAACACAAGGCCAAATTATCAGCAAGTTGTTTATCCAAGATGACATTGAATGTTCCTAAGTGGCCTAAGTGTTACCATTTTGACTTAACATCGGTTGTAAGAATTATGTCAAGACTTGAGGCTGCAATGATGAACAATCAACTTGACAGAGCTTGAAGAATTTTGAAATAATGTCCAGACTATTGTCAAATCCACATGTGAAAAGCTCCTCTGGAGAGGCTTTTTCCAAAAAAGATTCAAAAGCTATAATCGCTGCCAAAGTGATTCTAATATGACTGTATCTCAGGGTGTGAATACTTTAATGAATCAGATATTTTGTGATTTCATTTTACCATAAATCTGCAAAATGTCTAAAAACATATTTTCACTTTGTTATTATTTAGTTATTATTTGGCTCATCATTCCCCCTCGTTCTCCCCTGTAACTATTCCCAGGTCTTGCTGCAATGAGACGTGTTCTTCAGTCAACTTACCTGCGTTAAATAACGGTAAAATAAAAAATAAAAATAAAATTATGGGGTATGAATACCTTCTGATGTCAATGTAATACTTGTATGCAAAGATGACGTAAGATACTGCTAGACATTGGTTTCTGAATCTATTGGGGCGGCATTAGCCTACTGGTTTGAGCGTGGGGCCTGTAACCGAAAGGTTGCTAGATCAGAATCTCCCAAGTGACAAGGGTTTAAATCTATTGTTCTTCCCTCTGAACAAAAGCCGTTAAGTCACTGTTCCTAGGCTGTCCATTAAAATTAGAAATTTGTTCATAACTGACTTGCCAGTTAAATTAATAAAAATATTACCTAATAACAAACCACATATCCATTGATAGTGAGTTGGTAGCCTAAAAATGCATGCAGACATGTTTTAAACATTTTACCCAATAAAAGCAAAGCTTTGCCACAAACTGAAATGAGAATGTTGGTCCCCTTTTTGTCAGTCCCACCATATCCCATCCCCACCAATATTGCAGCATCAGTTGTAGTTGGTAATGTCCAATAGTCCAATTACGTTTCTCTCTTCTCTCTCTGAATCAATCTGGTTCCTCCGCTCTCATCCCTGTCCCTGTCTCCAGGCTTCAGCTCTCCCTCCACCTGTTGGGTAAAGTAGCACCCTCAGGCTCCTGGGTCTCCTTCTCCGCCAGAGGCCTTGGGCAGGTTCGAGATGGTTTTGTCTAGAAGGGATACAGCTTTTTTTGTCAAATTTTGTTTTCTAGCAGTTTAGCAGAATTATGGCCAGCAGGTTAGGATAATTAACATATCAGGTTTGATATTAGATGAAAGTAACGGAAAAGGGTTAGGATTAGCTAAAATGCAAAAAGAATACAACTTTCAACTTGACTAAAGTTTATCCCATCATAGACTTGGACCGTCAAAGAGAGGCCCAGCTACCCCTGCCACCCATTGCCCTGCGTCGCTGGCCTCCTCCTGTGCACACGGACACATACTTTCACGCCAAAAATCATTTTGGTTTGCAGGTTAGAGACAGGGACAGATTACCTAAACAGCCCCAGGATAGCATATTATTAGCAAAATGAGGTGAATTAACAGGAATAAGCTTTTAAAACTTGAAACCTTTTCCATCGACTTCATGGAAAAATGTGTTGAATAGCAGGGAATTAGCTCTTAACTGCCCTCATTGCAAAATGTCTGTAGAATAGCATAATCAAATTGCAAAATTTTCCTCTGCACAATGGCAAAAATGTGTTTGAAAGCAGGAAAGTAAGCGCAGGGTCCAAAATGTGTTGTTGCAACCTTGGTTAGCGAGAGCATTTCCCTAACCCTAACCTTTACCTAACTAACCTCAGTCTCCTAACAATGCTGCGTTAATTCTCCTAACCTGCTGCATAAATTCTCATATACTGCTACAAAAAGTCAATTCCGTTATCCAAGTGGAGTGAAAAGAGTGTCTCTGTGGCTTCCAGCTCCAGGCTCTCTCTTGGCAAATAGACTTCAAAAGGAAGTTGGTGTAGGAAAGTTGAGTGGTGTGTAGAATCACACACATACAGTACAGTTACAATACAGTTACTCTGTTTCATACCAAGTCTGGTTTTTCATGTTGAAACATAATGTGGACAACCATATGTTTTGTATCGAACTTTCAAAATTAAACTTTTCCTTTTTAATATTAAATGAAATTAGTGGATTTTGGTTCATGAATGTAACTATATTTTAAATCCCACAGAATTCCCATTCAAGCCTGGGAGATACGGGAGAGGGGAGGATGGTTTATGCTCAAAAGTTTATTTTAAACAATTTATTGGGAGCAGACTGGGGCCTCGTATCAAAATTGTGGTGACCTGTCCTAACCCGAAAGAGGACATTAATACCGTAGTAATTCTTTTAAATAAAATCTCATACAATTATTAGGAAGTACGTCAGTGATGAGATTGAGATTGCCACATGAATTCAACTACATTAGTTGTCAGACCACACTACGGGTTTGTGGACAGTCTCTACTGAGACAGTTTACGTTAATCAAGGCAACGTACGACTTCTTCAATATATATTTCTGTAAATTTGATGTTCAAAATAAATAAAGAGAAATTAATTAGAAGTAATGAGATTCAATATGTTCTAAAGTACTGCTGTGGTTCAGTATTATCTTTCCACAACGTGAAGGACACTAGTGTAATTTGATATGGAGATGGTTCAACTGCAATGTGTTGTGTGAGTTAAGCTACTCTAACCAGTAAGTGTATGTTTGTACTGTTTCAGGTGATCAGTAGTGTGTGAGTTCTCACATGGCTTGTCCCTGAGAACATGTTTTTTCTTCCATTGTCCTCTTTAGTCAGGTGAGTCTTCCACACAACAACAACTAGTTTATGGAATCAGACATAAAGGAATAACCACAAGTCATATATTTCATGCGGATGTGCATATTCCAGCTTTTTAGTTGTGAGAAAGTTTAGCATTTAATACCTGACCACGAGATATTTTAATAGTCCTGAGTTTAACCTGCTGTGAAAAACTATTTTGCGTAATTTTGAATACTGAATGTTATCAGATATTTCAATCAAAAAGCTGATATTTAGATTACATATGG
>NC_036854.1:26308243-26316349 GCF_002910315.2 Salvelinus sp. IW2-2015 | reverse complement strand
GTAAAAGCGTGTTCTTAGAACTTATATTGAATACCAGTGTTTTCACAACTGATAATTAAACCCAGCACATAGACTATGTTCAACATCCTGTTAATACTAAATACTCGTAGTATTCTCTTATAAAAATCTTTCTCATACAGTATTAGGAAGTACGTCAGTGATGAGATGTGAGATTGAGTCACATGAATTTCAGCTACATAACATCTTCGCCCTTTTCCTTTGTGCTCTATATCTTTTTCTCCTTTCTTTCTCCTTCTTCCAGATGATTATTCTCGCGTCTGTTCGGTCAGACCTCACTCGGATGGGTGTGACAGTCTCTGCTGTAGACAGTTTACATTACTCGTCTCCAAGAGCACAAGCCTTCGAGACCTTCTTCAGTTATCTTCTGTTAATTGAATGTCTCAAAGATCTTAGGATCCTCTAAGAATTCCCTCCTCATCTTTCTTACCAGTGTTAGAATTGTCCGTAGAAGAACCTTTTATCCTCAAGGTTTCATACTAAGATACTCGTGCCGTGGTCTCTCATCAACTCTGCTCAATGTCTCACTTATCTTCCACAACTAAGGACATAGTCTGGTATTTGCTGAGTGATCGTGACGTATGGCTCCCTCACACGTTCTGTCAACAAATAGCTGATGGTTAGTGCTTTGTCCTTAAAACCCCCTTCTGCAACTAACAACAGTAACGCTTGTAATCGTTCTGTACTGTGCTTTTGAGAGTGTACCCATGTAGTGCTGCTCGAGTTCTCAGATCGATATGGAACCTATGTACCTGAAGCAACAAGGCCTGTTTTTACTCCCATTGTCTCTTCTTTTATTCTTCGGCATGAAGCTTCCTTCCACACAAACCATTGGACACGTGCCAGCTTCGCTCTTTAAGTGCCAGCTGCCTATACCAAGACTAATATACATCCTAAGCTTCACGATATGACCTTATCTTATGATCTCTCATAGAATCTAGTGGCTCGGTTTCATAAGACTGTTGTGCTATTCGACATAAAAGATTGTATACGTTTCTACTTCCTATTGCACATTTGAGTGTCGTCTTCATCCAGCACCTAGTATTAATGTCAAACTACTCTTGTCTCCAATCTGCATTCAATCGATGCCTCTTTTAGTGAGCATACCTTTTTTGGCATGCCTTCTCACGAATAGCTTATGCATGGAACTATTTCAATCAATTCCCTCATCCAAAACCGCTCTTTGATCCTGTAGAATATATAGTGGGAACCACTGACTTGACAACCGAGCATAAGCGCGGAGCCCAACACAGTGCGTACTATACTTATATATTCTAGTTCTCATTTTTTCATACAACTAGTATGGCAACACTCCCAATGCCTCTGTGTGAAAAAGTAATTGCCCTCTTCTCTATCTCATAATAATGGTATATTTGCTCTCCCTATCTACATGGAATGACTGCGCTAACCAAACACTTCCGTGTAGTTGTTGATCACGTCTCTCATCGGTTGCTGTGGAGAATGAGTCGGAGACAACACTCTGTTTCTCCCATGCGACATCATAGACACTGGTGTCTACTTTTACACGATGACCTGATGGTTGTGTCCGCGCTATTTCGCCTCTCCATGTGTCATCAGGCCCTCTCTATTCTCGCTATACACACAAGTATCGACTCTCGGCTCCATTGTTCAAAGTATATCTGTCACACTACATATCTCAGTTTGTGCTGCTATCTTAGGTTCCATTGACTTGCATGGCATGACTACACACCCTACAGGCCACTTACATAATTCTTTAACTTATCTCTTCTTATTTCCTCTTCTTATTCATTATGTGTGCATCGATAGATTGAGTGTTTTGAAATGGTTGCACAACCAGTTATGTGATGGGCGAGGATAAAGAGTGCGGATCTCTGCTCAGTTCTGGACTATGACCTATTTTTCATCACGCTCAGTCGATGAGTGGACGATTGGTTATGCTAAACTCATCACTCTGTTTCATAAAAGTCGTTATATAAACATCTCAATGGCTAAGACGGAAAGTAGCTCTACTTTTGTTCTTGTCCTGGGTTTGGGATACTTCAGGCTGTTCCCTGTTTTATCCCTATAATAGGAGTGTCTTGGCCCGATTCTGACGGATGGACATACATCGTACTTCACTTTGTGGTTCTCAGAGCTCGTTCATAAAAACACTATGGCAGTGATCACCGTGCCCAACCCAACAACTCATGGTCGTTTTCTCGAAACTACATATCCGGAAAGAAGCGCGGGGTTATGGACTCCACTTGTTCCTCTGTAGTGGTCTCACTGTATGTGATCATGGCTTGACAAACGTTAACAGAGCTCACGTGGCAGGCAGACGTGTACACCACTATAGCTTTCGCATCAACACTAGTCGCACTAGCCGAGCGCACCATGACGTCGCCGGTCATCCAAAGCTACACTGTGTGTTCAGTCGTTCCTCCGTGTTTCACTAAAGAGCACAGTCACCTCTATCTCTCGCAATATTGCAGCCATGACCATGCTCCGAGGACATCCCCCCTCCGCACTGATAGACTTGAATAAATTAATACCCCATACCCAATGATCTACCATAGAATCCCTACGTTCACGTGCACTTCAGACGTCTTATTATTGGAGAGAGTCTGCTTACATGATTGTCTAATCCCACCTGATCTGTCCGTATGCCTCATGGTAATCGAGCCAGCTCTCTACCTGCTACGACCTTCTTAAACATAGTGCTCTTCACCAGTTGTCATACGCTCGGATATTACTATGCTGGACTTAACGTACATGCGCATGCATATAGAGACCTAGCCTCAGGTAGCCTTCCATAAGGATTGAGATTAATGGGATTCCTACAGTATTTCAATAAGGAGATGGTTAATCAAGGACTCGAGACACTATACCCCATGCTCAGTTATTACCTACGGTCAGTGCATGCTTGGATGACAGAGTCGCGCACAGAATAAACAGCCCTAAGTAACTCTACTAAAAAGTGGACACTAGCAGTTCATCCACCTCATATGGCCTGCTAGCCTCCCTACCACACTGAGAAGTACAGTTCCCGCTCAGACCCAGTCAAAAACTGTATCGCTGTCTGCCCCCCAATTGGTGGAACAAACTCCCTCACCGACGCCAGGGACAGCGGAGTCAATCAACCACCATTCCGAGAGGACACCGAAACCCAACCTCTTTAAGGAATACCTAGGGATAGATAAAGTAATCCTTTCTTCACCCCCCCCCTCCCCCCCCCCCCCCCCTTAAAAGATTTAGATGCCACTATTGTAAAGTGGCTTTCCACTTTGTGTTTGTATATTTTTGTCATAAAGAGTGAATGCACCAATATTGTAAGTCGCTCTGGATCCACAGACGCGCCCTCTGCCTACACTGGCGGACCTTACCCAATCGCTCACACCTGCTCTACAACTGCTCCACCGCCCTACCCTAACGATATAAGTTAAGATACCAAAGTTCCCGATTTCTTCATTTGTGTCTGGAAGAGCTAGCCAGTAGCTTGTGTGCTGACTGCAGTGCTGTGTGGTGATGCGATTCAGAACGCTCCGGAATCAACCCTACTCCTCGGCCGTGTTCACTTCCTGAACGCTCCGAGAGGGGAAACAACAGAATTACGAATGACAAATCTGACATCAATGCTTTCATTCAGTAGGCCCATTGCAAACAATATTCAGTAGGTCATGCTGTAGAAAAAGGTGAACAATAGTGTTGATCACAATGTCATATGTATTTATCCTTAATTTCTCAAACTGCTAGGCCTAGCTAATGGGACTAACGTTAGATGGATATACTGGAAATTCTTCAAAGAGAAGTAGTGCACTGCTGAAGGCGTCAGTTTTGAGAAATTAAGGATTTTACAGTCAAAACAAATTAAAACTTACTGATTTAATGAGTATAGATAAGAATACATGTCAAAAAACACCAGCAGACAAGGCAGGAAAGAAGCATGGAGGCTGACAGGGCTGAGGGAGCATGGTCTGAGAAGGTTAATGATAAGATAAAGCTAGTCGATTATTGTTATATTTATGCTTTCTGTTACACATTTGTAACAGCATATGGCAATGCTATTTTTATGTCTTAACTTTGTTAGGCATAGAGAAATGATTAGTTTCATGATAATATCTTAAAGGAGATTCACGCAGGAAGTAAGAAGGAGTTAAACTTAAATACTATTTTCTAATGGATTGATGACATTATTGACCTGTTGTGTGATTGTATAGAGTGCTTTCGTATGTAGTGTGATGTGTGTGTGTTCAGATGTGCCTGTTGGCTTTGATTGGTGTGTGTAGTGTGTGGTGTGTGTGATGTGTTGTGTGTGTTGTTGTTAATGTGCAGGGGAAACGCTTAGTTGTTGTGTGTGTATTTGTTTTTTATATATAAAGTTATTAAGGTGGGAGACAACTGATATAATCTAATCATTATTTTATCTTACCTAGACTAGTTTCTAAGATGGTTATTGTGTTTTTGGGGAACTATCATAAAAGTTACATGTTGCATTTTATCTTGCTCTATTTTTGATTTTTTTAGTTTGATGGGTATTGGGATGTCGTGTATCACTTGTATCAGTTATATTGGAATATGTATATTGCTCCATTGGTTATGATTATCTATTATTTTGTGGTTTTAGGAATCTTCTATTGTTGTGTTAGTAATCACATAACATGTAATGATTGGACTGATACTATACTTATTTATGGTTAGCCCCAGACCCCTCTGCGGTTTGTCAATTAATAATTATACCTGGTATTTTGATAGATTTTACACCATCGATAGTTAATTAATACCTGACATATAGTTTAATTATATAATGATCGTTTTTGGGTGGGTCTAATTTAAAATTATAATAAATCTAATTTCTATATATGCTCTCGTCAAGTTTTGTGCTAATTCGACTGCAGGACTCCATCTCTCTTTGTTAAGAAGTAAGGTCACTGTACTGACGCCCCACGGCTCGCTTTGATTTCTGAATCTCTGTTTGTGACTTGACGTCTCGCTATGGTTATGTGCTACGTCATAGGTTTATAGCTTTTCATAACGTGATTTCTTGTGTCTAGTGTGCGCATCAAAGGCTACTGTCACTTTATAGGCCTTTTCTCCTCTGTTTGCGCTTGGTGCATTTAGTCCCGTACGATAGGTGTGAGTGCGCTTGTGTGTGCTCATGTTAATAGCAACTAAGTGGTTTTGCCTCCGCAGGGGTCGTAGTCCTGTTACTCGTGATGCGTTTGACATATCTAGTGGTGGTATTTCGATCCATCTGATGGTGTTGTCCTTTGCCATCTGCATGTACATTTTTAACGCCACATGTCTCTCTCCCCCTAGGGTTGCCAGGTCTGTTTGTCTTTAGGCTCATTTGCGAGTTATAAAATTTGTTCGTTAACCTCAACTTGCCTAGTATAGATACCCATATAGGTGCATATATCTTCGCGATGATTCTCTGTAATATCGGTTGATCCTCTGTGTCATTTTCTCCGTTGAGTGATCTAAACGAGTTCTCGAAATATAGCTCTCACAGCTCGCACACAGAGCAATCGAACAGGAGAAAGTGTCATACTGAACTCTTCACACTATATTAGTTTCCTCCCCAAAGTAGAAATAGAAAAAGATAAACAAAAAAGATAGATGGGCGATTGTAATATTGTTCTATGTCATAAACATAGTGAGTAAGCAATAGGCATAGCTGGATTTAAGTAAGTGACTAGTGTAGTGTGTGAGTATAAGATAAGGGACTACTATGTTGTACAAATATAGTTTGTTGTTGAAATAGATACCTTAGGATGTATATATTAAATTTTTCATAATTCAATTTGCTGTAACAGAACTGAAAATTCTCGATTCTCTATTTTTGATATATACAGCGTGAGTGTGCCTGTTTCTCCAGTACTTTTCGCAATTTCTCTCTCATTTACTATGACTAAATTATAATCTATTATGTTTTAGTGTTCATAGCAACACTTATCACCCAATCGTTTCAAAATTCATTCCTCAGCAATAAATAGGTATGCTCTCTTTATTTCTCAGTGAATTACTTTCTTGCCCAATACTTTGTTACTAAGGAAATTGGTTTTTATGCCTTCTCTTCCTAACTCATCCCCTCTTAACTACCAGTCTACTCTGCTCATCCACCCAGTGGACTCGTTACTGCCCAGGCGGCTAACCTGATTATACGTGGTCCGCGAAGAACCCCCTCTCGCGACGATTCCTTCGCCCCCCCCCGTTTCACCAAAATGATTAAAGTGTTCTTAAGGAAATAGCAACTTCAGAAAAAACCCACCTGGTTTCATGCTGGACACAAGCACACTTCTGGAGTGCCTCCTGAATCACGGGCTGATGAGGAGAATGCTTTTCTCTTCAGACCACATTAAATGACTGATGTCAAATGCGATGGCTTGCTACTGATCTGTGTTCCTTAATAGGGGACCTCAAGAGGATTGAAAGCAGTCCATGTGTAACTCACACAAAATGATACGTTGCGAAATAGACACTGACACGCTGCTTCTTAAAAACAATACTTCAAGTTATGAAGTGCCCATCAACGTAGTCAAAAATGTATACTATAGCAGAAATCTCTTCAGAGAGGGCATATCACCACTGCTTAAACAAGACTTGCGCTATGTGTATGTACCTCGGCTCACGGTCTGTTCTTCGGTAACATCAAAAAGGCTTATAGATTTTTCCAACAAGACCTAGTCATTAGAGAATAAATGGAACCTGAGTGAACAAATAACACAACAATGACATACTTATTTCATTTATTTCATAAACAAAGTTGTGCAACACCCAATGYCCCTGTGTGAAAAAGTAATTGCCCCCTTATACTCAATAACTGGTTTTGCCTCCTTCAGCTGAAATGACTCCAACCATACACTTCCTGTAGTTGTTGATCAGTCTCTCACGTTGCTGTGGAGGATTTTTGGCCCACTTTCCCATGCGAACTGATGTAACTCAGTGACATTTTTTGGTTTTCAATCATGAACTGCACATTTCAAGTCCTGCCACAATATCTCAGTTTGGATTAGGTCTGGACTTTGACTGGGCCATTCTAAATCTTTACATTTTTAGTTTTTTATCAATTTTCATGTAGATTGAGTGTTTTGAAATGGTTGCACAACCAGTTATTGAGAGTAAGGGGGCAATTACTTTTTCACACAGTGGAATTGGTTAATGCATAACTTTGTTAATGATATAAATTAATAACTAAAACTATTTGTTTGTTATTTGGTAACTCATGTTCCCTTTATCTAATAGAGGTTCTGGTTGAAGATCTGATAACATTCAGTATTAAAAAAAAGCAAAAATAGAGAACCGGAAAGGGGGTAAATACTGTTTCATGTCACTGTATGTGCATGTGAAAACGACGTCAGTGTGCAGCTAACARTATAGCTTCCACCACTGTCCCTGTCACCATACCGGGCTCAAACTAGTGGTCCTCTGCTCACAAACACATGTCACCTCACTCCTTGACAACATACCGACCAATTGAAAAATCACCTGTACATAGAAATAAGTTCATATTATTATTATTGAGAGAGACTGTACCARTGATGTGTATAAACCCTGGATCGCTGATGCTATGTAACGGCCAATGAGAGACTTTAAATCCACCGGTCTCTATATATGGTACTCCCCAGAAGAAGCAGTCCTCCATAAGAATTAATGGAATTCTACAGTATTTCAATAAAATGTTTCAAGGACTCAATTACATGTATTTAAGTATTATGTTGTAGATGGGACAGAAAAGTTAGTACTCTATAAATACAATACTTTAATATCTTTACATGTTTTTTATTTTATTTGTTATGTTCAGGTCATATAAAAAGCATGAGCTGGAGCACACTCAGAGAAAATGACTTATTTTAGAGGTGCTGACTAACGGTGAACACACTGTAAGCTATAAAAACAAAGAGAGTTGCACACTCTATATATATAATCTCCCAGTAATTTATTGGGGAAAACACCAATGTTTCGSCATCACTGTGCCTTCTTCAGGGTAAAGCCATGAATGCTTGAACCAGGTTATGTAGACAAACAGTGCAATTAGTGCAACCAATGACAATAGTGGTTGTGTGTGTCATAATTATGAGGTAAATTTGAATGAATTGAGTGAAACTGTTGAAAGACAATAGTTTACAG
>NC_036854.1:26303121-26305218 GCF_002910315.2 Salvelinus sp. IW2-2015 | reverse complement strand
TAAGAATATTATAGATATAGATAGATGTAGAAGAGATATACTTCTACATGCCTGCTATATGTATCTAGGTATGATACGGTTGTAGGATCTTAATTTGATCACTATTTTGTTGCTTAGAAGTTTATTGCATTGTGGGAATCACAGATAAGCTTTGTGATTTACATAAATTCACCAAAAACCTGCACTAAAACGTGGTTAAATTAACAGTATTGCACTTTTCATGTAGCCTTATTTTGTCCAGCTAATAGCCTCACCACCAATGGAACAACATTACGGAGGAAACGTTCAAATCCTTTTGCAGGAGGATTATTTTGCTGTAACAATACTGGCTGAATTAAGATCTTACATCTGTACATCTACAGTATTTGTGTAAATTGTAATGTTAGACAATGTGCAAAATGTTTCCTCTTTTAGGAACAGATGACCATAATATGTGTTTTATTTACAGGGCAAGAAGAGCCTGTTAACCCAAAGRTTTATGAGATTGTAGGAAAAACCTTGGGGTTGCTTTTCCTTTTCAGCCTGGTCGTATTCTTTGCATGGTAAAAAGATATTCCCAGCCTCAATGCAAACATATTTATCATGCTGATTGTGCTTTTGTATATGAAAACCTAAATGATGTCAAAATACCTTTATTCTTGTCTTCCAGGAGGAGGAGAACATCTAGACTCCCCAGTGGGTTTGACATGACAGACCTTTCACAGGGACAGGTGGGAATGTTRGACTCAACTTTTAAAACCCATCTAGAATGTGTGTTTAAGGAAGAATTGAATGAATACTGTGTTGTGTAACCAACTGTAACTATGAAGTCATTATTCTTCTGAAGTGTCGGTCCTGACAACTGTTCCTTTCTCTGTGTTCTCTCCACAGAACTCCCCGGCTGGGACAGTGTGCTCTAACCAGGCCAGGGTCGGTAGAGGGAACCAGTAACCACCACTTAACAACCTCGATGGTCTTCATGCACAAGTCAATAACAGAGGTGCATTTGAAGTATTTAGCCAATGGGTATTAAGTGTTTTTATGTACAGTATTGTCATTGTGTATTCGTTTTATATTGGTACTTTTGTTACATTTATAATTATGTGCTCTTATCTGCATATTTGTAGAATTTGCTGGGATGAAAAGTGTTTAACTGTTACTGTAGTGGTGATACGATGATGTAGGCTACTCTTTATTTTAGACCATATATTTTGAGTGTTGAGTTCACAGAGCATCTGTTTAATGGGTTCCAGTATAGAGGAACTGCTGAGTTCAACTAGCCTACTGAAGGCAGTTTAAAACCATATAAAGTCAATGATGACTGAGGAGAGAAGACACAGTTAGTTAGAGAGACAGTGGTCTGATACAAGACAGGAAGTTGGTGCAGGAAGTCTACATGATGGCAGAATGGTGTTAACATCTACTAGTTACTGTTTCTCTGCATCTTTTGTGCAGGTCCCAGAATAACAATATCATCTATTTTCAGTTTGTATCTATTTAGAAGTTATTGTGTCAGTTTTTATATTGAGTGTTAAATCAAAGAAACAATTGAGGCTGAATTTAAGGTTGTTTATTAATTACACTGTAATAAAAACCTTTACATTAAATTTCCATGAAATCTTTTGGTCTTATTGGTCCAACATTTTACATTCCTCATTAAAATTGATTAGATTGAGATGTTGTGTTACTGGCCTACACACAATTCCTCATAATGTGAATTATGTTTTTAGACAAGAACAAGAAGTATAAAATCAAGAAGTATTTAACCGCTGTCTTATGGTACGCCTAAATCATTTCATGAGTAAAGATTTTCTTAACATGTCACATAAGAAGTTGCAGGGATTCACTCTGTGTGCAATAATAGTGTTTAACATGATGTTTGAATGACTACCTCATCTCTGTACCCCACACATACAATTATCTGTAAGGTCCCTCAGTCAAGTAGCGAATTTCAAACACAGATTAAACCACAAAGACCAGAGAGCTTTTCCAATACCTCTCAAAGAAGGGCACCTGTTGGTAGATGGGTAAAACAAATTATAATCTGACAATGAATTTCCCTTTGAGCATGGTGAAGTTATTAATTACACTGTGGATTGTTTGTCAATTCACCCATTC
>NC_036854.1:26294276-26303096 GCF_002910315.2 Salvelinus sp. IW2-2015 | reverse complement strand
TACAAAGATACAGGCGTCCTCCTAACTAGTTGCCAGAGAGGAAGGAAAACGCTCAGGGAATCTCACCATGAGTCGACTGGTGTTTTAAAAACATTTACAACGTCTGAATGGCTGTGATACAGAAAACTAGGACGAGTAACAACAGTGTAGTTACTCCACAACTACGTAACCTAAGTGACAGATTGAAAAGAAGGAAACATGTACAAGAATAAACATATTCCAAAACATGCATTCTGTTTTGCAATAAGGAACTTAAGTTAACACTGCAAAAAAAGTGGTCAAAATAAATGTACTCTATGTCCTGATACAAAGTTGTTAGTTGGGCGCAAATCCAAAACAACACATCACTGGTGGTACCCACTCTTCATATTCTTCAGAAGCATCGAAGTGATCGAATAGGGCGCAGCGCACGAAAGAGTGATGGATGGTATTTGTAGGGGTCGTGTTGATCGTAATGGCACCAGAGTGGAGTTCAAGCAAGCAATCTGAGCAGGTGTTGAGTCATCATAGTAGCGTGTTATTGGCTGAAGCAGCGTATGATCTCGTCTACGAAGCAGTGGTCGAATGTAGAGAAGTAGATATAAGCAGCGTATTTCATGCGGTGGTGGGTGTAATGCAGTACGTTGATGGAAGATACGCTCTACGCGGCGCCGAGCATTGTAGCAGTGAGCGGCGTCTCAGGCAGGAAGAGTGGAAGGCGAGTCGGAGCTCCAGAGTTGCGTGCATGAGCTCAGATGTAGGTAGAAGTCACCTGTGATGGTCGGATGTGACGTTTGTGGTGGATTTCGCAAACATGTTTTGACTCAGGGGTTGTGAATACATACCTCAATTAGATTTTATTCAGTTATTTAAATGGTTGTGTGCAATGTTAATTACTGCAAACAGGTTTCTGTGAAGAGCCAGGAGAGTACTAGGCCGTTGGGCGAGGGAGTGAGTCATGGATCAATTAATTCGGACTTTTGTGTTTTATTTAAGGGGTGATTGTTGTAGATAGAATGACTGGTGAGTGTGTAAAAATAATTTTGTGAATACAGTGTTTTATTTTAGACACACAGGGTCAGTACAAATGTTAATTAGTCAAGGGGTATGAATACTTTTGAATGGCAATGAGTAACCAAACATGAATGAGTTTTACCCCTTTGCCCTTCAGAACAGCCTCAGTTCATCGGGGCTGGACTCTACCAGGTGTCACGTGTCCACGCTGGATGATGGCGCATGGTTGACTCCAGCTTCCTACACTTTGGTGTCAAGTTTGGCTGATATCCTTTGGGTGGTGGCTATTCTTGATTACCACAGATGGGAAAACATGGATAAAAACCAGCAGTGTTGCACAGTTCTTGAGAAACCAGTGTGTGTGGCACCTACTGCCAACACCTCATTCCAAAGGCACTTACATTTATTGTCTTGCCCTAAACACCCACTAAATGGATCACATAACACAATACAACTTCTTTCAATTGTCTCAAGCGTTTAAATAATCTTCTTTACCTGTCTATCCTTCATCTACACTGAAGTGGATTTTAACAAGTGACATCAAACAAGGATCATAGCTGGTCACTTGGATTACACATGGTTCAGTCTATGTCAGGAAAGAGCAGTCAGCGATAACGTTTTGAACACTGATTCTGATCTATAACCTAATACTACAGTACTCATAAATCCATTGACAGGTGAGTGGTAGTCGGAACTGCACGCAGACAATTTGATTAATGTAGTTTCATACAATTTTACACACATATAGGCAAAGCAAGTTTCCACAAACTTGCAATGAGCTTTGTTAGTCCTTTTTGTCAGCCCACCATATCCCCATCCCCACCATATTGAAGCATCAGCGTAGTGTTGTGGTCCCAATAGTCAGTTTTCTCTCTTCTCTCTTGAATCATGCTGTGGTCCTTCCCTGCTCTCAATTCTGACCCTGTCCTCTCAGAGCTTTCAGCTCTCACCCACTGTTGGGCGGAAGTCGGCTCCCACTCTGCAGGTAAATGTAAATACCCTCAAGATTCTGGGTCCTCCTTCTCCCAGAAGACCTTTGGGCAGGTACGAAGAGGGGTTTTGAATCTAGAAGGTTATACAGCTTTGTAAAAAAAATAAAAAAATAAAATCTGCAAGTTTTAGGAGAATTATGCAGCAGGTTAGGATAATTAAGTGTTGCAGGTTATGATAATAGATTTACAAGTACTGATAAGGGTTAGGATTAGATAAAATGCAAAATATTCAACTTTGTTGACGTAAATTTGACAAAAGCTTTATCCCACCAAGACTTGACTGTCGAAGAGCCGGCGCCAATTTCCACCTTGCCGCTCAGGCCCTGCGGTCGTTGGGCTTCTCTCCTGTGATACTGTGGAGGTACGTCAATAAGAAGTATTTTGGTAGCAGGTTAGGAAGGTAGAATGGCCCAGATAGCATATGATATGCAAAATGTGCTGAAAAAGTAGGAAATTAGCTTTAACACTGCAACACTTTGTTCTCAGCCTCATGGCAAAATGTGAACAAAGCTGATGAACTCCAATAAACACGTACTAGAATAAATCTCTGCTTGCATGCAAAAGGGTAGAATTTCAGAAGTTAGCTTTAAAAACGGGACAAATTTGTAAGATAAGCATTGTAAAATTGCAAATGGTTTCTCTCTGCACATGGGCAATGGTATTGAAATTCAAGGAAGATACAGTGGCAAGAAAAGTATGTGAACCTTTGGAATTCATGGATTTCTGCAGAAATTGGTCAAAAATGTCACAGTCACAACGAATAGAACACCAACAGTGTGCTTAAACTAACAAACACACAAATTATTATATCTTTCCTGTCTTTATTGAATACATCATTTAAAACTTCACAGTGGAGGTCAGGAAGTCAGCCTAACTGGAGGTCAGTCAATGAGATTGAAGATGTGGTTAGAGTTCCCTCCTATCAAAACACTCTCAAAGTTTGAGTTTGCCTATTCACACGGAGCATTGCCTGATGTGAACCATGGCCTTGAACAAAAAAATCTCAGAAGACCTAAGATTAAGAATTGTTGACTTGCATACATCTGGAAAGGGTCTCTAAAAGGCCTTGAATTTTCGTTAGTCAGCGGTAGAACAAATTGTCTAAAATGGAGAAAGTTCAGCATGTTGCTACTCTCCTAGGACTGGCCATCCTGCACAGATGATAGCAAGAGCACAGTGCAGAAGTGCTCAATGAGGTTAAGAAGAATCCTAGAGTGTCACTAAAGACACACAGCAATCTCTGGAACATGCTAAATCTCTATGACGAGTCTACGATATGTAAACACTGACAAAAATTGTGTTCATACGGGAGGACACCACAATAGAAGAAGCGCACTGCTGTCCAAAAACTTGCTGCTGGTACTAAAGTTCACAAAAGAGCACCTGGATGTTTCCACAGCGCTACTGCAAAATTTATTTATGTGGACAGATTCAAGCTAAAGTTAAGATGTTGGAAGGAACACACAAACATATGTGTGGAGAAAAAAACGGCCACAGCACACAAACATCAAAACCTCAATCCCAACTGTAAAGTTTGGTGGAGGGAGCGTCATGGTTGGGGTCTGCTGTTGCTGCCCAGGGCCTGGACAGCTTTGTATCATTGACGGAAAAATGAATTCCCAAGTTTATCAAGACTTTTTGCAGCAGAAATTAAGTGCTTATCTGTCCGCCAATTGAAGGTCAACAAAAGTGAGTGTTGGCAACAGGAACAACCAAAACACAGAAGTAAAAAACAAAGAATTATTTCAACAGAAGAAAATACTCCTTCTGGAGTGACCCAGTCAGAGTCCTGACCTCAACCCGATCTGCGATTTGCGTGGCATGACCTCAAGGAGAGCGGTTCACTACCAGACATCACAGAGAATATTGCTGAAATGAAACAGGTTCATACTACAGAAAACGTTTGGGTTGGGTTATTGCTTCCAGAGGGTAAACCAGTTATTAATTTTCAAGGTTCACAACTTTTTCCGCACCCTGCACTGTGGAATGTTTACTCGTGTTTTCAATAATAGACGTGAAAACGTAATAATTGTTTGTGTGTTGTTTTAGTTTAGCAAACGTGTTTGTCTGTTGTTGTGACTTGAGAATGAAAGATCAGATCAAATTGTAATGACCATTTAAATAAAGCAGAGTCCAGGTAATTCCAAAAGGGGTTCACATAATTTTTCTTGCCACTGTAAGCGTCAGGGTACCAATGCTGTCTTCCAACTCTGGTTTAGGAGAGCATTTTACTAAACCATATCCTTTAAAGAGTGTAAAAAGATGCAAAAAAACGGTTCGTCGTCGGAATGAGGAATCGGACCAAGCGCAGCGTGGTGAGTGTTTCATGACCTTTATTGAAATGAACAGTTTAACCAAAAAAAAATACAAAGAGGAATACACCGAAACCGAAACGAGTCCTGTCAGGTGAAGAACACCTACAACAGAAAAACAACTACCCACAAGCATCGGTGGGGAAAACGCTACCTATAGTATGGTTCCCAATCAGAGACAACGATAGACGCTGTCCCTGATTGAGAACCTAACCCGGCCAAACAAAGAAAATAAAGAAACATAGAAACAAAACATAGGCGGCCCACGAATTGCACCCACCCATAAATCACAACCCTGACGCAAAACCAACTAGAAACATAAAAAGGCTCTCTAAGGTCAGGGCGTGACAGTACCCCTCCCCAAAGGTTGCAGACTCCGGACGGAAAAAACTGAAACCTATACAGCAAGGGTCTGGGTGGGTTGCTCTTATGCGCGTGGCGTCTCAGGTGCGGGACGCGACGCCCGCTCCAACTCTAGCTCACCCCACTTTGTGTGGCGCCTCTTGGTGCGGGGACCCTGCTGTCGCCGACCCCGGACTGGGGACCCAACCATCAGCTGGCCCGGACAGGGGACCGCGTAGGGCTGGGGTCCGGACTGTGAGACGTGCTGGAGGCTCGCGGACTGGAGACTGTCGCTGGAGACTCCGGACTGGGACTACCCTCGTTACGGCTCCCGGAACTGGGACCGTCGCTGGAGGCTTCCGGACTGGAGACAGTCGTGGAAGGCTCGCGGAACTGGAGCACCGTTCGCTGGAAGGCTCCGGACTGGAGATTCGTCGCTGGAGGCTCCGGACTGGAGAAACGTCGGCTGGAGACTCCGGATTTGGGAGATCGATCGCTGGAGGCTCCCGGACTGGGGGACCGTCGCTGGAGCCTCCGGACTGGGGACCCTCGCGTTGCGGTCTTCCGTGCCAAAGACTCCTCACTGGAGGGCTTCGTGCCAGAGTGGATCATCACTGGAGGCTTCGTGCCATGGATATCACTGGAGGCTTCTTGCCATGGATCATCACTGGAGGCTGTCCATGCCATGGATCATCACTGGAGGCTTCTTGCCATGGATCATTACTGGAGGCTTTGGTGCCATGGATCATACTGGAGCTTCATACCATGGAATCATCACTGGAGGCTTCTTGCATGGGATCGTCACTGGAGGCTTGCTTTCCATGGATATGCAAACTAGAGGACTTCTTGCCAAGGATCATCACTGGAGGCGCTTGGCTATAGCCATCGATGGCATTCCCATGGCCTTAGTGGAATATCAGTGGAGCTGCTTGAGAGGAGATTGGCTCATAATAATGGTCGGAACGAGCAAATGGAATGAAATAAACACATGGACATCCATCGTGTTTATTTCACAGCCGGCAAGCCCGATCTCGCTCCGAGATTAGTTGCTCCGTGCACAACCTGCTGTGGGTGAAATCCTTGGTGCGGTTTCTTTTCCCCCTCCGGTGACTGAGTTAGGAAAGGACACCTGTATCTTGTGTCACGCCCTGACCATAGTTTGCTGTGTATGGTTTCTATGTTTTGTTTGGTCAGGGTGTGAATGTGAGTGGGCATTCCTATGTTTATGTCTGGTTTGTCTATTTCATATGGTGTTGGAGCCGATATGGTTCTCAGATCAAGAGGCGAGGTGGTGTCGGTTTGTTCTCTGGATTGGAGCCATATTTGAGGTAGCCCTGTTTGTATTGTGGGTGTTTCCGTGTGGTTGCCTGTGTTGTGTTCAAACCTATACGGGAGACTGTTACGTTTTCCGTTCGTTGTCGAGCTTTAATTGTTTTATTCGTTGTAAAGTTTACACTTGTGGTCAATTTCATGACCCCCTCCTCTCCGCCTGTAAACTAATTCTCATGGTCGTGCTGCAAATGAGGAACGTGTGTCTCAGTCAACTTACTGGTTAAAATAATGGATATAAAATAAAATAAAATTAAGTATTCTTATTAAATTGAATGACTCACCGACGCTGCATCTTGGTCGCCGATCCTTCCGATACTCTCCTCAGAAGAGGAGGAGGACTAACGTTACACTTTATGGTGAAATTGGGTGTATTGGATACCATCCCAAAAACTGTTTTTTAAATTCTTACAACAAACAATACCACACAAAGACATGGGGGGAACAGAGGGTTAAATACACAACACGTAATGAGGGAATGAAAACCAGGTGTGTGGGAAAACAATCCAAAACAAATGGAAAATAAAAAATGGATCGGGGATGGCTAGAAGACCGGTGACGTCGACCGCCGAACACCGCCTGAACAAGGAGAGGAACCGACTTCGGTAGAAGTTGTGACAGGGAGCTCATGTCCATCTTGCCTCCCAGTCCCTGTAGGTCGCGGTCTCCCTCCTGTGGCACTCGGGACATTCTTTTCACGCCACTTCAATAAGAAGTGATTTTGGTAGTAGGTTAACAGCAGGGCTGGACTACAGAACGGCCCCAGATAGCATGTGATAGCAAAATATGTTGAATAGTGGGAAATTAGCTTGAAAACAAACAAAAAAAATTATTAGCTTCATGACAACATGTCGAATAGCATTATAAAACTGTGCACCATGGCAAAATGGGTTGAAATGCTCTCTGCACCATGGCAAAATGGGTTGAAATGCACTCCACACCATGGAAAAATGGGTTGAAATGCCCTCTGTACCATGGCAAAATGGGTTGAAATGCTCTCCACACCATGGCAAAATGGGTTGAAATGCACTCCGCACCGTGGCAAAATGGGTTGAAATGTTCTCCACACCATGGAAAAATGGGTTGAAATGCACTCCGCACCATGGCAAAATGGGTTGAAATGCTCTCCACACCATGGCAAAATGGGTTGAAATGCACTCCGCACCATGGCAAAATGGGTTGAAATTTTCTCCACACCATGGCAAAATGGGTTGAAATTTTCTCCACACCATGGCAAAATGGGTTGAAATGCTCCCTACACCATGGCAAAATGGGTTGAAATGCAATAGGTAAGAGGGGGGGTGTGGGGTCGTCCGACCCTGGTTAGGAGAGCATTTTCACTAAGCGTAACCCATAGCCATAATTCTCCTAACCTGCTGCATAAATTCTGCTAGCCTGATACGAAAAAGTCAAATCTGTATAGAAGTGGTGTGAACATGTGTCATCCAGCCCACCAGGGTTTTCTTGGCAAATACACTTTAAAGAGGAAGTTAAGCAAGAAAATGAGGAAGTTGGTGTAGGAGAAGTTAAGTGGTGTGTGTGAGAATCAGTCAGATACAATTACTCTGTTTCAAACCAAGTCTGTTTTTCATGTTGAAAAAGTTATGTGACAACCCTATGATTTGGCATGGGTCCCAAGATCCTCAAAAGGCTATACAGCTGCACCATCGAGAGCATCTTGACCGGTTGCATCACCGACTGGTATGGCAACTGCTCGGCATCTGACTGTAAGGCGCTACAGAGGGTAATACGTACAGACCAGTACATCACTGGGGCCAAGCAAACTGCCATCCAGGACCTATATACTAGATGGTGTCAAAGGAAAGCCCAGAAAATTGTCAGAGACTCCAGTCACCCAAGTTATAGACAGCAAGCGGTACCGGAGTGCCAAGTATAGGACCAAATTGCTCGTTAACAGCTTCACCCCTAAGCCATAAGACTGCTGAACAATTAATCAAATGGCCAACGGACTATTTACATTTACACCCCCCACCTTCATTTGTTTTGTACACTGCTGCTTCTTGCTGTTTATTATCTATGCATGGTCACTTCACCCCTACCTACATGTACAAATTACATTGACTAACCTGTACCCCGCACATTGACTCTGTACCTCCATGTATATAGCCTTGTTATTGCACATTTTTTGTTTTTCTTTTTATAATGTTTTACCTTAGTTCATTTAGTAAACATTTTCTTAACTCTTTCTTGAGTTGCACTGTTGGTTAAGGGCTTGTCAGTAAGCATTTCACATTAAGGTCTACACCTGTTGGTTAAGGGCTTGTCAGTAAGCATTTCACGTTAAGGTCTACACTTGTTCTATTCAACGTTTATGATTTAGCTCGATTTATAAAAACATCACACACACATTCCCATTGAAGTCTGGGAGACCACCTGTTGGGGGAGGTCGGCTCCCACCTGCTGGGTAAAAAAGAGAGAGGATAAAAACAACGAGAAGTGGCAACACTCCATGATAAATATTAAGAACTCTCAGTCATGTTATTGGGTAGAACAACCAACGTTCGGCATGCACTTGTGCCTTCTTCGGGTAAAGCCATGAATGCTTGCAGCAGGTTTATGTAGCCCAAACCAGTGCAATTAGTGGCAACCAATGACAACAGTGAGGGGTGTGTTCATAATTATGAGGTAGAATTTGCATGAATTGAGGTGAAACTGTTGAACAGACATAGTTAAACAGGTGCATATTTTGAAAAAAAACTAGTATTAGCCTATTGTTTTGTCATTACCATTAGCATAAGCTTAAGCATCGAACTAACAATAAATTAATTGTTTAATTTAATTTCAAACATACTTAATTGCACATTTGGTTTACCCACCTTTCGAATTAAATG
>NC_036854.1:26285021-26290514 GCF_002910315.2 Salvelinus sp. IW2-2015 | reverse complement strand
TTGATCAAATGTAATCTTTTGGTTCATCCATAATGTAAGCATCATCAACAGGGGGAACATATTGGTTCTACGCTGATAAGATGTAGAAAGAATATATTAATTTATAAGACTTTTCCATAAAAATAATTGTTCATAAGAAGGGCCTGAGATCAAAGTCAATATTCTGACCACTAGGGGTCAATGTTTTTCAATAGGAAATCCAGTCGTCCTCCCTCTGTAGTAGTAGGATCTCCATGTTACCTCCTCTCCTTGGTAGAGCAGCATGCTCAATACCTGTGTATTTGAGGGAGGAGATGGGATCAACCTGTGTTGCTTTAACAAAGTGAGCTGCTATTGGATAATCAGTGTTCTTACACCTGATTGAGCTGCGGTGTTCAGCTCAGCATTGTTTTAATTGTCTTTTCGTTTGTCCTACGTTGGCTTTTCCACATGAACATGTGATGAGATAGATTACTCCCTTTGTCTTGCAAGAGATGATACCCCAAACAGGGATTTTTCTACCTGTATGTGGGTATCTGAAGAAGGATGTTTTTGTAGTGCTATTGCACTGTGAGCATGAGCCACATTTGTAGTTTCCATTTGGATTGTGTGTCAAGAGTGTCTGAGTGGGCTCAGGGGGCAGGTCAGATCTCACTAAGCTATCCCCAATATTGCGACCACACTAATAGACCACCAGTGGGGGGTCCTTGAAGAGGAGTGCAATTGTGTTGTCTGATTGCAGAATATGCCAGTGCTTTTTCAGGATTGCTTTCATTTTCTCTGAACACGTGGTGTACTTAGTGCAAAATAGTGTTGCGTTGTTTTTCTTCTTTGGTTTAGTTTTTAGCAAATCCTCTCTTGGTTTTTGAGATATTTTCATTGTTGCAGCATCAAGACTTTTTTTCCTTGTAGCCTCTGATTTTGAATTTATTTTTCATTTTTCATTGCTGTCAAATTCTGACTGTTGGCAACAGATTAATTTAACCCTGAATAACTGGCAACATATAACTGGCTATATGGTAGACCATTCTTGATGGGAAGGGGATGCATAATATGTGCACGTAGCAGGATCTTGAGGTCTGTTGGCTGTGTGTACAAGTCTGTATGTAAAACTTCATTCTCTTTGATGATCCATAAGTCCAGGTAGTTTATTATTCTCTCATCAGTCTGCATGGTGAATTTGAGATATTCAGAGCTCTCGTTTAGCAGAGTTTGGAATTCATTTAGTTCCTGCTGACTTCCTTCCCAGAGCACAAAGACATCATCTATGTATCTCTTCCATGATAGGATTTTAGAGAGTAGGGGGGAGTGTCTTTGTTCTGTATGTTTTAATGACCTTTATTTAACTACACAAGTCAGTTAAGAACATATTCTTATTTTCAGTGCCGGCCAAGAAACAGAGTGTTATCTGCCTCGTTCAGGGTTGTAACGTCAGATTTGTATCTTGTCAGCTCGGGGATTCGAACTTGCAACCTTTTCAAAATAAATTTAAAGGAATTAATTATGAGTAATGAGATTCAATATTGTTCTAAAGTATGGCTGTTTTTGTTCAATGTTATTATGTTACAACTGAGGACTAGTGTATTTGTGATATGGAGATGGTTAATGCACATGTGTTGTGTGGAGTTAAGCTACTCTAAACAGTAAGTGTAAGTGTTGTACTGTTTCAGTGTGATCAGTGTGTGTGAGTTCTACATGGTTGTCTGAGAAATGTTGTTTTCTAATGTTCTTTTTAATGTCAGGTGTCTTCAAAACAACTAGTTAGAATCAGACTAAAGGAATAACACAAGTTTATATTTTATGGTGCGGTCTATTCCAGCTTATTTAATTGTGTAGAAAAGTGTTGAGGTTAATTCCTGATTAGTGTATTTTGTTAATAGTCGCTGTATTTAAACTTCTGTGAAAAAGTTGTGAGATATTTTTGATTACTGAATTTATCAGATATTCAATCAAAGTGATATTAGATCAATTTGAACCTGAGTGACAACTAACACAACATATGACATACTTATTTAATTTATTTCTTTATACAAAGTTGTGCATCAACAATGTCCTTTGTGTGAAACAAGTAATTGCCTTATCTCAATATCGTTGTTTTCCTTTAGCTGACAATGACTCACCAAATCCTTCTGTAGTTGTTGTCAGTTTCACGTTGCTGTGGATTTTAACAACTAACGACATTTGTGGGTTTATCGAATAATGACATGCTTCGGTTTCAAGTCTGCCATATTCAATTAGGGATTAGGTCTGGATCGGCTATGTACAAACTTTAAATTTGTTGCTTTATATCAATTTTCTGCTACTTTGATTGTGGTGGTTTGTGAATGGTGGAACAACCAGTTATTGAGTGTAGTGGCAATGTCTTTTTCACACCGGGGATGGTTGAGTGCATAATTTGTTATGAGATATAATTAAATGAATGTGACTATTTCTTGTTTGATTTTTTAACATAAGTTCCCTTTATCATAAGTAGGTTTTGGTTGAAGATCTGATAAATTCAGTAACAGAAGCAAATAGAGAACCAGAAAGGGGGAAATACTGTTTCATTTCTGTATGTGCATGTGAAAAGACGTCAGTGTGTAGCTACATATAGTTCAACCACTGTCCTGTAACTGTGGCTGAAACGCAGTGGTGTCCTCTGCTCACAAACATGTCACTCACTCCTTGACAACATACTACAGATTGAAAATCAACTGTAGGAAATAAGTTATATTATTATTATTGGGTAGAGACTGTACATGATGTGTATAAACCGCTGGATGTGATGCTATGTTGAGGCGCAATGAGTTGGTAGGGCTGGACGTGTTAAATCACGGTCTTATATTATGGTTCCCCGAAGAGAGCAGTCCTTCCATAAGAATTAATGGAATCTAACAGTATTTCAATAAAATGTTTCAAGGACAAATGAATGTATTTAAGTTCTTTTGGTTGGTAGATGGGACAGAAAAGTTAGTAACTACTATAAATAATAATTTAAATATTTTACATGCTTTTTATTTTATTTGTTATGTTCGGTATATAAAAGCATGAGCTGAAGGCACAATCAGAGAAATACTTATTGTAGAGGTGCTGAACTAACGGTGAATATGTAAGCTATAAAAACAAGAGAGTTGCAACATCTAATATATAATAACTCCAGTATTTTATTGGGTAAACACCGAACGTTTCGGCATCACTGTGCTTCTTCAGGGTAAAGTCATGAATGCTTGATCCAGGTTATGTAGACAAACAGTCAATTAGTGCAACCAATGACAACGTGAGGGGTATGTCATAATTATGAGGTTAGATTGAGTGAATTGAGTGAAATGTTAAAAGACAATAGTTACCAGCATATTAATATATTAGCCTATTGTTTCATTAAATTAGCATAAGATAAGATTAGATTAACAATACATTATTGTTTAACTTTAATTTCACATATATTGTAATTGTTTCCTATCATTTAAATGTTGTTACATATGTAAAATTTTGTTCATGCCATAATGCTAATAAGCATCATCAACGGGGGACATATTGGTTTACACTGATAGCTGTAGAAAGAATATATTATTTATAAGACTTCTTTATTAAAAATAGTATTGTTCATTAGAAGGACGTGAGACTCAAATTCAATTTTAAGACAGTAGGGGTCAATGTTTTAAATACCTTCCTCTCCTTGGTAGAACCAACTGCTCAAGCGTGTGTATATGAGTGTGTATTTGAGGGAGGAGATGGGATGGTTAGCTTAACAAAGTGACTGCTACTGGATAGTCAGTGTTCTTACCCTGATTGAGCTGCGGTGTTCAGCTCTGCATTGTTTTAAATTGTCTTTTTCGTTTGTCTACGTTGGCTTTTCCACATGAAGGTGATGAGATAGATACTACCTTTATCTTGCAAGAGATGATACCCTAACAGGGATTTTTTCAACTGTATGTGGGTGTCTGAAGAAGGATGTTTTTGTAGTGCTATTGCAATTTTGCCGCGGGGGGCACATTTGTAGTTCCATGTTGGATTGTGGTGTCAAGAGTGTCTGAGTGGGCTCAGGGGGCAGGTCAGATCTCACTAAGCTATCCCATATTTGTGACCATGCTTATATAGACACCAGTGGGGGTTCCTTGAAGAGGTGTGCAATTGTTTTGTTGATTGCAGAATTGCAGTGCTTTTTCAGGATTGCTTTCACTGTTCTGACACTGGTGTACTTAGTGCAAAGACTTGTTTTTCTTCTTTGGTTTAGTTTTTAGCAATTCCTCTCTTGGTTTTTGAGATATTTTCATCTTGCAGCATCAGACTTTTTTTCCTTGGTGAGCCTCTGATTTTAATTTATTTTTTCATTTTTTACATTGCTGTCAAAGTCTGACTGTTTGGCCACAGATTAATTTAACCGCTGGAATAACTGGCTATGGTAGGCCATTCCTGAGAGGAAGGGGATGCATACTATCCAGTAGCAGGGTTTTGAGGTCTGTTGGCTTTGTGTACAGGTCTGTGTGTAATGCATATTCTTTGATGATCATAAGTCCGAGGTACGTTTATTTTTTCTCAACAGTCTGCATTGTGAATTTGAGATATTCAGAGCTGCTTCGTTTAGCAGAGTTTTGGAATTCATTTAGTTCCTGCTGATTCCTTCCAGAGCACAAAGACATAATCTATGTATCTCTTCCATGAGAGGAATTTTAGATAGTAGAGAGTGTGTAATGTTTTGTAAATGAGTGGTTTTCTCAAATTGTTTCGCTACATACGGTTACATAGTTGGGGTCAGAAGGGGGAGCCATTTGGCATAACCCGAATTTGAAGGAAAAGTCTGACTAACAGATTACGTAGTATTGGATAAATAGAGTTCAGTGAGTTAAGATGCGACATTTGGCTGGAGAAAGGGCAGGGTTTTTTTTGTTGAAGGAAGTGTTGCAGTTTTTACAAATTATTTAAAATTTGCATAAGTTGTCTATACTAGAATATACTTGTCAAAACGAATGTAGACATTAATAAATGCATTTTTTTTTGCTTCCAACATCTTTTTTACATTGGGGAGGAGTAACAGATGGCTATGCAGTTGCTTCATAGACGGCAGTGTCAGTCATCTAGGGTTATATTATCATTGGACTGAACTAAAAGATTCTCCGAACTCCTGATGTTGTGTCTTTTATGTTCGGTGTTTTGGCCTGCTTTTGGTCACGAGTGTGATCGCCAAAGTGCCAGATAGACTGGATGTACTGGCTGGCTCCTGTGTGCAAATCCCATGTTCTTTTGATATTCCTGACCAATATAAGATACATTTAAAGCACAATAGAACTCTGGAGTCTGGACTAAAGAATCCCATACTTTGATTGTGTGACAGTGTGATATTTAACAGTAGTGAGACGGTCAACAGATATCAAGGGAAGATAACTGGAACATGTCCAGAAGAACTGCATCAGTCTTCTTCAATGTAACCCATTTAACTATAAATATTCTCAGATTGAGAGTCACCATTCGTGCAACAGACACTGGAAAGTCTGTTGATATAGTTGTCAGAGGTAAGAGAAATTTACTGTTTACAAT
>NC_036854.1:26260936-26284996 GCF_002910315.2 Salvelinus sp. IW2-2015 | reverse complement strand
ATTTAACTTTTAACCAACTATTTTTCCAGTTTAGATTCCTTGCATCAAAGATAAGAGTAGAACAAGTGGATAATTTAACTATTAGTGTAAAATATATTTATCTACAATATATTACAGATTTGCCTTCCAGCCCCATCCTTACTGTCTCAGGTGAGGTGAAGGAAGGGACCCCTGTCAGTTTGAACTGCTCTGCTGTCGCTCCCTGTCCYGAACACCCCCCTGAGCTGACATGGACTCTCCCAACACAGTTCACAACTGAGAACCAACTGCAGGAGAATCCAGACCAAACCAAATCAGTCCTCTCCACGGTGACCTTCACGCCGTCATACCTTCATCATGAGAAGAACATCACTTGTACTGCAGTCTACCCAGTAGGGGCAAGCAACAAGATAGCTGAACATAACATGATGCTTAACGTTTCATGTAAGATTTAGTCACCGGTTCCTGTAGAATAGATCATTCTATCATGTTTCACTGATGATTGTAATAGAGTGGTTTTGATGAGACTATTCAATATACCATATCAGATACATTCTAAATGAACCCCTCTCCCTCAGTCTCTCCTAAGGACACCTCGGCCTCCATCAGTCCAGCTGATCCAGTATTAGTGGGCAGCTGTGTTAATCTGACCTGCATCAGTACAGCCAACCCTCCTGTGACAAACTTCACCTGGTTCCAGATCAGTGGGGGTAAAACAACACAGGTTGCAACTGGACTGAGTTACTCCCTTAATGTGACTGTTGTTGATGGAGGACTGTACTTCTGTGAAGCAAGAAATAGTCACGGCTGTGGCAAGTCAAAGGAAGTGCAGCTGGCTAGTAAAGGTAAAAGGGGCACGTAGGGCACAATCGTAGGTTAGATATACACTATATATACAAAAGTATGTGGACACCCCTTCAAATGCGTGGATTCAGCTATTTAATGACATTGACATTAATGTCCATGATTTTGGAATGAGATGTTCGATGAGCAGGTGACCACATACTTTTGGTCGTGTAGTGTACATTGCTGATCTTAATGTGAGAAATTACCTAATATGTGCTGCATTTTCAGGGCAAGAAAAGACTGTTACCACAATGGTTTTCGGGATTGCAGCAGGAACTTTGGGGGTCCTTTTGCTTATCAGCCTGATCAGTGTTATTGGATGGTAAAAACTATTCCTGGAATCAATACAAACTATTATTTCTGCTGTGTTTGTGCTTTTGCATATGAAAACCCTCACAGTGCATTCAGAAGGCCTTTCTAAATGTCTTCCAGGAGGAGAAACTCGAGGCTTCACGATGGACTTGAAAGGACGGACAATCCACAGGGAGAGGTGGGAATAAGGCTCAACTTTCAAAACCATCTATAAAGTGTATTTAAGGAAGTACTGAATTAATGCATAAACTATCCAAAGACATGAGGTTAACATCATTTTATAGCAAGTTCAGGGGAGATGACCACACCGATAGCAATGCCACATCCTGTAAGAACATGGAATGATAACAGAATAGCTGTTGGACTTTGACAGTTTTTTCTTTAGATTGGAGCTCATTTGTTGACAAAATGAAATTCTTTACTCCAGTCAGTCTAATTTACATTTTCATTGACATCCACTCAGTATGTGTTGTGTAACCTGCTGACCTTAGAGTTTTACACATGACTGAGCTTAGAGCTTTACACCTGTTCCTCTCTCTGTGTTCTCTCCACAGAACTCCCCGGTTGGGACAGTGTGTGCTAACCAGGCCACAGCCGGAGAGGAACCAGAGGAACGTGCAGAAGACCATCCTGAAGAGATCCACTACGGTGACATAGACTTCTCCAAACTACGGCCCACCAGAGACGCCACAGCTGCAGCCAGGACAGGGTCCCAGGGACAGGAGAGTGAGTACGCTGAAGTCCTATGTGACCAGAAGGGGCGCCAGGAACCACCTCTTAACATCTAGATGGACTTTATGCACAAGTGCAATAAAGAGGTGGCATGTTAATTTTCCAAAGGGTATTAACGTGTTTTTAATGTTCAGTATTGTCCATTGTGTATCTGTTTTCTATTGGGTATTTTGTTAGCATTTATAATTGTGTTGCTCTATGATTGTCTGCATATTTGTTAGAATTTGCTGGGATGCAAAAGTGTTTAACTGTTACTACGTATGTTGATTACGCATGAATGTTGTAACGGTTCGTCATAGTCGTTCTCGTCCTCAGACGAGGAGGAGCAGATGGAATCCTTGTTTTTTTTCTTGTGATGTCCAACACGCAGAGTGGTAGTGCTCATATTAATTTATTAATCGAATCTGAACACGAAGACAAAATAACAAAATGAAACACCGACAAAGTCCGTGTGGCCGAATACAAACACGGAAACAAGACACGCCAGCAAAACACACGTGACCCGGCTGCCTTAGTATGAATTCTGCAATCAGGGCAACGATTGACAGCTGCTCTGATGGATTATACCAGGCGAACAAAAAATCCCAACATATAGAAAATCACCTACGAAAACGCCACTCCAACTTCACTCTGACCAACTAAATAAATACAAGACAAAAGAAAACAGGTCAGGAAACGCTGACATAACCGGCCCCTTAAGGTGCGACTCCGGGCGGCCAGCATAAACTCTAGGGGAGGGTCTGGCGTGGGGCGTCTGTCACGGTGGCGGCTCTGGCGCTGGTCGTGGTCCCCACCCAAATCGTCAATCCGCTCTTCCGTAGCCCTCCTCCAATTAACCCCACTAGATTAAGGGGCAAGTTCACCGGACTAAGGGGCAGCACCGGAACTAAGGGGCAGCACCTGGACTAAGGGGCACACTCGAATGAGGGGCAAACACCGGAATGAGGGGGACACCGGGTAATGAGGGGAAGCTCCGGACTGAGGGGCAACCGGACTGAAGGGACGGATCCTGGTGGCATGGCTCTGGCGAGATCCTGGCTGGCTGGCTCTGGCGGATTGCTGGCTGGCTGGCTCTGCGGATCCTGGCTGGCTGGCTCTGGCGGATCCTGGTGGGCTGGCTCTGGCGGATCCTGCTTTGGACGGCTCTGGCTGGTCCTGGTGGACGGCTCTGGCTTGCTCATGGTGGCTGGCGGCTCTGGCTGCTCATCGAGCCCGGCTGGCTCTGGCAGCTCTGGCTGGCTTGGCGCCCTGGCGGATCCTGGCTGGACGGTTCTGGCTGCTCCTGTCTGCGCGTGATAGGCTCTGGCTGCTCCTGTCTGGCGGTAGTTGGCTGCTCCTGTTCTGTGGCGGAAAGGCTGCTGGCTGCTCCTGTCTGGCGGAAGCTCTGGCTGCTCCTGTCTGGCGGACAGCCGAGTCTGGCTGCTCCTGTCTGGCGGACGGCTCTGCTCTGCCTGTCTGGCGGACGGTCTGGCTTGCTCCTGTCTGGCGACGGCTCTGGCTTGTCTCATGTCTGGCGACGGCTCTGGCTTGCTCCTGTGTCTGGCGGAACGGTGCTGACGGCTCGGGAACACGAACGGAGCTCTGACGGCTCGGGAACAGACCGGACAGCTCTGACGGCTCGGGACAGTAACGGACAGCTCTGACGGCTCGGGACAGACGGACAGCTCTGACGGCTGCGGGACACGAACGGGCTTCGGACAGCGACATCTGCGGCTCGGGACAGACGGAACAGCTCTGACGCTCGGGACAGACCAGCTCGGCGGACAGCGTCTGACGGTGCTGTGGCAGCAGGCAGCGTCGAGACAGCGCTGGGCAGGCAGACAGTTCAGACAGCGCTGGCAGGCAGGTAGCAGTGGCAGCAGCGTGCAGGCAGACGCTCAGAAGCGCTCAGGCAGGAAGCTCAGACACTGGCCTGCGCTGGAGAGGAGGAGGCTCTGACAGCGGCTGGATCAGGTGGGAGCAAACTGGAGTAGAGAAGACGGAGAGACAGCCTGGTGGCGGGTGGGGCTGCCACGGAGGAACTGTTTTACGTGGAGGTGGCACCGGAAATAAACGCGAATCCGTGAAGGAGGGGCGCGCATCATTGCAGCAACCGAGCCTGCCCAACCTTACCAGGTTGAATGGTCCCCGTAGCCCTGCCAGTGCGGCGAGGTGGAAAACACCTGCACTGGGCTATGCTGGCAACCGGGGGACACCATTGTGTAGGCTTGGTGCCATGTACGCCGCACCGAGGAGACGCACTGGAGGGCAAGATGCGTTGGCCGGCTTCATGACACCTCGGCTCGATTGCCACCTAAGTCCGACCAGTTGCGGTCAAGGTGGAATAGTCCCGCACTGGACTAAAGCACGTTGTAAGGCGTACGGGGACGCCGTGCGCTTTACGGTATAACAACGGTTTGGTCCTGACGCAGTACGAGCCCTCTCCGTCCCGGTAGCACGGGGAGTTGGCTCAGGTATCCTACCGGGACTTTGCCACAACTCCGCGTGTTCCTCCCCCAAGACAATTTTTGGGTCTGCACTCTCGGGCTCCCAACCGCGTCGCCAGCCTGCCTCTCATACCAGCGCCTCTCTGCCTTCGCTGCCTCACGGTCGCCTTGGACGGCGATATCCTGGCTGAGCCCAGGGTCCTTTGTCCGTCCAGGTCTCCTCCGCAAGTCCACGAGTTCCTGTGTCAACGGTCTCTGACTCGCTGCTGCTGCTGCTGTTCCCATCTGCTGTGATCTTTTGGGGTGGGGGTGTTTTCTGTATACGGTCGTCATAGTCGTTCTCGCTCCTCAGACGAGGAGGAAGCATGGATCGGACACACCATACAGAGTGGGTTAGTGCTTCATGATAATTTATTAAATCGGCAACTGAACACGAAATCAAAATACAAAATGAAACAACCGACATTAACAGTCCGTGTGGCACGAATACGAAACACGGAAAGCAACACCCACAAAAACACGTGAACCCGGGCTGCCTTTAGTATGATTCTATCAGGGCGCAACGATTGAAAGCTGCCTGCTGATTGATGAATCATCAACAGGCCGAACAAAAATCCCAACATAGAAAATACAGCATGACAAACCCCCACCATCGCCTCTGACGCACTAAATAAATACAGACAAACGAAAACAGGTCAGGAAGTGACAGATGTAGGATAACTCTTTATTTGGACATTTACTTTGGAGTGTTGAGTTTCACAGAGCATCTGTTTAATGGTTCCAGTATAGGGAACTAATGAGTTTCAACTAGCCTACTGAAGGGCAGTTTATAGACCATATAAAGTCATTGTGACTTGAGGGAGAATACACAGTTAGTTAGAGAGACAGTGGGTCTGATACAAGCAGCGAAGTTGGTTGCAGTAAGTCCTACATGTGTCAGAATGGTGTTAACATCTACTAGTCACTGGTTTATCTTAAATTTTGTGCAGTTCCAGAATAACAATATAGATCTATTTTCAGTTTATACAGTTGAAGGCGGAAAGTTACATACAACTTTAGGTTGGAGTCATTGGAAAAATCATTTTTCCATCACGTCCACTTCACAGCATTTGATGTTAATACATAAACTATAGTTTTGGAAGTCGGCAGTTAGGACATCTACTTTTGGGCCAAATGACACAAAAAGTAATTTTCTTCAGACAATTGTTTACAAGCAGATTATTTTCACTTATAATTCACTGTATCACAATTCAGTGGGCCAGACGTTTACAATACACTAAGTTGGACCTGTGGCCTTTAAAAACAGCTTGGACAATTGCACAAAATTATTTCATGGCTTTAGAAAGCCTTCTGAATTAACTCATAATTTGAGGTACACTTCTAGACGGCTCGTACTGTGATTATGCAAGGCTACCATATCAAAATCCAGTGGCCCTCTTTGCTTGACATTATGGGAAAATCAAAAGAAATCAAGCAAGCACGCAGCTCAGAAAACAAATGTGTCAGACTGCACAAGTCTGTCTCAATTTTCCAAATGCCTGAAAGGTACCCAGGTTCATGTCTCTGTACAAAACTAATTGTACGAAGTATAAACAGTACTCTGGGAACACTGCAGCCGCATCCGCTCAGGAAGGGCGCGTTCTTCCTGCTCAGGAGATGAAGTACTTTGGTAGAAACAGTGCAAATGATATCCAGACAACAAGCAAAGGACCTTTGGTTGAAGATGCTGGAGAAAAGTACATATTCTATCCACAGTAAAACAGGTCTATCTCTGACATAAACTGGAAAGGTTGTCAGCAAGGAAGAAGCCCAATGCTCCAAACGGTAGACCGAATGAAAAAAGTGTACCGAGAGGCTATAATGGTGTATTGCTAACATGGCGCACAAGATTGGGGGCGAACTGTAAAGGTCAGCAGTTAGTTACTTTTTGGTGATCTAGCTCCGGTTCTAGAATTGAAAAACAGTCATAAGCAAAATGGACAACATTGAAGTCATGTATGTGGCGATAATGAAATAATGTATACAGTATTTTAGCAGTTCGTGTGAGTGAAAATGTGGGATGAGGTTGCACAAACACACGGATGTGAAAAGACCAATGATTAACTAACGTAAGAAGGAATGTGGGAAACAGTGCATTGGGGGTGATGAGCGCTAAGGTAAGCTCTGTGCGCTATAGCTCGGAGAGCTAGGAGTTCCTTTGTCTGTCCTACTTGGCAGATGGGAACTTGGAGTGTAGTCAATCCTTTCAAAATAAGATGTGGTTCTATCTTATATATATATAGATGAGTCACAGAGAACAACATTAGTAATATTCTAAAATAGATGTGTGTTAGATAATTCTGGAGCTATTGAGTTCTATACAAGAGCCTCTTTGATGTTTCTCAGTTCAAAGGACTTGTGTTAAAAGCCTTTGAGTCCTCACGCTCAACAATCGAGCGCGGAGTACGGTTTCCTTCGCAGATCAGGTGCAATGAACAATCGAGCATTGAGCTTGCATGGTCTGATGGAGCATTCTATAAATAGAGCTCCTAGAACACGATAACAAACGAATAGGTGTAGCTCATAAGAGTATTCACTGAGACTCTCTTAGAATACTTAATCATGGGTGTGAGTGGAGCAATATCTCACAGCCTTCGGCTCTATACCTCACACATCATTTGCATGATCAAGGTATACAACTCTAATATTGTGGGAGTCAGGGAGTCGAAAGTATGGATAAATGCACGGTCTTACCTGTTCGTGTTAGGGCTTACCTTTAGGCGTATGTATGTGCTGATCAGAGACGCATGAAGATGCACGGTTAACGAAGGGGGAAAGAGGAATCAGAGACCAGCTCATGGGAGAGGAGAGAGAGAGAGTGAGAAGAGATGCTTTTTTTCTGTTTATACCAAATTCTTCGAGAACGAAAAGAATTTCATACTCAACTTGACATTTGTTGGGT
The DNA here is from genome assembly GCF_002910315.2 of Salvelinus sp. IW2-2015. Classification (NCBI taxonomy): domain Eukaryota; kingdom Metazoa; phylum Chordata; class Actinopteri; order Salmoniformes; family Salmonidae; genus Salvelinus; species Salvelinus sp. IW2-2015. The sequence continues at coordinate 26,277,760 of NC_036854.1, read as the reverse complement.
GTAAGGGCCTTGTGGATAAATGCGTTACAAGAAGAGTTATGCGTATTCTGGTGTTGGAGCCACACAAAAGTTAAACACAGATGTAAACAGGGCATAGTGTTTAGAAGAAGATACTTAAAATTGAGTGCATAGTGTGTAATCTTATCTCTAGAACAACTCTTCAAAGCCCTTACCTTCCGTGGATATCCCAGGTCCACGGTATCACATCCTTTGAATCAGAGTAGGGAAGAATTAAAGCTGAAATAATTTCTCAGTTATAGATCTGACTCATCTCTTGCACATTTCATGTCACTGGTTCATTGTACACATGAGTAGTAAATGGGATACGAGAGTCTTTCTTATATACTACGCTGAACACGCGCACTGTTCTTTGTATATTTTGAGATTCATAAGTCATATGTGTGGGTTATTGAGAGTAATTTGTGAAAACCAAGCTTTGTCATATGTCCTATATCATGTGAGTATTTTCGGACTCTCTCAGAGTTGTGGAGGAGATGATACAATACCAGTCTCGACTTCTCCTCTCATAGGCCTGCAGTGGTTTATTTGGTAAGATCTCTCTATCATCAACAGACTTCGTAGTAAGTTGGTTTGTTTATATTGAGCTTATTAATACTTGATAATAAACGATCATCGCATAAGAGCATGTGACTATATGAATGGTCTCCGCCCCTAGCTACATGGTATCTAAGTCGCAAAAGTTGGTGATATGGACTCTGTTACGCGTTAAAGATCCTGTCATAAGTCCCGGTTGACAGCTACCCTTTGAGAGTCTATATCTAGTCGGTCACGCATATCAATCTTGTGTGTAGCTCATAGAGAAGATGGAAGATCTTGTGTTGCTGATGTTGCACGTGTGATAGTTGGTGTGTGGTAGTGTTTGTTGTTGTTGGAGTAGTGTTTGGTTGTGTGTGATTGGTGTGCTGACTGATAGAGATTGTTGGGTGATGTGTATTGTGTTTGGTTCCTGCGCGATATGTTGTAAAGAATGAGATGTGGTCACACACCACACTTTACCTGCAAGTCAACAAGATGATAGCCTATCAGAGCTCATTCCTTTTACTAATACTGGGCAAGCCCATTACATATTAAGAATTGAGAGAGGTGAATACAGATTTTTGTCACTTAACTATAGGATGCACTGAGTTGCGATTGTGATTATTACTTTGCTGTGTGCGAATACCTCTTTCGCATTGTTTTCACATATTTGACTGTTTTTTTTAGAATGGTATATGTAGACATAACATACAGCTCATGTTTAAGCAAACAACTTGACACCACCTATTTGAACTAGATATAGATTATGTGATCTGTGTGCAGTTCCTCCTTTCCACAGATTCTAGTGTCATGGTGATTTCTGTCCATTAGACAGATTTACTCTCGTGCTATATCAAATGTTATGGGTATTTTTATTGTCCATAATGGTTTCTCATGTTCTGTATGGTCAGCAACACGAAGAGACATAGCTTGGCTTGGTGTTCAGAATGGTGTTGACAAACTCAAACATAATCGCGGGATTCTAATGACATACCAACGAAACTCTTAAGATCGCATGGTAGTAGAGGCAGATCGGTGAAAGAGGAAGTGGATGTATTGACATTTTCAGAGGCAGCGTCACTGGTTCGACGACAGTGAGATATTTTTAATTCGATATCACCATGATTTTTTAGGTGCACACGAATAACTTGAAGATACAAGACGAAATTATTCAGGCTACTCTGTCTTAGCATTGATGATAACGATTTCGTCTAGTCCCAGATTTCCGTGTCGTCGGCAGAGGAGTATATGCCGGGGCTGAAAAGAAGAGTGTTTCTAACCTCTCAGCTTGGTGCAAAAGGATGATTGACATGGATACTGTATAAGTATGATGGAGAGATTATACTGGAAGATGTCCGTTCTGGTCATGCTCACATGTATCTAATGACCTGCATAATTCTCACTTGTTGTGGAATTGTGCTTTACTGGCTAGGCTTTCCTTTTGTTTTTATTATGTTAGTGTTCAGTTTTTTATTATGTAATCGTGATAGCTGGGTTTGGGTATTTTATCTATTCGTTGCTCTATGTTTTCTTATCGCCAATTGGTTGTCGCGTTTCCCTGGGTAGTTTGGCCTGATGTGGTTCTCAATCGATAGAGTAATTAGAACCTAGAGTTTGTGGTTCATATAGTCGTCCTTGACATTTGGGAACGCATATTTAAGAGTACGCGTGCTTGTTGATACAGAGCTCTGTGTGTAGAGATGATGGCGCTGTAAGGTTGTACTATAGCTCTCATACTCGCGTTGGTCTCCGGACATAGCGATACTCAGCACACATACTCAAGTCGCGGTATAAACTTGCTGTGTCGTTCAAGATTCGTACAGGTGCCTCCAACCCGGAAGCCAGCCGCACTCAATTGTCGGAGGAAACACCGTGTTACCTGGCCCCTTGGTTTGTTCTGTGTGCTTTGGCGCCCTGTTACGGTGTCTTATAGGTGCCTTTGCGCTTAAGTAAATCAATGTGTACTGAGTGAGACAAAGGATATCCCTACGCGGCTCTATACACATCTCAACCTATATAACCCGGAGACGGCTATGCCAATACGCTTGGCGCTTGTCGTTCGTCCGCAATCGGACTCTACCTCCGCGCTTCGCGAGCCGAGACGCGAGCGATGCAAGTTACAGAAGTTCCTAGGGCACGCTGGATAGGTCAATGATGACTAAATCAGGTGGACCGGTCTTGCTATATATGTGATTCTTATTTCGCGATGATTGCACCGTGTCCTGCCTCCGTTATGTCCAGACTTGTATTCACTGCTAGGGCTCTGTTTTGTCTGTCACCTAACTCAGTGCCACAGTCAGTCATCGCCTGTCCGATATTTTACTCGTGCATATTGTGGCATTGGTTGTTGCATATCTGAGTTAATTAAGAGAAGAGTGTTACTTATGTGTGAGATGTTTGATCCCCGCAGGCCTCGTTTTGAACTCACCGGGAGAAGACTCCAAAGAGAGATTAGGATCATCCAACAACCCGTTTGCTGTCCTCTGTCACTTGCACTCAGAACTCCAAGATAGAGATGAGATTGGAGACGGTACGAATACAAGGATAGGAGTGCTAGAGAGGACAGTGTGGTGTCTAGAACTATAAACAATAATTAATGCTCTACACACTTATGCATTACTACGTAGTCTCTGCGAATATAAGCCACGCTGCTATACTGAGCAAGTAAAACTGCAAAACATTCCATGGTGCAAGGATCATGCGCACAAGTCTCTGATGCATAGGTTCTGTTCCCATTTTACATAACATACATGTCCAGCAAAGTAACCAATTATTTCATTGTCAAACTTGAGAATGTGTCACCAGAAACTCACTTTCAGATATTAGTCAATTGCAAGTCTGTGTGGAAGGCCTAGCATAACTAGATCGCAGGGTTATTGCTTGTCATCAGGTGTTTTTCAGGCAAGAGTAATGATATGATAATAAAAAAGGATTATGATCGGCTCGTAAGTCATCAATAGCTCCTCGCTCAACTCGTACGAGAGATAGTCACCTGGTTGTAATCTAGGCTATCAATAGTTAGAATATTGATCTGAAGACTTAACTTCGGCTGGAGAAACTATCAAATTGTACTCAACGAAACCACTTCATTTGAGAAGGTACACAGTATTAATCCTAAAATCTGCAATAGAATATAGGCATATACTATCTCATCGCATCAAAGATTGTCTCTTACACTAGATGGAGCAATCTTATTTTGAGTTGTTTCTCATATGTGATACAGAAGTAAATACTGGATATGTGTTGAAATCTTGGTCGCTTGTATTTAAAATCCATGTACCTGAGGCTATAGAGACTTGCATGATAAATTGGCCTGTTTCTCGGACAGAGGTGTGAATTTGCTATACGTGGATATTTCAATTGGACAACTGGATCACTATCTTTTTGTTCATGTATTCCTTGTAATACGATATTGTACTTTTTATTATTAGAATTAATTCTGGTTGCAAGTATAAATAATATGTTGAATTATCATCTCTCATAGTGTTGTCGTGTTCATAGATTTGATAGTCTCACTTCTTGGGATTATACACAACCTTCGCTAGTAAGACTGACTTGACTTAATATAGTATCTAAACATTTTCTAGGAACAAACACACAAAACCCGGAGGTTGGCAGTGATAGTAATAAGAGAGAAAGAGCATCGACCCTTCAAGATAGTAAAGATCCACTACTAATCGTGAATCCTGAGAGATAAATGAATCTATAGAGGAAGCGTTTTGCACTTGGGCATCGTAACATTTCGATGATTTTTGGCTACTATCTCATACTCGCCTCGTTGTATCCTAAATAGAATCGTTAGCACATAGAGCTCGTATGTAGCGATGAACGAGTGGTTTCTGGTCGATGTGCTCAGTGTGCCTGACGCTGAGCACCATATGGATGAGTTACAAGGCTCGTTGTGGGCTGCATTAGGATTGCTTTTGTGGTGAACATAGGGTTCCAGATATCAGAATCTGATTATCTCTTAGAAATTGGAAAGGGAGCGAAGCTATTCAATATTGTTCATTAAGCTAGGCATCGAGCTCGCTGGTTGTCATATCTATGGGACTTTCTGGTCAGCAATTAGCGTTACTCGCTCCTTATTCCTCTTACTGGGTGGTGAATGTGTCGTCGCATGTTAGTGTTGGTGTGTAATAACTTATTAGTTACGCTGTTCCAGTGTTCTCTTATCTCATACGCGCACTAGAAGATTTCGGACTGCATAGCACTATAGCCTCTTCATGTGCCTATATTTTATGAGGTTCTCATATCTCTTGACAAACGACATATGGATGAGCGAAGCACTTAAGCTCGATAGATCATGTGGACAGCCTTCATAGCACTGGCATTTGAGAAAATAGTGACATAGGGAGCTGCTACCTCAACGAATGATATCGACTTGATCGTCATATACGGACCAATATGAGGATGCATGGTTTTGCGGTATGTAGTTCAGAATGCATGTTTGGCTAGGATATGTGATAAGCTTCTAGGCTGATATCATTGACAAGTAGAGATAATGGACCTCGCTGAGTGTGTATTGTAATATTTCTTTCATTTTGTACGTGTGTGATATCACACACGCACTCTCACCTTGGTGTACTGTCACTCTTGGCCAATTTGGATGTGGTAGTAGAAGATTGCCATGAGTTGTGCAGAGGGTATGAGTAATCAAGAGTTGATGTGAATAGGCGTGAGACTATCTCTTGTGGTATACTCAATATCAAAGACTCTTCAAATATATAATGTTATACTTGGATTTTAGTAGTGCACCATATTAGAGCTTTATGTGTGAATCTATGTTTGGTGGGTGTACTCGTATGAAGTGGGAATGTCACGAATTGTAGTTAATAATATATTGTTCTGGATACCGGGCAAGATTGGTATTGGAGTATAGATCACTTTTTCGAGCTACTAGCATCTGTCGTAGTCATATAATTGACACGAAATACGTAGTGTCCAGAATTTATGTGAATCATACGCTCGTCTTGTGGACACGGAGTAATAGGGGATAGTGTTGGACACAAAGCGTAGCGTGGTATTCGGATAATAATACTTGGGTATTTAAACAAAGACAAAACATACTCAAGAACAACATCATAATAAAAAAGACTCTGATAGTATAGCTGTCTTAATATAATAACAGAAAAGTGACTAGAACGAGGTCAACCAATATATGTATATTGATAATCGATATTTTGTATACAGCTTTCTCACAATACACTCATAGAGTACAAATAGTCAAGGCTAGCGCTATAATTATGGCTTTCATACTAAAATTTATGCAGGATGAAATTCTTCAGTGACCCATACAACCATGTGACTGTCAGCATCTGAATTCGCAGAAATCCTAGATACAAGGACTCCTCATAGGATCCAATTGACTGCTAAAAGTACCAATATAGCAACCAGAACAACATAGTAATCATCTCCTGGTTGGACAATATAAGGATATTCAGGACACTTACTGTACCGTTTAAAAAAAACGAGTGAGCTCGAGGGTTCGCTAGAGCATAAAGCACATAAAAACAGTCAGAGTCTTATAATGGTGAATAGGGACAACAACTCAATTTGACGGCTTCAGTAGCAGCAGGACAACGGAAGCGATATCATCTCCCTCTAGAGTCTCAGAGTAGTGAGATACCATAGCCATTTAGTGTGTGTGTGATATGTACCTGAGTCGTTGTGGGCTCTTCCTCTGTCCGGGAGCGATGATAGTAGTCCCGGCACAGGTCACGCTCCTGTATATGGTGTGTGTCAGAGATGGTATGCTGGATGGGTGTTTGGTAGATAGAACCGTTGGACACGCTGTCATAAAACGCTAGTGTATGCACATATATAACTCTAGCACAGCATCTCCGCTAACAAGACATTCAGGCGCATGTGTGTGAAATGTGCTACTGAGTTGTAGTGTTAAGTTATATTGTCTAAGCGCATGCATATCGCCACGACACGCGTTGATCGACTTCTATATGTGTAGTGCGTTGGAACAAAAAGACTACCGTTAACTTTGAATGGACTAGTAATCTGTATATGACAAATTCACCACTGCTCTAGATAGAGGAAGGGATCCGTTACGTGACATAGAATTTGTATGCGTGTCAGTGTGTGGGAGCCAGATGAGGTAGTCATTCAAAAGATGTCAATTTGATTCTATAAGACTGAACAACCTGAAGGGTTGATGCTAGGCACAGAGCAGGTGTAGTCCCGCAACGTCGATAGTACGAATAGACTCAGATATTGAGCCTAGAATCGTATTCTTGTCTACTACTGTGGTTACTTTAATTTAGGCTCTTGTGCCAATTCAAGAAAATGGCCGATAGATATGAATACAATGATGAAATGAGCCAATTTGTGATGCGATCAATTCATCTTTTCATTGTTCGTATGTAATAAGAACATACATTTATCAGACATTCGTTGTGTTAACATCACAGCTTTTGACACAATGAATGATATCTATTATTTGAGTTTGCATATAATAAATTAAATGAGGTAGATGTAAATTTCTAGGTACAGCTGATAACCGAGAGTGTAGCCTAAAAGATTGTGTCTCTGACACGGGAATTGCACACGTAAGGGAGATTGTATGAATACGCGCATATGGTGGAACGAGTTCTATGATTGAACTCAAGCATAGGTTATCAAGCTCTATTGGTTTGCTGTTGTGTTGTACGATGCCGGTCTTGAGATACTGTAAACTTGTACATACTCTCTCATAATAAAACAGACGTCTGCAAGGAAGTGATTCGGTCATTATATAGGATTGTGAGACAAGAATGAATGTTCTGAGAAGTTTATTTCCTGGAATCAAACGCTTGTGGGCAGAAATACATTTACACTCAAGTCTTTCCTTGCTTTCACAATAGTCATGTCCAACATTTATGTCAGCAAGATTAATCACGAACTTTCATAGATACTTTGATAGCGCACTATCTGTTAGGGCATCTATCGTCGCTTGTTATTGTGAGCAAATAATCGAATAGTGCTCAGATATATTATGTAGGAGAATAGAGATGACCTTTATTTTCATGCTTGGTAATCTCTTCGCTAGCTCTGTCTGTTACATGTCACTCAATAGTGCGGTGTCAGATGTTTAACTATAGACTCTACTTCGAATTGCATACTAAGTATTTGTTACTGGTCGGATATGGGACTTTAATTATGGAGTTTTAATACTTGTGGCGATAGAGAGAACACATGGTTCTTGAGAGAATACGCTCGGATGTTCACAAGCATTCACCACTATAACATAGTCAGCTAAGAGATGTGGAGAGATAATTAAGTCTGGTCCCTTCGATAGCTATTGAGCTGGTGGTATATCTGAGTCTTGGTTGGAGCTTTGGTTACTTCTTCTTCTGAGTCTCGAATGGCATTAATCTTATATGGTCTCTAGACGGACATCTATCTAATTCGTGCTGTGGTCAATTAGTAGGTTCAGGTCTAGTTTTTTGTGGTAGTTCCATTTATTGTGTGTCTGTGACGCACACTCGGGCACCAATGGGACTTTTAGCCTAATTGTCCATTCTTTAGAAGGCGCTCATAGTTATGCATCTATTACTTTCTTGTGACAAGTTTGGCTCTGAGTGGCGTCTTTCGCAATACACGGGTCATTCAGCTATGTGGCAAATGAGCTAATTAAATGCGAAGTCATATAGAGTAAGACTTTCAAGTTATCGCTCACTCGACAACAATACAAGTGCTGTGAATGGTAGTGGCGTTGCACAAATGAGTAGAAGATCTTGTGTCAAGACTGTTTTCCTCCCTATGATGTGATCTAACTTTTTTATTGTCGTGAATGTCGCCTGACTGACAGCAGTCCGTCACCCGTCGCCTGCAGGGTTCGGAAGTGGGCACACGTAATGGATGCTCGACTTGATAGACCAGAGAAGAAACCCAGTGGCTAATTCTAACAGCTGTTGGAATTCGTTTGTTGAATCTTTGGAGACTCTCGGGTTCTGTTAAAGCGTGCTTCCGTGCTCGTTCCTCCCAAACGTAAGATGGTTGCTCCAACAGTTAATCGAGACCAATAACAGTTTGGGATATAACTTTATGCTTTCATCTAGACGCAGAGTGGAAATGACATATCTCCTGAAGAAAAGTAACAATACTTATGGTACCGCCGTCGTTTGGTGCAGGTTCGCATGATAATCTATATAGTAAGCCTTGTGGCTTAATTAAAAGATTATTCAAGGCGGAAATTATATTGCCGAGTAATTTGGCTTCTACATAAATGTGTTCATATGCTGCGACTCTCTAAATTTTCGCAGGGTGTCACTCGATCGATAACGACTCGCGTTTTACTGTGGAATATAGATACTTTTGTAACAGCTCTTCAACAAGGTCCTTTGCCTGTTGTTCTGGTTATCTTGTTTAGAATACTTCATGCTCTACTGTTTGTGCTCACACTCCAAAGTAGCTTTTCTCATCTCCCAGAGACAGAACGATAGATCGCACTCACTCTCTGCCGCCGTGTTGAACAGAGTTGGATACGCGGCGGACGTGTGATCTCACGGAGATGTTTATATCGTGACACGTACAATTGTTGATACATGCTGGATATGTAACCTGGTACAATCATCCAAGGCAGGGTGTCTTGGAAATTGAACTCAGACTTGTGGAGGTCTACAATGTTTGCTGTCACGAGAGTCTAAAAGCGCTGAACTTGTCTTTCTCGAAATTGTGCTACGTCTCTTGTGGGATACTGATAACAGCAAACAAGGCACACATGGAGTTTGAGGGTAAGTGTCCTTCATACGTTAGAAAGATAGGGGGATAAACATGTGCAACCCTCAATTGAGGCATGCTCACACACTTATATGTTAGAATTGCGCAAGAGAAAATAGTTCCACGCAGAGATGTAAGAACGTCTTATAGATGTAACTATTGAAAATAGTTTATAGTGTGATTTTGTCTCCAACCAGATATTTAAAGGGCAGACCACGTGCACTTACTGTGGTACCATGACGATCGATTTACGTATCTGACCACTGGGAAAGTTAGTGATATATCTCGCAGTAGAATTATGTTCAGATGAATACTGTTGGTCTCGTCAAAACAACTCTCGCTTAGGACAGAAACTTACTCTATGTGTGTGTCATACGGACTCGACAATGAGAAGACTAGGGAGCCCTGCCGCAATCGAATCTGGTATACAATACTCCTAGGTTTTGTTTTAACACGAAATTTGGGTGGTAGATTGTAGAGAAACAGTCAGCACGTCGGTCGCACTGAGCTCGCAATGCACTAAGATGGTGTTGTTAAGGCTGTTTTCCTGCTCATCTCAAGCCCTGGAATATTATTTTCTGCAGACCATAGAAAAGATATAGGGTATTATTTATGATGGGGTCTATGGTCATACTGTGATAATGCACAGAAGTAAATATGAAAACAACGCTGACATTAGGTCATTCATTTTCTATAGGACCCATTCTGACATCATTTGATATGGACCATCTACTGACTAACTCACCCAACTGTTCCTGGACTCGTGATGATCTCTCATAGACCGGCTCGTTCGTGCTCTCGATATACTAACTGTGTATTTCTCCTCAGTCATCATTGACTTTATATGGTCATATAACTGCCTTTCAGTAGGCTAGTTGACTCTTAGTTCCTCTATACTGTGAACCCATTAAACAGATGCTCTGTGACTCAACACTCAAAAAAATGGTCCGAATAAAGAGTTATCCTACATCTGTGTCACGTTCCTGACTCTGTTTTTCTTTTGTTTGTATTTATTTAGTTTGGTCAGGCGTGAGGTTGGTTGGGTTCTGTTCTCATGTGTGATTTTCTCGTGTCTGGCGACTTATTTATCTGACTGTTCGGCCTGGTATGAATTTTCAAGGTTCGAGGCTCTACGAGAGGGCATGCATAATCGTATGGTGACCGGGCCATCGCTGATTGAAGATGATAAGACTGAAGGACGTCTGGTGTTACTCACAGTGTAGTTTTTGCTGCGTGTTGGGTTTTGTATTCCGTGGAATTATGTATTGGCGTCTAGCCACACGGGACTGTTGGTCGGTTGTTCTTCTCTCAATTGGTTGGTCTATAGCTCTATTTGGTTCTCGCGTGTTCGCAGAGTTATCGATTTAATAAATTATCATGAGCACTACCATCTGTGTGGGTGGTCCGAATCCATGACTCACTCCTCTGTTCTCCTGACACGCAGGTAGAATCGAGAACTTGGACTGGAGACCGATATGACTGTGAAGGATCCAAACCACTCACCTCACAATAGGAATAACGCGTATGTTATACACAGTTCTCAACGCTAGAGTGGGAACAAGACAGCAGCAGCAGCAGAGGCCGTTACGACACAGTGCACTCGTGGGGCACAATATGCGTGAGGAGGATCCTGGACTCGGCAGGACCCTGGCTCAGCCAGGGAAATCGCCGTCAAGGCGGAGTTTGGAGGCAGCGAAGGCCCAGAGAGGCGCTGGTTAATGGGACATGTGCAGTGCGGCGGAAGGCAGCGCGGTGGGAGCGAGCACCCGTAGTTAGTCGATGCTACTCAAAAATGTCTTGAGGGGGAGGAACACCGAGGCCACATCAACAGCCTGAGTTCAACTCTATGCACAGGACGATGTGTCCGTGCTCGGGAGTGATTGGCAAGGAAGGCAAAAGTGGTGTAGGTGTCAGAACACAATGGAGCCCTACTCCCCGTGAGCTTTAGCGTCTTTCTGGATCCACACCTACTTCGTTTTTGTGTAAAGGGTGAAGAAGGAGAGGTCTGTTATCCTTGGAATACATGCACACACTGTTTGGTCCAGAGTAGCGGCGTGAGATGACTGTCAGCACGGTTGCTCAGTGCAATCAGATACATGTGCAAGTAATGCTTAGGGTAGTCGCACGTGTTGGCGGATCGAAGTAGTTGACAATCCACAGTTATGCGCTGGCATACTTCTGATGGCTCGACGATGAAGGTTGGCGTATAACTAAGGTTGAGAGATGCCTACCAAGATCATTCGAAGATCGTGACGGATAAATGATCATTGAAGCACCTGGTTACCATAAATAACGCTCTATATTCTTGCCACACTTCACATAGATTGTAGTTGGACGTTTGTATACTTACGGGCCGGTCACGGTTTCATCGCGCCCAGAAGTCTCACAAAAGATTGGTGTTGGACAGAGTCTCTAGCAGCATAGCCAGCCAGTTGGCTCGGGAATGGTGGTGGTCTGGTTCTCCCTACTCTTCTTGCTCCTCTGCTTCTGCATTGGTGGAGCAAGGTGCGCTATAGGCGGACCAGAATAAAGACATCAAAACTTCATATGCCTAGAGATAAAGAAGGTAGTTGAGGCACGGCTCTCGGGATGCTGACAAATGTAGGATGCGCGTGCCCTCCTATTACACGGTCCGGTTCTTATAACGAGGTGCTACGCCCTTAAGGTAACCGTACAGTCCTCCGGTGGCCGCCTCACACTATGACAACGATTTTGAGCATAGGTCTTGATCGTATCTCTGTTCGTAACATAGTCTCAGTCTCCACAGCTTGCTCTCTCTGCTACCCTGTCTCTCTAGCGTCCTAGCAGTCAGCAGCTTGGCTCCTCATTCGCATGCGTCGAGCACTCCGTCGTTCCTGAGCTTCCTGCCTGCCTCAGAAGCTGATGCCATGAAACTTGTCTGCTGGGGAGTCGCGTCGATCTAACTGTTCTGCCTGCCCAGCGCTGTCTTGAACTGTCTGCCTGCCTTGAGAATCGGCCTTGTTCTTGTAGCCTAGATACTGCCGCTATAGTTGAAGGGAGTCACCTCGTAGAAGCTGATCTAGTGTCATTGGTACCCGGCGGCGTACAGAGCTGTCTCGTCGTGTTGGCAGGAGTTGTTCAGATGTCTGATCCGCTCCTTGGCCGCGGAGCCACTCGTTCAATGACGCGCTTCGTACGATTCTCTGAATTCGCGGCGTGAGAAGAGTGGGTCCTGCTCAGGTGGTCTCTCGTCGGAGGCAGCCGTGCCAGAAGCTTGTCGTCACTCTGGGTCCATGAGGTCGTCAGAGCTGGTCCGTGCTGTACCGTCAGTAGCGGATCATGAGGCTCGCCTCCTTCGCTTTCTGTCCGTCAGAAAGATACGCGTTAAGAATAGCCGGCCTGCAGCAGGTGTGACGCATTGGGAGCAGCCAGAGCGTCCGCTCATTGGGCTGCTGATGCATGTCGAAGAAAGCAGATACTGGCCAGAAGATCCACGACAGCCAGAGCCGTTCCGCGCAGACTCAAGGAAGCAGCGCGCAAGCAGGATGCGGCACTGTGCGCTCGGTCCATGTAGCTGCGTGAGAACAGCAGATGCGCGTCGCCTGCAGTGGATCAGAGAGCCCGCCAGAGCTTACTCGGCAGACGGCTCATTAAGGAGTGAGCCCTCTAGGAGACATTCTAGCCCAAGATACACTGTGTCACTAGAACAGGCTCGCTAGAGACGCTTCAACCGCCAGAGCACGCGCCAACGAGCCGAGACCATATACCGCAAACATGGTAGCTCGCCAGAGCCTCACCTGCTCTGGTTCCACCGGCTGAGGGGGCCGCAGCAGCCAAGGCAGCTGCCAAGAACGCACAATCGCGAGAGCTCACTCATGAGCAAGCCACGAGCGCCGTAGCTCAGCCACCATTGACGTCATCTGCTGCATCTCGGACAGTAGCGAGACACGTCCAGGACCAGGCGGTATGGGGACAGACTCCAAAAATCTCAAGAACTTATTGTGCGCACGAGCGAACGTAGCCTCATATGCAAGTGTAATGCCTGCGTCATGTAGCCAGCCTAGCGATGGTACTCCTGCCTAGGAGTAGCCAGCCAGCCGGGTGATTTCCTTGGCCGAGGAGCGGGGTCCATGCAACCAGGATTACTGCCTAGAGCCAGCCGAGGCGCTGCTTACGGTAATTCGTTTTCGGTACTTTACGAGTCCGTGTAGTAGCCCAAGGTTGTTATCAAAATGAATCAACAAAGAATAATGGAGAAAATTCATACATCAAGACTATCACGGGTAAGGTCAATGCCTGCTACAAGTATACGTCTCGTAGAATATGCGATTAGAAAAGGACATAGAACAAAAGTTAGTTACGCGCTGAGTTTGCTCTCCCACACATATAAATTCGCGGTGTTGCCCACTTAAAGTTCGTCAGTTGCCGCGTCTCGCTTAGAAGGATTATTCGCGATGGCGCTGCACCTTATAGATGTTCAGCGCGGTGACTTTGGCTCTACACAAACTATAATATAGTTTTAGTGGGAGCTCTAAACTCTTGCGAGAGAAGGCTTCTGGATGGAATGAGGGGATTGACTGATGGTGGGTGGATGTGGGTACCAGCGATCTCAGAATGCGCCAGAACGGCGCCACCTCGATTGTTGGAAGAACTGTCCACCCATGACCCTCCTAGAGTTTATGCTGGCTGACGCTCGGAGTTCCGCACTGTTAAGGGGGGGTTATGTCACGTTTCCTGACGCTGTTGGCCTATTCTGTCTTGTATTTATTTAGTTGGTCAGGGAGTGGTTTGTGGTGGGTTGTTGTCTATCGTGGTGATTTTCTATGTTGGGATTTGTGTTCGGATACCTGGTATGATTCTGAATCTAAGAGCGAAGCTGTTCTAATTCGTTTGCCTCTATCCTGATTGATAGAATCATATCTTCTAAGGCAGCGGGGTTTCCAGTGATGATTTTTTGTGGGTGTTTGATTTTTGCGGTGTTTGTATTCGGCCAACAACGAGGACTGTTGTCGTGTTGTGTTCATAGTTTGTTATTTTGTTTCGTGTGGTCATGTCATTAGATTTTAATGAAAGATGTTTTCATCGAGCCACTACCTTTGCGTGATATGGTTCGATCCATGCTCGCTCTCGTCTGAGGAGGAAGCACGAACTATGACGACCGTTACCACATCATTCGTATCACACTATAAAGTTAAAACACTTTTCATCCCAGCAAATTCTACAATATGCAGATAATCTAGAGCACACAATTATCAAATGTAACAAAAGTACCAATAGAAAACAGATACACAATGACAATACTGTACATAAAAACACTTAATACCCTTGAAAATTAACATGCACCTCTTTATTCACTTGTGCATAAAGTCCATCTAGTTGTTAGAGGTGTTCTGGGCCCCTCTTCTGGTCACATGACTTCAGCGTACTCACTCTCCTGTCCCTGGACCCTGTCCTGGGCTGCAGCTGGGGTCTCTTTGGCCGTAGTTTGGAGAAGTCTATGTCACCTAGTGGATCTCTTCAGCTGGTCTTCTGCACGTTCCTCTGGTTCTCTCCGGCTGTGGCCTGGTTAGCAACACTGTCCCAACCGGGGAGTTCTGTGGAGAGAACACAGAGAGAGGAACAGGTGTAAAGCTCTAAAGCTCAGTCATGTGTAAAACCAAGTAGCAGGTTAACACAACACATACTGAGTGATGTCAATGAAAATGTAAATTAGACTGACTGGAGTAAAGAATTTCATTTGTCACAAATGAGCTCCAATCTAAAGAAAAAACTGTCAAAGTCCAACAGCTATTCTGTTATCATTCCATGTTCTTACAGGATGTGGCATTGCTATGTGTGGTCATCTCCCTGAACTTGCTACTAAAATGATGTTAACCTCATGTGCTTTATAGTTTCTGCATTAATTCAGTACTTCCTTAGATACACTTTTAGATGGTTTGAAAGTTGAGCCTTATTCCCACCTCTCCTGTGGATTGTCTGTCCTTTCAAGTCCATCGTGAGCCTCGAGTTTCTCCTCCTGGAAGACATTTAGAAAGGCTCTCTGAATGCACTGAGAGGGTTTTCATATGCAAAAGCAACACAGCAGAAATAATAGTTTGTATTGAATTCCAGGATGTTTTTACCATCCAATAACACTGATCAGGCTGATAAGCAAAGGACCCCCAAAGTCCTGCTGCAACCCAAAACCATTGTGTAACAGTCTTTCTTGCCCTGAAAATGCAGCACATATTAGGTAATTTCTCACATAAGATCAGCAATGTACACTACACGACCAAAAGTATGTGGTCACCTGCTCATCGAACATCTCATTCAAAAATCATGGGTCTTAATGTCATGTCATTAAATAGCTGAATCCACGCATTTGAAGGGGTGTCCACATACTTTGTAATATATGTGTATATCTAACCTACATTTGGCCACGTTTTACCTTTATATAGCCAGCTGCACTTTCCTTTGACTTGCCACAGCCGTGACTATTTCTTGCTTCACAGAAGTACAGTCCTCCATACAACAGTCACATTGAGGGAGTAACTCTGTCCAGTTGCCTGTGTTGTTTTTACCCTCACTGATCTGGAACAGGTGAAGTTTGTCACAGGAGGGTTGGCTGTATCTGCTCAGGTCAGATTAACACAGCTGCCCACTAATACTGGATCAGCTGGACTGATGGAGGCCGAGGTGTCCTTAGGAGAGACTGAGGGAGAGGGTTCATTTAGAATGTATCTGATATATGGTATATTGAATAGTCTCATCAAAACCACTCTATTACAATCATCAGTGAAACATGATAGAATATCTATTCTACAGGAACCGGTGACTAAATCTTACATGAAACGTTAAGCATCATGTATGTTCACTTCTTGTTGCTTGCCCCTACTGGGTAGACTGCATGTACAAGTGATGTTCTTCTCATGATGAAGGTATGAGGTGAAGGTCACGTGAGAAATCTGATTTGGTTTGGTTCTGGATTCTCCTGCATTGGTTCTCAGGTGAGAACTGTGTTGGAGAGTCCATGTACGCTCAGGGTGTTCGGACAGGAGCGACAAGAGAGCAGTTCAAAACTGACAGGGGTCCCTTCCCTTCACCTCACCTGAGACAGTAATGATGGGCGCTGGAAGGCAAATCTGTAATACATTGTAGATAAATAAATTTTACACTACAAGTTAAACTTATCCTTGTTCTACTCTATATTTTGATGAAAGGAATATAAACTGGGAAAATATATTGGTAAACAGTTAATATCTTCTTACCTCTGACAACTATATCAACAGACTTTCAATGTTCTGTTGCACGAATGGGTGACTCTCAATCTAAGTAGAATATATTAGTGTAATTGTGGTTACATTGAAGAAGACTGTGGTACAGTTCTTCTGGACATGTTTCCAGTTATCTTCCCTTGATATCTGTTGACCGTCTCACTACTGTTAAATATCACACTGCTGTGGACATTCAATCAAAGTATGGAATTCTTTCAGTCACTCCAGAGTTCGTATTGTGCTGTTAATGTTAATCTTAACTTTGGTCAGGCCTAAGTCCTATGAAGAACAGGGATTTTGCGACACAGGATGCAGTCAGTCATCAGTCTAAATCTGTGCATTGTGGCGATCAAATCTGTTTGAC
>NC_036854.1:26250752-26260911 GCF_002910315.2 Salvelinus sp. IW2-2015 | reverse complement strand
TTCGGCCGGAGAGGAAAGCAAACGCTCAGGGATTTCACCCTAAGGAGTTTGTTGGCACCTTATTGGGGAGAACGTACTCAAGGTAATGCTGGAGCTGGGGCTCGTGGTAATTAAACACATGGTTTCCATGTGTTTGATTCCATTCCATTTGCTCCGTTCCAGACATTATTATGAGTTGTCTTCCACTCAGCAGCCTCCACTGATTTCACCATAAGGCCAATGGTGATTTTAAAACCGTTACATAGTTTAATGGCTGTGATAGGAGAAACTGAGGATAGATCAACAACATTTTACTTACCCCATACTAACCTAAATGACAGAGTGCAAAGAAGGAACATGTACAGAATAAAAATATTACAAAACACGCATTCTTTTGCAATAAGGCATTAAAGTAAATCTGGAAAACATTTGGCAAAGATATTCACTCTATGACCAACACAACATATCACTGAGTACCACTCTTCATATTTTCAAGCATGGTGATGGCTGTAATATGTTATGGGTATGCTTGTCATCAAGTGTTTTAGGATGAAAAAATGGAATAGAGCTAAGCACAGGCAAACTCTAGAGAAAACCTGGTTCAGTCTGATTTTCAAAAGACAATGGACACAAATTCACCTTATAGAAGGACAGTAACCTAAAAACAAAAAGCCAAATATACACCAGAGTTGCTTACTATGACAATATTGATGTTCCTAATTGTCTAACAGTTTTGATTGGGCTTGAAAATCTATGGCAAGACTTGAAAATGGTTGTCTAGCAATGATCAACAACAATTTGATAGAGCTTGAAGAATTTTTTAAAGAATAATGTGCAAATATTGTACATTCCGGGTGTGCAAAGCTCTTCTAGACTTACCCAGAAAGACTGATTCTAATGTAACAATTTCACTTCGTCCTCTCCCTCGCCCTACCTGGGCTTGAACCAAGGACCCTCTGCACACATCAACACTGCCTCCCACGAAGCATCTTTACCCATCGCTCCACAAAGCCACAGCTTGCAGAGCAAGGGAACAACTACTTCAAGGTCTCAGAGTGAGTAACGTCACCAATGGAAACTCTATTAGCGAGCACCCCACTAACCTTTCACATCAGTTACACTCACCCCCTTTTGATCTCCTCCTTTTCCGCTGCAACCAGTGATCCGGTCAACAGCATCAATGTAACAGTATACTTCCGTCTCTTCCTCTACCTGGGCTCGAACAATGGACCCTCTGCACAAATCAACAACTGACACCACGAAGCATCGTTACCCATCGCACACAAAGCCACAGCCCTTGCAAGATTGAATCCTACTAATATTGAATCCTACTACACTAGCTCCGATGCTCGTCGGATGTGGCAGGGCTTGCAAACTATTACGGACTACAAAGGGAAGCCCAGCGGCGAGCTCACACAAGCCTACCGGATTAGCTAAATTACTTCTATGCGCGCTTCGAGGCAAGAACCACTGAAGCATGCATGAGAGCACAGCTGTTCCGGACGATTGTGTGATCAAGCTCGCCATAGCCGATGTGAGTAAGACCTTTAAATAGGCACATTTACAAAGCCGCAGGGCCAGACGAATTACCAGGATGCGTACTCCGAGCATACACTGACCAACTGGCAAGTGTCTTCACTGACATTGTCAAACTGTTCCTGGCCGAGTCTGTATTACCTACATGTTTCAAGCAGACCACCATAGTCCCTGTGCCAAGAACACCAAGGTAATCTGCCAAATGACTACCGACCATAGTATCATGTCTGTAGCCAGGCTGGTCATGGCTCACATCAACACCATCATCCAGAAACACTAGATCCACTCCAATTTGCATACGCACCAACAGATCCACAGATGATGCAATCTCTATTGCACTCAAAAATGCCCTTTCCTACTTGGACAACAGGAACACCTACGTGAGAATGCTGTTCATTGACTACAGCTCAGCGTTCAACATCGTAGTGCACTCAAAGCTCATCACTAAGCTAAGGACCCTGGGACTTAACACTCCCTCTGCAACTGGATCCTGGACTTCCTGATGAGCCGCACCCCAGGTGGTAAGGGTAGGCAAAAGCACATCTGCCTCTCTGATTCTCAACATGAGGGTCCCTCAGGGGTCCGTGCTTAGTCCCCTCCTGTACTCCCTGTTCACCATGACTGCACGACTCCAAACCATCATTAGGTTTGCCGATGACACAACAATGGTAGGCCTGATCACCAACAAAAAATGAGACAGCCTATAGGGAGGAAGTCAGAAATTATTGTCAGTGTGGTGCCAGGACAACATCCTCTCCCTCAACGTGATAAAGACAAAGGAGATGATCGTGGACTACAGGAAAAGAAGGGCCGAGCGGGGCTGTAGTGGAGCAGGTTGAGAGCTTCAAGTTCCTTGGTGTCCACATCACCAASAAACTATCATTGTCCAAACACACCAAGACAGTCATGAAGAGGGCACAACAACACCTTTTCCCCCTCAGGAGACTGAAAAGATTTGACATGGGTCCTCAGATCCTCAAAAAGTTCTACAGCTGCACAATCGAGAGAATYCTGACTGGTTGCATCACCGCCTGGTATGGCAACTGCTCGGCCTCCGAACGCAAGGCGCTACAGGAGGTAGTGCGTACTGCCCAGTACATCACTGGGGCCAAGCTTCCAACCATCAAGGACCTCTATACCACGTGGTGTCAAAGGAAGGCTAATATTAGATAAATGCAACCTGAATAAATTAATAACACAACAATTACATACTTATTTCATTAACAAAGTTATGCAACACCCAATGCCTCTGAGTGAAAAAGTAATTGCCCCCTTACACTCAATGACTCCAACCAAACACTTCCTGTAGTTGTTGATCAGCCTCTCACATCACTGTGGAGGAATTGTGTCCCACTCTCCCATGCAGAACTAACTTAACTCAGCGACAGTTGTGGATTTTCAAACAGGAACTGTCACAATGTCTCATTTGGGATTAGGTCTGGACTTTGACTAGGCCGTTACAAAACTTCAAATTTGTTGCTTTTTATACATTTTCATGTAGATTGAGTGTTTTGGTATTACTTTTTCACACAGGGGAATTGGGTGTTGCATAACTTTGTTAATTCAATAAATAAAATAACAATACTTTTTGGGGGTTATTTTTAAAGTCATTAATGATTGAACCAGGYTATGTAGACTAACAGTGCAGTTAGTGTAACCAATGACAATAGTGAGGGGTGTGTCATAGTTATGAGGTTAATTGGAATGAAATGAGTGAAACTGTTAAAAGACAATAGTTTATAGCATATTGAATATATTAGCCTATTGTTATCATTGAAATTAGCATAAGATTAGCATCAACATATATTATTGTTTAATTTAATTTCACTTGTATTTAATTGTTTCCAATTTCAGAAAATTATGTTAAAATGTAATCTTTTGGTTCATCCATAATACATAATAAGCATCATCAACATGGGGAACATATTTGTTGTACGCTGATAAGCTGTAGAATGAGAAGTGATATATATTTCTTTTATTAGGACTTCTTTATAAAGAATAATTGTTCATAAGAGGGCCTGGAGACCAAATTCAATTTAAGACCATTTAAGGACACTACAAAATGTTTTTACCCTCCTCCTTCCTTAGTAGACCAACATGCTCAATGCGTGTGTTATGAGTGTGTTTTTGAGGGAGGAGATAGGATGGGTGCTTCGAACAAAGTGAGCTGTACTGGATAGTCAGTGTTCTTACACACTGATTGAGCTTGCGGTGTTTAGCTCTGGCATTAGTTTTAACTGTCTTTTCATTTTTATTTATTTATTTTCACCTTGATTTTAACCACTCGCAAAGCCAGTGAATTGCGGGCGCACAAAATTCAAAACAACAGAAATCTCATAAATTAAAATTCCTCAAACTAACAAGTATATACACACCATTTTAAAAGATAAAACTTCTTCTTATCCAGCCAAGTGTCTGATTTCAATAAAGGCTTTACGGCGAAAAGCACACTTTCGATATATTGTTGGCTCAGTGCTAGCCACAGAAAACATAGAGAATTTCAACAGAAGGACAAGGTGGTCAAAGAGAATACGCGTTAAAATTCAACACTAACCTTTCATGATCTTCACGGAATGGCTCCTCAGGACCCATCGTTAGAAATAAATGTGTGTTTTGTTCGAATAAAGTTCATCATTAACGTCCAAAAATACATTAGAAATTGGCTGCGTTCTGTTACTCAGAATACTTGTCGTCAAACAAACATCCGTGAAAGTGCAGGAGTCACATTAAATTACAGGAAATATGTCTCATCATAAACATTTTATGAAAGATACAAGTTGTTAAACAACGTATTAACGATAAACTTCTCCTTAATGCAACACTGTTTCAGATTTTCAAAAAGTTTTACGGTAAAGCACACATGCAATTATGGTTAGGTCGCGCTAGCCAGATAACTAACAGCCTTTCCCAACCAAGGAGAGGTGTCACAAAACCTCTCAGTATTAGCGTTATGAAATATTCACTTTACCTTGAAATGATTTCACTCGGAATGCACTCCCAGGAATACCCCAGTTCACAAATAAATGTTTGTTTGTTCGATAAAGTCCATAACTTTATGTTCCAAGATACCTTTCCTGTGTTCGCAGAGATTTGTTTCACAATCAAATTGCCCAAGGGCGAATGCGCACTTCGTTCAGACGAAAAGTCAACAACATTTCCATTACAAGATATTCGTAGAAACTATGTCAAACGTGTAGTTACTGAATTCATCGTTTATAGGATGTGTGTTGTCATAAATCTTGCGACATATTTCCAACGACAAAGTCCTTTGCTTAGTTGTGAAATCGCACTCTCAAATGCATGTGTGAGCTGCGGTTGTAACTAGAACGTGTAAAAGATGCATTAACTCTGGCTAACAGTTCTGTGAAACTATATTGGATTTGGGGCATTGACTTGTTAATGGCTCTCTTGGCCAGACCTAGATAGTCAAGACAGATCGACTTAATTTGTCTAAAAAATGGATAGTGAAACAAGTTTAACTTTGACTATCTGTGGCCATTAGGATTTGAAAGCTATGACTTCTCATGACCCCTTGGATAGATCGTTAACACAAACAGTCTTCCACTTCTGTTGGATTTTTCTTTTCCTTCAATATCTGTATATTGACACTGTCCAAACAGTTAGAACTTTAAGACGTGTTCTATCAAATGCTAGCTAAGCTTATAGGATTAGCTTGAAATTGAGGCTGACATGCAGGTCATTTGATCATGTGAAGGACTTATCATAACTCAAGTTATCCCCAACAGTCTTTGAAGAATTTTCTTGGTTTTGATGTGATATAGTTCTACTAAGATAGCAAAGTTGAACTAGGTGATTCTGCAAGTTAATTATGTAGATTCTACTTTTGGGGAGAGAGATATCTGAGTTATTCATCAGTACATCTTGCCCCACACAGAAGTTAATGAAGGAATGAGAGGCAAGGGCAGCGTGAAGGAGCAAGATAATAAATAAATAAATACAAGTTGGGGATTGAGGTAGATTGTATGTGGCAATTTACAAATGAGCTAATACAGGTGCAGAGATCAGTGCGCTGCTCTGACAGATGGTGCTTGAAAGCTAGTTGAGGAGGTAAGAGTCTCCAGCTTTTTGATTTTTACGAGTTTGGTTCAGTCACTTGGCAGCAAGAACTGGAAGGAGGGCGGCGCCAACAGGAAGAATTGCTTTGGGGGTGCCCAGTGAGATATACCTGCTCATGGCAAAAATGTGTCGAATAGCAGGGAATTAGCTTGAAAATCTGCACATTTTGTCTCAGCTCATTGAACATTGTATGTAGAATAGCTTATCAAACAGCAAGACTGTTTCCGTCTCTGCATCCATGAAGTCAATGTGTTGAAAATGCAGGAAAGTAGCTCAGGGTCCCAAATGCGGTCATTCACACCCTGGTTAGGAGAGCATTTTCCCGATAACCGCATTTTTCCTAACCTTAACTCAGTTCTTGAATCCTCTAAACGATGCCGTTAGCTCCCCGGGTCCGGGCACCCATCTCCTCCACCACACTGATTAGCATGCAGCATAGCTTCACAGTAGATAGTAGCACTAAATATCTCTTAAATCGACAAATCAAGACACCAGATGAAAGATCACAGATCTTGTGCAATAAGCCACATTTCAGATTTTTAAAATGTTTTACGTGGAGACAAAACTATGGTATTAATCTATTAGCCTAAACACGTTAGCAAAATACAACCACTTATTCTAAAGCTCGCATGCAGTTTCTTACTCCTCGGTGCGTATCACCAATCGGCTTCAACTAAGATATTGCATATCCACTAACCAAGAAAAAAACTCTTTCAGATGACGTCTGATAACATATTCATGGTATAGGATAGTTTTTGTTAGAAAAAAGTGCATATTTCAGGTAGAAAACTACAGTTTTACAATTTGCACCGACCATACAAATCGACTAGAATTACTAGATAGAGGCAAGTGTATGACCAACTTTACTCATCATAAAACATGTTCATAACAATAGACAAAGCATAGCAATGGAAGACCAGTGTTTCTTGTGATTTTCAGACATATTTCCGATTTTTTAGCGTTTTTCATAGCGAAAACACGCAGATATAAATGCGTTAAGTCTAGTCAGATACACTGGTGCAGTTACGGCATTCGATTCCAGCAAGAGCGCGTATAACGTATCACGCAAGATATATGAATTTTTTCACTAACCTTGCTCAGAATTCTTCCGAGTGACACTGTTCTCTGTATATTCATTTCTCCAAATATACATATACCAGTGTTTGTTCGAAAAGGTGCAGTATTTAGCGCGATAACAAACGTGGTTAACCATAAATATAGGGAAATAAGTCCGCAATATGTGTGACGTCATATATAGAGTGTCTAGTTTAAATTGAAAGCTAATCATATACTTGACTAAAAATAACAGGGTTGAACAGTAATCGAAAGGACAAATATAGTTGTTGTAATGCAACGTGATGTGCTACATTTTTAAATTATCGCTTAACCTTTAGCAATACAGGGTTCGCCAAGTGAAGAGAATAATACCAAGAACAGCTTATTTTCAAATTGGGGGCGAAAGTATCGCCCGTTAAAATATTTGCGACAGGAAACCGAATTTTTTTAAAATAATAAACAATATTGGCCCCCCTTATTGGGGTGGGTTTAATATCCCTTGCCATCAGACGATGTCTCTTGGGCAATGTATTATTCTAGTGTTATACATGGAACGTCTTGTCTTTGGCTCGATAGATGCTCCGTCTGTCGCTTCGAAATGGTCCTCGCACCAACTGACCGACGACCAGAAAAAGTGTCAAAGTTTCGAGTGGCACAACCTAAGATTCCTCGCAAAATCGCATAAACGGATTAAATTGTATATAACGGTTCAAAATTAACTACATGTATGATGTTTTTCAAAAACTAGTAAAGATCGTTGGTACATACAGTGGTGATGTTCCCCGGAACTGTCACTTGCGGGAGCCGGTGGAAACACGGGAGAATGGATTTTAGCATTTGGCGCTCTGAGAACACGAACGATTCGGGATAGGGAGTACGGGAGCGCCTCAGTAGTCCGATGGATTCAGCTTTCTATGGCTGCGTGAGGCGACTGGTAAAACGCTAGAAGGCGCGGGTCCCTATACTATTTTGGTCTTTTAATAATGTCGCTGTGAATGTCCCATACGATTTTCATTTCAAACGTAGATGACGTCGGCACTAAGAGAGAAGACGTAGGCAGTGTCGGTTTCTTCTCATAGCATTCACTGTCGCCTAAAAACAGCTGCAGATCAGAGGTAAAATTCTCTGAAATCTGACCTGTCAGTGAAAAAGTGGCTGTAGAAATTGTTCTGTACACGCAGAGACAAAATTCAACTCTATGAAACTAGAAGGTGTTTTTATCCAATATAACAATATATGCCATATTGTACGATCAGAATTTAGCACAGGCAGTTTTTAATTTGGAGACCCAAAATATGCTAAGCGGAAACAGCACCCACTATAGTTCAAGAAGTTTCGACCTCGTGCATAAGTTTCGTGAAACTGTATGAAAAGTAACTTCGCGTATCAACGTGCGAGTGCAAAGCGAGTGTCATCTGTGACTTCGCAGCCCACCGGGCTTTTTGGCAAACTGTTAAGGAGTTGAGCTCACTTCATTGGTATAAGGACACGTATGAAATTTGAGTTCACTAACACTATGTATGCATATGTAACTTCTTTGTAACCTAAGCTTAAGAATCAAAATTGATGCCAATATGCAAATTTTCCTGTGTACGGGTTCACGGTAAAGCACGCTGGAGTGGTAAACAGAAGGTAAGACTATCTTTAGTTAGTTTCTTAGACAAGTATTGTTAATTTACCGAATTATACTACCGATCCATACGACAAGAGAATAGTTCCTTTGCCTGTCGAGCCGGCCTGTGCAGAGTTAGAGTATCCTTAGGTGACGTTGCGTGTTAGATTAGACCTGCAGCGTATCGTTCGATGTTTGGTGGGGTCCTTAAGCCCAGTCCATGGCCCTTTACGGCGCAGGATGTGATGGTGTCTGGCTTAGGTTGCACAAGGGCTGTTGCATTGTTGTAGGATGCGTTTAGGTTCTCAAGTTGCGTTATTGAATTCCCCTCAACGTGAATCGGACTGGACTCGCGGTGATGATGCTTCCTTCCTCTCTTGCTCTAAGCAAGAACACGAAACAGACGGGAGCGAGGTGCACGGATGGAGGGCGCGAACGAGAGTGTCGTCGGCGGTAGCCGCCCGGAGTTCTTTGGGGTAAGCGCGTTATATCTAGAACACGCATCACACAGCGTGAGGACACATGAGGAGCCTGGGTCACATGTGGCGCTAGATGGCCGGGAACTAGGCACTGTGGGCGGGCTTAAACGAAGACGAGGACGGGCGGCCGCGATACAGCAGGAGTCGAACGTGAGGGGCTTGGGCGTAGTCGCTATAAGCCCGGTGTATCACGCCCATCCTACGTACATCTGACAGGCCGGCTCGGACCGGGGCGAATATATCTCTTGTGCAATGATGTACTATTGGATCAGATCCATCTTTTGGGTGCAGTAACCAGTGTCTTTTGGTTTCGTGTCCATGTCTCTCGCGGTATGATTGCCCTTACGGGTGAACCGTTCGGTATACGGAATATTCGCAATTTGACCATTTATTACTTAGGGATTTAATGAATAAAAATGTAGCTAAAAAAAGTACACTAATGGCTAATATACAGGAGTTTTTGAACTAGTGAATTTCTGAAACAAAGCCCAATTTAGGTTTGATAAGTCTGGCATCGCTCATGTTGTCATGTGCATTCACTTTGCTGTCCCTTCATTAGGTGGTTAGAGAACGAATTGAATATGGGTGCGGGTGACGCTCGCACGACTCCCCGAAAGTCGCGGTAGAAACCGTGCTGGGGTTGAAAGTGGAGATCCGAGCGCATGAAGGCAGGCCGGTGGGCTGGGGAAGGCATCAGTGAGCCAGAGTAGGAGAGGAGGGGACGAAGAACTCTTAGGTTCAGGCGTCGCAGCTTTGTGAAAATTCAGCGGTGATTTGATGTGCTTTTAGAGTTTGGTTTTTTTGTTTTTCACATCGCAGTTTACGAGACGTTGATGTTGGCAGACAGTACTTCTTAGAGGAGAGCTTCTATAGTGGGTGCTGTTTCGCATTTAGCGATATTTTTGGGGTTCCAAATTAAAACTGCCTGTGCTAAATTTTTTGATCTGGTCAACAATCTGCATATATTTTATATTGGATAGAAAACCACACTTCTCCTAAGTTCTCTTCCTATAGGAAGTGGAAAAATTTTTTGTGCTTCGTGTCATGAGTGGGTCAGAAAATTTCTACTACAAAAAGACCTAAATAGCCTTTTTGTTTTTTTTGTCATGAACAAAGGCTGTATTCTTAGTCAACTTTCAGAAATTTTACCTCTCATGTTAGATTGCCCAGGTTCTGCTGGATTGGAGTCCTGTTTTTAACGTAACGAAGCAAGAGCGACAAGTTGTGGTATCCGTTAGGTAGAATATGTCTATGTAAGTTAAACCGTGACACTTTGCTTTATATCGTCCGCGCTTCCTCATCCTTTTGCTACTTGGTGTCTGTAGTTCTTGGAAAAGAAAGCCAGAGGTTTGCCATATCTAATTGTTACGGTAGTTTGCACTGCATTTTGACGATCGTGCCGTTTTTGCTCAGTAAAGAA
>NC_036854.1:26249729-26250652 GCF_002910315.2 Salvelinus sp. IW2-2015 | reverse complement strand
TTGATATGGAGATGGTTCAATGCAATGTGTTGTGTGAGTTAAGCTACTCTACCAGTAAGTGTATGTTTGTACTGTTTCAGGTGATCAGTAGTGTGTGAGTTCTCACATGGCTTGTCCTGAGAACATGTTTTTTCTCAATGTCCTCTTTATGTCAGGTGAGTCTTCCACACAACAACAACTAGTTATGAATCAGACATAAAGGAATAAGCCTTAAAGGAATAAGCACATCAGACTTAAAGGAATAAGCACATCCCATTATATTTTATGGGATGTGCTATATAACTGTGTAGAAAAGTGTACAGTTAATTCCTGATTAGTGTATTTTAATAGTCTGGATTTAAAATGTTGTGAAAAAGATTTTGCATATTTTTGATACTGAATGTTATCAGATATTCAATCAAAAGCTGAAATTAGATAAATGGAACCTGAGTGAACAAACAACACAACAATGATGTACTTATTTCATGTATTACTTAAACAAAGTTGTGCAACACCCAATGTCCCTGTGTGAAAAAGTAATTGCCCCCTTACTCTCAATAACTGGYTGTGTCTCCTTCAGCTGAAATGACTCCAACCAAATGCTTCCTGTAGTTGTTRATCAGTCTCTCATGTTGCTGTGGAGGAATTTTGKCTCACTCTCCCATGCAGAMCTGCTTTAACTCAGAACTGCTTTAGAACTGCTTTAACTCTGTTCGTGCACTTTGTGGGTTTTCAAGCATGAACAGTAACAATRTCTCAATAGGGAWTAGGTCTGGACTTTGACTAGGCCATTACAAAWCTTCAAATTTGTTTTTTWAAATCAAATTTCATGTAGACTTTATTGTGTGTTTTGGAATGGTGACATARCCAGTTATTGAGAGTAAAGGGGCAATTACTTTTTCACACAGGGGAATTGAGTGTTGCATAACTATGTTAA
Source organism: Salvelinus sp. IW2-2015 (assembly GCF_002910315.2). NCBI lineage: Eukaryota > Metazoa > Chordata > Actinopteri > Salmoniformes > Salmonidae > Salvelinus > Salvelinus sp. IW2-2015. The sequence continues at coordinate 26,249,736 of NC_036854.1, read as the reverse complement.
TGAAATA
>NC_036854.1:26243113-26244403 GCF_002910315.2 Salvelinus sp. IW2-2015 | reverse complement strand
TTTTTTTCTTCTTCTGATAGCAGAATATGCCAGTGCTTCTTCAGGATTGCTTTCATTTTCTCTGAACACTTGGTGTACTTAGTGCAAAAAACTTGTTTAATCCTTTATAACTGGGTATATGGTAGACTATGCATACTATCCGCACRTAGCAGGGTATTGAGGTCTGTTGGCTGTTGGGTCTGTGTACAGGTCTGTATGTAATGCATCATTCTCTTTGATGATCCATAAGTCCAGGTAGTTTATTTTTCTCTCAACAGTCTGCATGGTGAATTTGAGATATTCAGAGCTCTCGTTTAGCAGAGTTTGGAATTCATTTWGTTCCTGCTGACTTCCTTCCAAAGAGCACAAAGACATCATCTGTGTATCTCTTCTATGAGATGATTTTAAAGAGTAGGAGGTGTGTCTCTGTTGTGTAAATGAGTGCTTCCTCAAATTGTTCCACATACAGGTTCACATAGTTGGGGTCAAAGGGGGAGCCCATGGCTACACACCGAATTTGAAGGAAAAAAGACTCAAGATGAAGTAGTTATTGGATAATACCAGTTCAGTGAGTTACAAGATGCAATCATTGGCTGGAGCAAGGGCAGGGTCTCTCTGTTGAAGGAAGTGTTGCAGGTCACAAAATGTAATTTAAACGTTTGCAATAAGGTATCTCTAATAGAATATACTTGTCTAAAACAAATGTAAACATTAATAAATGTGTTTCTGTATCTTCCAAAATATGTTTTACACTGAAAGAGGAGTTACAAGATGTGCGGTGGCTTCCAATCAGCAGCCCCTGCAGTTATCTAGGGTTAATGCATATCATTGGACTGTACCGAAAATATATCAGAACCTCCCTGATGTTGTCCTTTATGTTGCAGGTGTTTTGGCCTGTTTTGGCCRACGAGATTTGATCGCCACAATGCCAGATACACTGGAAGTACTGACTGGTTCCTGTATACAAATCCCATGTTCATTTKATATTCCTGACCAAAATAAGTATACATTTAACAGCACAATACSAACCTYTGGAGTGTGGATTAAAGAAAACCCAGACTTTGGTKKGCRTCCGGACAATGTGATATTTAACAGTAGTGAGACGGTCAACAGATTTCAAGGGAAGATAACTGGAAACATGTCCCAGAAGAACTGCACCACAGTCTTCTTCAATGTAACCACCAACTACACTAGATACTTCATCAGGATTGAGAGTCAACCATTCCGTGCAACAGACATTGAAAAGTCTGTTAATATAGTTGTTAGGGGTAAGAGACAATTTAACTGTTTACCAACTATTTTTCCCAGTTT
>NC_036854.1:26239933-26242040 GCF_002910315.2 Salvelinus sp. IW2-2015 | reverse complement strand
CAAGCAACAAGACAGCTGAACATAACATGATGCTTAACGTTTCATGTAAGATTTAGTGACCGGTTCCTGTAGAATAGATAATTCTATCATGTTTTCACTGATGATTGTCATAGAGTGGTTTTGATGAGACTATTCAATATACCATATCCAGATACATTCTAAATAAACCCCTCTCCCTCAGTCTCTCCTAAGGACACCTCGGCCTCCATCAGTCCAGCTGATCCAGTATTAATGGGCAGCTGTGTTATTCTCACTTGCAGCAGTACAGCCAACCCTCCTGTGACAACCTTCACCTGGTTCCAGATCAGTGGGGGTAAACCAATACAGGTAGCATCTGGACAGAGTTACACCTTCAATGTGACTGTTAGTGATGGAGGACTGTACTACTGTGAAGCAAGAAATAGTCACGGCTGTGGGAAGTCAAAGGAAGTGCAGCTGGCTATTTAAGGTAGAAGCATTGGCACATTCAATACGGTACAACATTAAGAATATTATAGATATAGAAAGATGTAGAAGAGATATACTTCTACATACCTGCTATTTGTATCTTGGTATGATAAGGTTGTAGGATCTTAATTTGATCACCATTTTGTTGCTGAGAAGATTGTTGCATTGTGGGAAATGCAGATAAGCTTTGATTTACATAACTTCACCAAAAACCTGACGTAAAATGTGGTTGTCACGCCCTGACCTTAGAGATCCTTATTTATTCTCTATGTTTGGTCATGGTGTGACTCGGGTGGGGAAATCTATGTTTTCTATTTCTTTGTTGTTTTGCCGTGTGTGGTTCCCAATCATGTAGCCTTATTTTGTCCAGCTAATAGCCTCACCACCAATGGAACAATATTACGGAATAAACGTTCAAATCCTATTGCAGGAGAATTATTTTGCTGCAACAATACTGTCTAAATTAAGATCTTACATCTGTACATCTACAGTATATGTGTAAATTGTAATGTTAGACAATGTGCAAAATGTTTCCTCTTTTAGGAACAGATGACCATAATATGTGTTTTATTTACAGGGAAAGAAGAGCCTGTTAACCCAAAGRTTTATGAGATTGTAGGAAAAACCTTGGGGTTGCTTTTCCTTTTCAGCCTGGTCGTATTCTTTGCATGGTAAAAAGATATTCCCAGCCTCAATGCAAACATATTTATCATGCTGATTGTGCTTTTGTATATGAAAACCTAAAACTTAACCTAGATGGTCTTTAAGCACAAGTGAATAAATGAGGTGCATTTTAAGTATTTAGCCAATGGGTATTAAGTGGGTTTTTGTACAGTATTGGTCATTTGTTTTCGTTTTATATTGATACTTTGTTACATTTGTAATTGTGTTCTCTTTGAATATCTGATTATTTGTAGAATTTGCTGGATGAAAAGTGTTAACTGTTATTATAGTGGTGATACGATGATGTAGGCTACTCTTTATTTTAGACCATTTATTTTGAGTGTTGAGGTCACAGAGCATCTGTTTAATGGGTTCCAGTATAGAGGAACTGCTGAGTTCAAACTAGACAACTGAAGGTAGTTTAATCCATATAAAGTCAATGATGACTGAGGAGAGAGAACACAGTTAGTTGGAGAGACAGTGGTCTGATACAAGACAGGAAGTTGGTGCAGTAAGTCTACATGATGGCAGAATGGTGTTAACATTACTGGTCCCCGTTTCTCTGCATCTTTGTGCAGTTCCAGAATAACAATATTATCAATTTTTCAGTTTATATCTATTTAGAGGTTTATTGTGTCAGTTTTTATGTTGAATGTTAAATCAAAAGAAACAATTGAGCTGAATTTAAGGTTGTTTTATTATTGCACTGTAATAAAAACCTTTACAATCAATTTCCATGAAATCTTTGGTCTTATTGGTCCAACATTTTACATTCCTCATTAAAATTGATTCAATTGAGGATGTTGTTTACTGGCCTACACACAATCCTCATAATGTGAATTAGTTTTTAGACAAGAACAAGAAGTCTAAAAATCAGAAGTTTTTAACCCCTGTCTTATGGTAAGCCTAAATCATTTCAGGAGTAAAGATTTTCTTAACATGTCACATAAGAAGTTGCATGGACTCACTGTGTGCAATAATAGTGTTTAACATGATT
>NC_036854.1:26231466-26239698 GCF_002910315.2 Salvelinus sp. IW2-2015 | reverse complement strand
TTTGAATGACTACCTCATCTCTGTACCCCACACATACAATTATCTGTAAGGTCCCTCAGTCAAGTAGCGAATTTCAAACACAGATTAAACCACAAAGACCAGAGAGCTTTTCCAATACCTCTCAAAGAAGGGCACCTGTTGGTAGATGGGTAAAACAAATTATAATCTGACAATGAATTTCCCTTTGAGCATGGTGAAGTTATTAATTACACTGTGGATTGTTTGTCAATTCACCCATTCACTACAAAACCGCTCAGGGATTTCACCCACAGGAGGTTAGTGGCACCTTAATTGGGGAGAACGTACTAAAGGTAATGGCTGGAACAGAATAGGTGGAATGGTTTCAAATACATCCAACACGTTTTCCAATGTGTTTGATTCCATTTTATCTCCGTTCCAGACATTATTATGAGTTGTCTTCCTCTCAGCAGCCTCCACTGATTTCACCATAAGGCCAGTGGTGACTTTAAAACAGTTGCAGTGTTTAACAGCTGTGATTGGAGAAAACTGAGGATCTATCAACAACAGTGTAGTTACTCCACAACACAAACCTAAATGACAAAGTGAGAAGAAGGAAACATGTACAGAATAAACATATTCCAAAACATGCATTCTGTTTGCAATAAGGCACTAAAGTAAAACTGCTAAAAAAATGAGCAAATAAATTTACTTTATGTCCTGAATACAAAGTGTTATGTTTGGGGCAAATCCAACACATCACATCACTGAGTACCACTCTCCATATTTTCAAGCATGGTGATGGCTGCACCGTGTTATGGGCATGCTATTTAATCAATTTTTAATTCAAGCTGTAAGACAACAGAATGTGGTATAAGTCAAGGGGTACTTTCTGAAGACACTGAGTACACCAAACATTAGGAACACCTTCCTAATTTTGATTTGTAACCCCTTTTGTCTTCAGAACAGCCTCAGTTCATTGGGGCATGGACTCTACAAGGTGTCGAAAGCGTTCCACAGCGATGTTGGCCCATGTTGACTCCAATGCTTCCTACAGTTGTGTCAAGTTGGATGGATTTCCTTTGGGGTGTGGACCATTCTTGATACACACCGGAAACTGTTTAGAGTGAAAAAAAACAGCAGTATTGCAGTTCTTGAAACAAGTGTGCCTGGCACCTACTACCACACCTCGTTCAAAGGCACTTACATTTATTGTCTTGCCCAAACACCCACTAAATTGTTCACATACACAATACACTTCTCAATTGTCTCAAGGCTTAAAAATCCTTCATTAACCTGTCTCCTCCCCTTCGTCTACACTGATTGAAGTGGATTTAACAAGTGACTACAATAAGGGATTATAGCTTTAACCTGGATTCACATGGTCAGTYTATGTCATGGAAAGCTCAGTAAGATTGGTTCTGTTATATCACCTAATTCCTACTCATAAATCCATTGATAGTGAGTGGTAGCCTGATCTGCATGCAGGCACATCGTTTCATTGTATTTTCATACATTTTATCCACATATAGGCAAAGCAGTTTCCACAAAACTGAAATGAGCTTGTTAGTCCCTTTTTTGTCAGTCCCACCATATCCCCATCTCCACCATATTGCAGCATCAGTGTAGTGTAATGTCCAATAGTCAATACTTTCTCTCTTCTCTCTCTTAATTATCTGGTCCCTCCGCCTCTCAATTCCTGACCCTGTCCTCCAGAGCCTTCAGCTCTCCCTCCACCTGTTGGGGGAGGTCGGCTCCCACCTACTGTGTAAAGTACGCCCTCAGCTCCTGGGTATCCTTCTCCCAGAAGGCCTTGGGAAGGTCGAAGAGTGATTTGTCCAAATTTTCTCGCAAGTTTAGGAGAATTAGGCTACAGGTTAGGATAATTAACGTAGCAGGTGATGATAATTAGATCAAGGAATGGAAAAGTGTTAGGATTAGCTCAAATGCTAAAAGAATTTGACGTCAATTTGACAAAGCTTTATCCCATCTAGATTTGACCGTCGTAGAGGGAGTGTGAGGGGTGCGTAACTGGTGGCAGGGAAGTCAGACGCAGGAGAGCAGAACTAGGTAATAGCCGGAGCTGTTTAATTCCAAAACCAACGGCATCAAGAAATAATCAACATGGGTACAAAACCCGACGCGCACCAGTCAACATGTGCACAATCATTACAACAAACAATACCACACAAAGACATGGGGGGGAACAGAGGGTTAAATACACAACACGTAATGAGGGAATGAAAACCAGGTGTGTGGGAAAACAATCCAAAACAAATGGAAAATAAAAAATGGATCGGCGATGGCTAAAAGACCGGTGACGTCGACCGCCGAACACCGCCTGAACAAGGAGAGGAACCGACTTCGGTAGAAGTCGTGACAGGGAGCTCATGTCCATCTTGCCTCCCAGTCCCTGTAGGTCGCGGTCTCCCTCCTGTGGCACTCGGGACATTCTTTTCACGCCACTTCAATAAGAAGTGATTTCGGTAGTAGGATAGGAGCAGGGCTGGACTACAGAACTATCATAGCATATGATAGCAAAATATGTTGAATAGTGAGAAATTAGCTTGAAAACAAAAATATTTTTTGTCAGCTTCATGACAACATGTCGAATAGCATTATAAAACTGTAAATATGTATCTCTGCACCATGGCAAAATGGGTTGAAATGCTCTCCGCACCATGGCAAAATGGGTTGAATTTCTCTCTGCACCATGGTGGCAAAATGGGTTGAAATGCACTCCACACCATGGCAAAATGGGTTGAAATGCAATAAGTAAGAGGGGGGGTGTGGAGTCGTCCGACCCTGGTTAGGAGAGCATTTTCACTAACCGTAACCCATAGCCATAATTCTCCTAACCTGCTGCATAAATTCTTCTAGCCTGATACGAAAAAGTCAAATCTGTATAGAAGTGGTGTGAAAATGTGTCATCCAGCCCACCAGGGTTTTCTTGGCAAATAGACTTTAAAGAGGAAGTTAAGCAAGAAAAAGAGGAAGTTGGTGTAGGAGAAGTTGAGTGGTGTGTGAGAATCAGTCAGATACAATTACACTTACTCTGTTTCATACCAAGTCTGTTTTTCATGATGAAAAAATGATGTGACAACCCTATGATTTGRCATGGGTCCCAAGATCCTCAAAAGGTTCTACAGCTGCACCATCGAGAGCATCTTGACCGGTTGCATCACCGACTGGTATGGCAACTGCTCGGCATCTGACCGTAAGGCGCTACAGAGGGTAGTACGTACGGCCCAGTACATCACTGGGGCCAAGCAACCTGCCATCCAGGACCTTTATACTAGGCGGTGTCAGAGGAAAGCCCCAAAAATTGTCAGAGACTCCAGTCACCCAAGTTATAGACAGCAAGCGGTACCRGAGTGCCAAGTATAGGACAAAAATGCTCGTTAACAGCTTCTACCCCCAAGCCCTAAGACTGCTGAACAATTAATCAAATGGCCAATGGACTATTTACATTTACCCCCCCACCTTCATTTGTTTTGTACACTGCTGCTTCTCGCTGTTTATTATCTATTCATGGTCACTACACCCCTACCTCCATGTACAAATTACCTCGACTAACCTGTACCCCCGCACATTGACTCGGTACCGGTACTCCATGTATATAGCCTTGTTATTGCACATTTATTGTGTTTCTTTTTATAATGTTTTACCTTAGTTAATTTAGTAAACATTTTCTTAACTCTTTCTTGAGTTGCACTGTTGGTTAAGGGCTTGTCAGTAAGCATTTCACATTAAGGTCTACACTTGTTCTATTCAACGTTTATGGTTTATTAACTCGATAAGAAAAAAATCACACACACATTCCCATTGAAGCCTGGGAGACCACCTGTTGGGGGAGGTCGGCTCCCACCTGCTGGGTAAAATACGCCCTCAGCTCCTGGGTCTCCTTCTCCCAGAAGGCCTTCAGGAAGGTTGAGGGTTTTGTCTAGAAGGGATACAGCTTTTGTCAAAATTGAGTTTTCTAGCAAGTTTGGGAGACTTTTTGCAGCAGGTTAGGAGAATTAACATAGCAGGTTATGAAAATTAAATGAAAGTACGAAAAAGGGTTAGGATTAGCTAAAATGCTGTAATAATTATACTTTTAACATCATTTTGACAAAATCCCATCTAGACTTGACCACCGAAGAGGGCACCCATGTCCTCCTTGCCACCCAGGACCTGCAGGTTGCTGGCTCCCTCCTGTGTCACCCGSGAYATTCTTTTCACGCCACTTCCATAAGAAGCGATTTTGGAAGCAGGTTAGCAGCAGGGCCGGATTACTGAACGGCCCCAGATAGCATATGATAGCAAAATGTGTAGAACTGCATGAAAATTAGCTTTAAAAACTGCAACCTTTGATATATCAGCCTCATGGCAAAATGTGAACAAAGCATTAGGTGCTATAAAACAGCAAAAAAAAAATATAATTATATCTCTGCACCATGCAGAACGTTTTGAAATCCAGGAAAGTAACTCAGGTCCCAATGCGGTCATCAACCCTGGTTAGGAGAGCATTTTTCCCTAACCTAACTATTTTACTGACCTTAACCTCAGGCTCTTAACATGCTATGATAATTCTCGAACCTGCTACATAAGTCCTATAACATGCTAGAACAAAGTCAATTCCGTATCCAAGTGGAGTGAAAAGAGTGTCTCTGTGGCATTCAGCCCACGCTCTTCTTGCAAACTGACTTCACAAAGAGGAAGTTGGTGTGAGAAAAGTGAGTGGTGTTGAGAATCACTGATACAATTCAGTTACTCTGTTTCATACCAAGCTGTTTTTTCATGTTGAAACTAACGTTACAACCATATGTTTTGTACTCAAACTGCAAATGTAACCTTTCCTTTTGTCTTAATAAATATAGTGGATTTTGGTTCATAATTTAACTATATTTTTAAATCCACACATCCTTTCCCTATTCAAGCCTGGGAGATAGAGAGAGGGAGATGCTATATACTTGCCAAAGTCTTTTTTAATTCAATTTATTGGGGCTAGATATGGGGCCCCTGTATCAAAATGTGGTGACCTGTCCTACCCCGAGAAGCGGAACATAAAACTGTAGTATCTTTAAAATAAAATCTCATACAATTATTAGGAATACGTCACTGATGAGATGTGAGATATGCCACATGAATTTCATACTAAGTTTGTCAGACCACACTATGGTGTGACAGTTCTCTACTGTAGAAGTTTACGTTACCGTCTAAGGCAAGTATCGACTTCTTCAATTATATTTTTCTGTAATTTGAATGTTCAAAATAAATTAAAGGAATAAATTATGATAATGAGATTCAATATGTTCTAAATACTGCTGTTTGTTCATGTATTATCTTCACAACTGAAGGACATAGTGTATTTATTATGGAGATGGTCATGCAATGTGTTGTGTGAGTTAAGCTACCATCTACCAGAAGTGGTATTTTGTACTGTTTCAGGTGATCAGTAGTGTGTGAGTTCTCACATCTTCGGGCTTGTCCTGAGAAGTTTTCTTCTCATTGTTCTCTTTATGTCAGGTGAGTCTTCCACACAACAACAACTAGTTATGAATCAGACATAAAGGAATAACCACAAGTCATTATATTTTATGGGATGCGCTATATTCCAACTTTTTAATTGTGTAGAAAAGTGTACAGGTAATTCCTGATTAGTGTATTTTAAAAGTCTGGATTTAAACTCTGCTGTGAAAAACTATTTTGCATATTTTTGATACTGAATGTTATCAGATATTCAATCAAAAGCTGATATTAGATCAATGGAACCTGAATGAACAAACAACACAACAATGATGTACTTATTTCATTTATTTCTTAAACAAAGTTATGCAACACCCAATGTCCCTGTGTGAAACAGTAATTGCCCCCTTATACTCAATAACTGGTTGTGCCAACTTTAGCTACATAGACTCCAACCAAACACTTCCTGTAGTTGTTGATCAGTCTCTCACGTTGCTGTGGAGGAATTTTGGCCCACTCTCCCATGCGAACTGATTTAACTCAGCGACATTTGTGGGTTTTCAATCATGAACTGCACATTTCAAGTCCTGTCACAATGTCTCATTTGGGATTAGGTCTGGACATTTAACAGGACATTCCAAAACTTTAAATTTGTTACTTTTATCAATTTTCATGTTGACTTGATTGTGTGTTTTGGAATGGTGGCACAACCAGTTATTGAGAGAAAGGGAGCAATTACTTTTTCAGACAGGGGAATTGGGTGTTGCATAACTTTGTTAATTCAATAAATGAATAACTATAAAAAAGTGAGTTATTTGGTAACTCAAGTTCCCTTTATCTAATAGGTTTTGGTTGAAGATCTGATAACATTCAGTATTAAAAAAAAGCAAAAATAGAGAACCAGAAAGGGGGTAAATACTGTTTCATGTCACTGTATGTGCATGTGAAAACGACGTCAGTGTGCAGCTAACAGTATAGCTTCCACCACTGTCCCCATCCCCATACCGGGCTCAAACTAGTGGTCCTCTGCTCACAAACACGTCAATGAGAGACTTTAAATCCACCGGTCTCTATATATGGTACTCCCCAGAAGAAGGAGTCCTCCATAAGAATTAATGGAATTCTACAGTATTTCAATAAAATGTTTCAAGGACAAAATGACATGTATTTAAGTATTATGTTGCATAGGGGGACAGAAAAGTTAGTACTCTATAAAGAAAATACTTTAATATCTTTACATGTTTATTATTTTATTTGTTATGTTCAGGTCATATAAAAAGCATGAGCTGGAGCACACTCTGAGAAAATTACTTATTGTAGAGGTGCTGACTAACAGTGAATACACTGTAAGCTATAAAAACAAAGAGAGTTGCACACTCTATTTTTATAAACTCCCAGTCATTTATTGGGTAAAACACCAACGTTTCAGCATCACTGTGCCTTCTTCAGGGTAAAGTCATGAATGCTTGATCCAGGTTATGCAGACAAACAGTGCAATTAGTGCAACCAATGACAATAGTGAGGGGTGTGTCATAATTATGAGGTTAATTTGAATGAATTGAGTGAAACTGTTAAAAGACAATAGTTTACAGCATATTAAATATATTAGCCTATTGTTATCATTAATATTAGCATACCATTAGCATCAACATACATTATTGTTTAATTTAATTTCACATATATTTAATTGTTTCCAATTTCATACAATTTTGTTACATGTAATATTTAGGTTAATCCATAATGCATAGTAAGCATCATCAACAGGGGGAACATATTGGTTGTACACTGATCAGCTGTAGAAAGAATATATTCATTTGTAAGACTTCTTTATTAAAAATAGTTGTTCATTAGAAGGGCCTGAGATCAAAGTCAATATTCTGACCACTAGGGGTCAATGTTTTTAAATACCTCCTCTCCTTGGTAGACCAACATGCTCAATGCGTGTGTATATGWGTGTGTATTTGAGGGAGGAGATGGGATGGTTARCTTCAACAAAGTGAGCTGCTAYTGGATAGTCAGTGTTCTTACACCTGATTGAGCTGCGGTGTTCAGCTCTRCATTGTTTTAATTGTCTTTTCGTTTGTCCTACGTTGGCTTTTCCACATGAACATGTGATGAGATAGATTACTMCCTTTATCTTGMAAGAGATGATACCCCTAACAGGGATTTTTCCACCTGTATGTGGGTGTCTGAAGAAGGATGTTTTTGTAGTGCTATTGCACTGTGAGCATGAGCCACACTTGTAGTTCCCATTTGGAGTGTGTGTCAAGAGTGTCTGAGTGGGCTCAGGCGGCAGATCAGATCTCACTAAGCTGTCCTCAATATTTCCACCATGCTTATAGACCACCAGTGGGGGGTCCTTGAAGAGGTGTGCAATTGTTGTGTCTGATTGCAGAATATGCCAGTGCTTCTTCAGGATTACTTTTATTTTCTCTGAACACTTGGTGTACTTAGTGCAAAAGACTTGTTTTTCTTCTTTGGTTTAGTTTTAAGCAATTCCTGGTTTTTGAGATATTTTCATCGTTGCAGCATCAAGACTTTTGTCCTTGTAGCCTCTGATTTTAAATGTATTTTTCGTTTTCTAAGCATTGCTGTCAAAGTCTGACTGTTGGCCACAGATTCGTTTAATCCTTTATAACTGGCTATATGGTAGACCATTCCTGAGGGGAAGGGGATGCATACTATCCCCACCTAGCAGGGTATTGAGGTCTGTTGGCTTTGTGTACAAGTCTGTATGTAATGCATCATTCTCTTTGATGATCCATAAGTCCAGGTAGTTTATTTTTCTCTCATCAGTCTGCATGGTGAATTTGAGATATTCAG
>NC_036854.1:26213924-26224898 GCF_002910315.2 Salvelinus sp. IW2-2015 | reverse complement strand
AGACTGTGGTCTGATACAAGACAGGAAGTTGGTGCAGGAAGTATACATGATGGCAGAATGGTGTTAACATCTACTAGTCACTGTTTCTCTTAATATTTTGTGCAGTTCCCAGAATAACAATATCATCTATTTTCAGTTTGTATCTATTTAGAAGTTGTTGTGTCAGATTTTATGTTGAATGTTAAATCAAAGAAACAATTGAGACTGAATATAAGGTTGTTTATTAATTGCACTGTATTAAAAACCTTTACATTAAATTTCCATGAAGTCTTTTGGTCTTTTTGGTCCAACATTTTACATATTTCATTCAAATTGATTACATTTAGATGTGTCACTGGCCTACACACAATTCCCCATAATGTGGAATGATGTTTGAATTAAAAAATAAATGAAAATATGAAATATCTTGAGTCAATAAGTATTCAACCCCTTTCTTTTGACAATCATGAATAAGTTCAGGAGTAATAATAAGTTGCATGGACTCACTGTGTGTGCAATACTAGTGAATGACTACTTCACCTCTGTACCCCACACATACAATAATCTATAAGGTCCCTCAGTCGAGCAGTGTGTTTCAAGCAGATTTAACCACAAAGACTGGGGAGGTTTTCCAATGCTTTGTAAAGAAGAGCACCTATTGGTAGATGGGTAAAAAAAATTATAATTGAATACCCCTTTTTGCATGGAGAGTTATTATTTACACTTTGGATGACGTATCAATACACCCAGTCACTATAAAGATACAGGTGTCCTTCCTAACTCAGTTGCCGGAGAGAAAGGAAACTACTCAGCGATTTCATCATGAGTCGAATGTTGACTTTAAAACATTTACACAGTCTAATGGCTATAATAGGAGAAAACTTAGGACGGATCAACAATTTTGTAGTTACTCCACAATACTAACCTAAGTGACAGATTGAAAAGAAGGAAACATGTACAGAATTAACATATCCAAAACATGCAGCCTGTTTGCAATAAGCACTAAAGTAAAACTGCAAGAAAAGTGTCAAAATAAATGTACTCATCTGATGATCAAATTGGTTAGTTTGGAGCAAAGACAACACAACACATCACTGTGTACCACTCTTCAATATTTCAAGCATGTGATGGCTGCCACCATGTTAATGGCCGTTAGCAATGATCAACAACCAACTTGACAGGATTTTCTTTTTTTTTAAAGAATATGAAAAAAATATTGTTACAATCCAGTAGCTCTTACAGACTTACCAAAAGACTCACACTGTAATCACTGACAAAAAGTGATTCTACGTTAATTCAATATTTTTGTATTTCATTGTCAAATCATCTGCAAACTTTTCTAAAACATATTTTCACTTGTTATTTAAGGGGTATGTGTGTAGTTGGTGAGAAAATAAATATATAGTTAATCCCATTTTAATTTTAGGCTGTAACCACACAAAATGTTTATTACCTTAAGCCAGGGTTCTGGTAATGCGGAACCAGCCACACATTCCTTTGAAAAGGCAAAAAATTTTTTTGAAATAATTTAATTTCAACATGTACAAGTCCAATACAGGCAATGAAATGGAATACACCATCTTTTAAGTCTATCCCATCGTGTCGATTTTTAATAAATGTTTTACAGCGAAAACACAACATATATTTTGTTTCGATCACGCACCAAAATCCAAAAAACACACACCATTTTCCCAGCCAAAGATAAGTCACAAAAGCAGAAATAGAGATAAAATGAATCACTAACCTTTGAATAATCTTCATCAATAACACTCATAGACATCAGTTACACAATACATTTATGTTTGTTCGATAATGTGCATATTTATATCCACAAATCTCGGTTTTACATGGCGCCATGTTCAGAAATGCGCCAAATATCCTGAGAAATTTTAGAGAGCCACTCATCAACATAATTACTCATCATAAACTTGATGAAAAATACATGTTTTACATATAATTTAAGATACACTGGTTCTTAATGCAAACGCTGTGTCAGATTTAAAAAAAACTTTAGTAAAGCACCACCAGCAATAATCTGAGACACGCTCAATATAAATAACATTCTCCGCCAGTTGGAGTCAGCAGAAATACGAAATTACATCAATAATATTCCCTTACTTGATTATCTTCATCAGAATTGCAATGCCAGGAATCCTCATTTCACAATAAATCGTTTTTTTGTTCGACAATGTCCATTACTATCATATTAGCAATTTAGCCTAGCATGTGTAGTACACATGTCCAAACACCGGCGCATTGAAGGCCAACGTCGACAAAAACTTCAAAAAGTTATATTACAAGTCGAATAAAACGGCGTCAAAATTAGTAGAGAATCAATCTTTAGGATTTATCATAATCCAATAACGTCCCAACGGGCATTTCTTCATGTCTGTATAACTCATGGACACATGCCCATCCCATGGCTAGCGTGCGTGCCAGGAAACTGGCACTTGCCAGGACTAGTCACTCAAATAGCTCCATCTACCCCACATCACACTAGAGGCTTCATTCCACGTTCTACTGACTGTTGGACATCTAGTTGAAGGCGTATGAAGTTTAAACAGATCCATAATTACAGGGATTTGAATAGGCGATGACTTGCACATCGACCCTTTTCAGAATTTTCACTTCCTGTTTGGAAGTTTGCCTGCCAAATGAGTTCGGTTATACCAAAACATAATTCAAACCTTTTAAAACTTCAGAGTGTTTTCTATTCAATTAGTAATAATAATATTCATATATTATCATCTGGGACAGAGTAGGAGGCTGTTCAATTTGGGCACCAATTCATCCAAAAGTGAAAATGCTGCCCCCTATCCCAAATAAGGTTAATCAAGGGTATGAATACATTCTGAAGGCACTGAGTAAATGAATTGAGTTACACCCCTTTTTGCCTTCAGAACAGCTCAATCATCGGGGCATGGACTCTACAAGTGTCGAACATGTTCCACTGGATGAGCCCATGTTGACTCCATGGTCCCACCACTTGTGTCAAGTTGGCTGGAGGTCCTTTGGTGGTGGACTATTCTTGATACACATTGGGAACAGTGTAAAAAACCCCAGCAGTGTTGCAGTTCTTGTCACAACCAGTGTGTCTGGCACCTGCTACCACACCTCGTTCAAAGGCACTTACAATTTTTGTCTGCCCAAACACCTCTAAATGGTTCACATACACAATACACTTCTCAATTGTCTCAAGGGCTTAAAACCTTCTTTAACCTGTCTCCGCCTTCATCTACGCTGAAGTGGATTAACAAGTACATTCAATAAGGGATCATGCTTTACTTGGATTCACATGGTCAGTCTATGTCATGGAAAGAGCAGTAAGATACAGTTGAACACTGGATTTCTGATCTATCACCTAATCCTACAGGACTCATAAATCCATTGACAGTTGGTAGCCTGAACTGCATGCAGACACGTTGTTTATTTGAAATGTCATACATTTTACCCACATATAGGCAAAGCAGTTTCCACAACACTGAAATGAGCTTGTTAGTCCCTTTTTAGATAGCGTATGATAGCAAAATGTGTTGAAAAGTAGGAAATTTGCTTTAACACTGCAACACTTTGTCTCAGCCTCATGGCAAAATGTGAACACAAGCATGATGAACTATAAAACACCTAAATAAATCTCTGCTTCATGGCAAAAAGGGTAGAATTTCAGGAAGTTAGCTTTAAAACTGACAAAACGTGTAGAATAGCATTATAAAATTGCAAATGTTTCTCTCTGCACCATGGCAAATGTGTTGAAACTCAGGAAAGTACAGTGGCAAGAAAAAGTATGTGAACCCTTTGGAATTACATGGATTTCTGCAGAAATTGGTTTTAAAATGTCACATTCACAACAATAGACACACACAGTGTGCTTAAACTAACAACACTCAAATTATTATATTTTCCTTGTCTTTATTGAATACATCATTTAAAAATTCACAGTGGAGTCAGGAGTCAGCTAACCTGGAGTCCAGTCAATGAGATTGAAGATGTTGGTTGGAGTTGCCCTGCCTTATACAAAACACTCTCAAAGTTTGAGTTTGCTATTCACAAGAAGCATTGCCTGATGTGAACCATGCCTTGAACAAAAAAGATCTCAGAAGACCTAAGATTAAGAATTGTTGACTTGCATACATCTGGAAAGGGTTACAAAAGTATCTCTAAAAGCCTTGATTTTCATTAGTCCACGGTTAGATAAATTGTCTATAAATGGAGAAAGTTCAGCACTGTTGCTACTCTCCCTAGGACTGGCCATCCTGCAAAGATGACTGCAAGAGCACAGTGCAGAATGCTCAATGAGGTTAAGAAGAATCCTAGAGTGTCAGCTRAAGACACACAGCAATCTCTGGAACATGCTAACATCTCTGTTGACGAGTCTACGATACGTAAAACACTGAACATAAAATGGTGTTCATGGGAGGACACCACAGAAGAAGCCACTGCTGTCCCAAAAAAACATTGGTGCTCGTCTAAAGTTCACAAAAGAGCACCTGGATGTTTCACAGCGCTACTGGCAAAATATTCTGTGGACAGATGAAACTAAAGTTAAGATGTTTGGAAGGAACACACACCACTATGTGTGGAGAAAAAAAGGCACAGCACACAAACATCAAAACCTCATCCCAACTGTAAAGATTGGTGGAGGGAGCGTCATGGTTTGGGTCTGCTTTGCTGCCTCAGGGCCTGGACAGCTTGCTATCATTGACGGAAAAATGAATTCCCAAGTTTATCAATACTTTTTGCAGCAGAATGTAAGGCTATCTGTCCGCCAATTGGAGGTCAACAGAAGTTGGGTGATGCAACAGGACAACAACCCAAAACACAGAAGTAAAACAACAACAGAATTATTTCAACAGAAGAAAATACTCCTTCTGGAGTGACCCAGTCAGAGTCCTGACCTCAACCCGATTGCGATGCAGTGGCATGACCTCAAGAGAGCGGTTCACACCAGACATCACAAGAATATTGCTGAACTGAAACAGTTCAGTACTACAGAAAACGTTTGGTTGAGGTTATTGCTTCCAGAGGGTAAACCAGTTATTAAATTCAAAGGTTCACAAACTTTCCCCACCCTGCACAGTGAATGTTTACTCGGTGTGTTCAATAAAGACGTGAAAACGTATAATTGTTTGTGTTGTTAGTTTAAGCAGACTGTGTTTGTCTGTTGTTGTGACTTAGATGAAGATCAGATCAAATTGTATGACCAATTTAAGCAGGTAATTCCAAAGGGTTCACATACTTTTTCTTTCCACTGTAAGCTCAGGGTACCAAATGCTGTCTTCCAACTCTGGTTAGGAGAGCATTTTCCTAAACCATATCCCTTTAACAGTGTAACGGGTGTCGTCGTCGGATGAGGAATCGGACCAAAGCGCAGCGTGGTGAGTGTTCATGACTTTTATTGAAACTGAACACTTTAACAAAAAAATAACAAAGAGAATACACGAAACCGAAACAGTCCTGTCAGGTGAAGAACACTAAACAGAAAACAACTACCCACAAAGCATCGGTGGGGAAAAGCTACAACGATAGACAGCTGTCCCTGATTGAGAACCATACCCGGCCAAAACAAAGAAATACAAAACATAGAAAAAGGAACATAGAATGCCCACCCAAATCACACCCTGACCAAACCAAAATAGAGACATAAATAGCTCTCTAAGGTCAGTGTGCGACATACAGAACCTATTTAAAAAAATTAATAATATTTAACCTTTATATAGGCAAGTCAGTTAAGAACAAATTATTATTTACAATGACAGTCTACCCCGGACAGCGCTGGGCCAATGTTGCACCTTCCTACGGGACTCCCAATCACAGTCGGATGTGATGCAGCCTGGATTCAAACCAGGTACTGTAGTGAATCCTCTAGCACTGAGATGGAATGACTTAGACCGCTGTGCCACTCTGGAGCCGAAAACATTAACCTCAGTCTCCTAACATGCTACATTAATTATCTTAACCTGCTACATAAGTTCTCGTAAACTGCTACAAAAAGTTAATTCCGTATCAATTTGGAGTGAAAAGAGTGTCTCTGTGGCTTCCAGCCCACCAGGCTCTTCTTGGCAAATAGACTTCAAAGAGGAAGTTGGTGTAGGAACAGTTGAGTGGTGTGTGAGAATCTGTCAGATACAATTACAGTTACTCTGTTTCATACCAAGTCTGTTTCTCACGTTGAAACATAATGTGACAACCATATGTTTTGTATCAAACTCAAATGTAACTTTTCCTTTTTTGTCTTCAATCAATTAATATTGGATTGTGGTTAACGCCCTGACCATAGTTTGCTGTGTATCTTTCTATGTTTTGTTTGGTCAGGGTGTGGTCTGAGTGGGCATTCTATGTTGTATGTCTAGTTTGTTTATTTCTATGTGTTTGGCCTGATATGGTTCTCAATCAGAGGCAGGTGTTTGTTGTTGTCTCTGATTGGGAGCCATATTTTGGTAGCCTGTTGTAACGATTGGATTGGGATTGGACCAAAGCGCAGCGGTGATTGTAGACATAATGATATTTATTAAAGCAAAGACGAAACACTAAGAACACTTGAGAAAATATAAAACAACAAAACGACGTAGACAGACCTGGACTTGAGAACTTACAATATACGAAGAACGCACGAACAGGAACAGACTACATACACGAACGACAAAACGAAACAGTCCCGTGTGGTAACATATACGGACACAGGAGACAACCACCCACCACAAACAATGTGAAACAACCTACCTATATATGGTTCTCAATCAGAGGGAAAAGTCAACACCTGCCTCTTGATTGGAGAGGCCATTACAAGGTCAATTAACACTGACACTTAACATAGAACAAACAACACAGACTGCCCACCCAGCTCACGTCCTGACCACTAAACACACACTATACAAAAGGAAAACAAGGTCAGGAACGTGACATTACCCCCCCCCCCCCCAAAGATGCGGACTCCGGCCGCAAAACTCAACCTCAAGGGGAGGGTTTGGTGGGCATCTGTCCACGGTGGGGCTCCGGCTCCGGACGCTGTCCTCACACCACCATAACACTCCCGCTTCCGTATCCCCTCCCAATGACCACCCTCCAAATAAACCCACCTAAATTAACTCAGCGACATTTGTGGTTTTCAATCATGAACTGCACATTTCAAGTCCTGCCACAATATCTCAATTGGGGATTAGGTCTGGACATTTAACAGGACATTCACAAACTTTAAAATTGTTGCCTTTTATCATTTTCATGGTAGTCTTGATTGTGTGTTTTGGAATGGTGGCACAACCAGTTATTGAGTGTAAGGTGGCAATTCCTTTTTCACACAGGGGAATTGGGTGTTGCATAACTTTGTTAATGAAATAATAAATAACTGTGACCATTTTTTTAATATTTGTAAACTCAAGTTCCCTTGATCTAATATCAGGTTTTGGATTGAAGATCTGATAACATTCAGTTAAAAAAAAGCAAAAATAGAGAACCAGAAAGGGGTAAATACTGTTTTCATGTCACTGTATGTGTATGTGAAACCGACGTCAGTGTGCACCCAACAGTATAGCTTCCACCACTGTCCCTGTCACCATACCGGGCTCAAACTAGGTCCCCTGCTCACAAACACATGTCACCTCACTCCTTGACACATACCTACCAATTGAAAAATCACCTGTACATAGAAATAAGTTCATATTATTATTATTGAGAGAGACTGTACCAGTGATGTGTATAAACCCTGGAACGCTGATGCTATGTAACGGCCAATGAGAGACTTTAAATCCACCGGTCTCTATATATGGTACTCCCCAGAAGAAGCAGTCCTCCATAAGAATTAATGGAACAGCATTTCAATCAAATGTTTCCAGGACAAAATGACATGTATTTAACTATTATGTTGTAGATGGGGACAGTAAAGTTAGTACTCTATAAAGAAAATACTTTAATATATTTACATGTTTTTTATTTTATTTGTTATGTTCAGGTCATATAAAAAGCATGAGCTGGAGCACACTCTGAGAAAATTACTTATTGTAGAGGTGCTGACTAATGGTGAATACAATGTAAGCTATAAAAACAAAGAGAGTTGCACACTCTATATATATAAACTCCCAGTAATTTATTGGGGAAAACACCAACGTTTCGGCATCACTGTGCCTTCTTCAGGGTAAAGTCATGAATGTTTGAACCAGGTTATGTAGACATACAGTGCAATTAGTGCAACCAATGACAATAGTGAGGGGTGTGTCATAATTATGAGGTTAATTAGAGTGAATTGAGTGAAACTGTTAAAAGACAACAGTTTACAGCATATTAAATATATTAGCCTATTGTTATCATTAAAATTAGCATAAGATTAGCATCAACATACGCTTATAGACCACCAGTGGGGTTTCCTTGAAGAAGAGTGCAATTGTTTTGTCTGATTGCAGAATATGCCAGTGCTTCTTCAGGATTACTTTCATTTTCTCTGAACACTTGGTGTACTTAGGGCAAAAGACTTGTTTTTCTTCTTTGGTTTAGTTTTTAGCAAATCCTCTCTTGGTTTTTGAGATATTTTCTTCAATGCAGCATCAAGACTCTTGTAGCCTCTGATTTTGAATTTATTTTGAATTTTCTTAGCATTGCTGTCAAAATCTGACTGTTGGCAACAGGTCTGTATGTAATGCATCATTCTCTTTGATGATCCATAAGTCCAGGTAGTTTATTTTTCTCTCATCAGTCTGCATGGTGAATTTGAGATATTCAGAGCTCTCGATTAGCAGAGTTTGGAATTAATTTAGTTCCTGCTGACTTCCTTCCCAGAGCACAAAGACATCATCTATGTATCTCTTCCATTAGAGGATTTTAGAGAGTAGGGGGTGTATCTCTGTTTTGTAAATGAGTGCTTCCTCAAATTGTTCCACATGCAGGTTCACATAGTTGGGGGCAAAGGGCTACACACCGGATTTGAAGGAAAAACTCTCTCAAAGATGAAGTAGTTATTGGATAATACCAGTTCAGTGAGTTACAAGATGCAATCATTGTCTGTAGCAAGGCTAGTGTCTCTCTGATGAAGGAAGTGTTGCAGTTTTACAAAATATAATTTAAAAGTTTGCATTAAGGTGTCTGTAATAGAATATACTTGTCTAAAACGAATGTAGACATTAATAAATGCATTTCTATATCTTCCAACATCTGTTTTACATTGGAGGAGGAGTAACAAGATGGCTGTGCAGTTGCTTCCAAACAGCGGCACCTGGCAGTCATCTAGGGTTAATACATATCATTGGACTGATCTGAAAATATATCAGAACCTCCCTGATGTTGTCTTTTATGTTCCAGGTGTTTTGGCCTGTTTTGGTCAAAATGGTTTGAACACCACAATGCCAGATAGACTGGATGTACTGACTGGCTCCTGTGTGCAAATCCCATGTTCATTTGATATTCCTGGCCAAAATAAGTATACATTTAACAGCACAATACAAACCTCTGGAGTGTGGATTAAAGAAANAGTTTAATGGCTGTGATAGGAGAAAACTGAGGATGGATCAACAACATTTTACTTACCGCACAATACTAACCTAAATGACAGAGTGAAAAGAAGGAAACATGTACAGAATAAAAATATTACAAAACATGCATTCTGTTGGCAATAAGGCACTAAAGTAAATCTGCAAAACATTTGGCAATGAAATTCCCTCTATGTCCAACACAACAAATAACTTAGTACACTCTTCATATTTTCAAGCATGGTGATGGCTGCAATATGTTATGGKTATGCTTGTCATCAAGTGTTTTAGGATGAAAATAAATGGAATAGAGCTAAGCACAGGCAAAACTCTAGAGAAAAACCTGGTTCAGATGTTCAAAAGACACTGGGACACAAATTCACCTTATAGAAGGACAGTAACCTAAAACAAAAAGMCAAATATACACCAGAGTTGCTTACTATGACAACATTGAATGTTCCTAATTGTCCAAGTTACAGTTTTGATTGGCTTGAAAATCTATGGCAAGACTTGAAAATGGCTGTCTAGCAATGATCAACAACCAATTTGAAAGAGCTTGAAGAATTTTTTAAAGAATAATGTGCAAATATTGTACATTCCAGGTGTGCAAAGCTCTTCTAGTCTTACCCAGAAAGACTCACAGCTGTAATCGCTGCCAGAGCTGATTCTAATGCAACAGCTWCACTTCCGTCCCTCTCCTCGCCCCTACCTGGGCTTGAACCAAGGACCCTGTGCACACATCAACAACTGCCTGCCACRAAGCATCGTTACCCATCGTTCCACAAAAGCCACGGCYTTTGCAGAGGAAGGGGAACAACYACTTCAAGGTCTCAGAGCGAGGGACGTCACCGATGGAAACACTATTAGCGCGTACCCCGCTAACCATTTCACATCGGTTAAACTYACCCCCCTTTTGACCTCSTACTTTTCCGCTGCAACCAGTGATCCGGGTCAACAGCATCAATGTAACAGTATACCTTCTGTCCCTCTCCTCGCCTCTACCTGGGCTCGAACCAGGGACCAAAGAGAGAGATCGGCTCGAACAGGGACCTTTGACAAATCATCAACTGACACCCACAAAGCATCGTTACCCATCGCACCACTAAAGCCAGGCCCTAGCAAGATTGATCCTACTAATATTGAATCCTACTACACTAGCCCGATGCTCGCTCGAATGTGGCAGGGCTTGCAAACCATACGGACTACAAAGGGAATCCCAGCGGCGAGCTCACACAAGCCTGCCGGATGAGCTAAATTACTTCTATGCGTGCTTCGATGCAAAAAACACTGAAGCATGCATGAGAGCACCAGCTGTTCTGGACGATTGTGTGATCAAGCTCGCCCATAGCCGATGTGAGTAAGATCTTTAACAGGTCAACATTTACAAGGCCGCAGGCCAGACGAATTACCAGGATGTGTATCTCGAGCATACGTGACCCCTGGCAAGTGTCTTCACTGCATTTTCAATCTGTCCTGGCCGAGTCTGTAATACCTTTATGTTTCAAGCAGACCAGTATTCCCTGTGCCCAAGAACACCTCCAGA
>NC_036854.1:26170544-26208175 GCF_002910315.2 Salvelinus sp. IW2-2015 | reverse complement strand
TAATCTGCCTAAATGACTACCGACCCGTAGTACTCATGTCTGTAGCCAGGCTGGTCATGGCTCACATCAACACCATCATCCCAGAAACACTAGATCCACTCCAATTTGCATACCGCCCCAACAGATCCACAGATGATGCAATCTCTATTGCACTCAAAAAYGCCCTTTCCTACTTGSACAACAGGAACACCTACGTGAGAATGCTGTTCATTGACTACAGCTCAGCGTTCAACATCGTAGTGCCCTCAAAACTAATCTCTAAGCTAAGGACCCTGGGACTWAACACCTCCCTCTGCAACTGGATCCTRGACTTCCTGATGAGCCGCACCCCAGGTGGTAAGGGTAGGCAAAAACACATCTGCCTCTCTGATACTCAACACRAGGGTCCCTCAGGGGTCCGTGCTTAGTCCCCTCCTGTACTCCCTGTTCACCCATGACTGCGCGACTCYAACACCATCATTAAGTTTGCCAACGACACAACAGTGGTAGGCCTGATCACCGACAAAAATGAAACAGCCTATAGGGAGGAGGTCAGAAACCTGGCAGTGTGGTGCCAGGACAACAACCTCTCCCTCAACGTGATCAAGACAAAGGAGATGATCGTGGACTACAGGAAAAGGAGGGCCGAGCGGGGCTGTAGTGGAGCAGGTTGAGASCTTCAAGTTCCTTGGTGTCCACATCACCAACAAACTATCATTGTCCAAACACACCAAGACAGTCATGAAGAGGGCACAACAACACCTATTCCAGGAGACCGAAAAGATTTRGCATGGGTCCTCAGATCCTCAAAAACTTCTACAGCTGTACAATTGAGAGGATCCTGACTGGTTGCATCACCGCCTGGTATGGCAACTGCTCGGCCTCCGAACTCAAGRCGCTACAGGTGGTAGTGGGTACGGCCCAGTACATCACTGGGGCCAAGCTTCCAGCCATCAAGGACCTCTACACCACGTGGTGTCAGAGGAATGCCCTAAAATGTTTGTTTATTTTTTTGTTGTTTAATGATATATATTTATTTTATTCTATTACATTTTTTACAATTTTTTTCCCCCAATTTTGTGGTATCCAATTGGTAGTTACAGTCTTGTCTCATCGCTGCAACTCCCTTACAGACTCAGGAGAGGCAAAGGTCGAGAGCCGTGCGTCCTTCAAAACACGACCCAACCAAGCTGCACTACTTCTTGACACAATGCCTGCTTAACCTGGAAGCCAGCCACAAAAAATGTGTCGGAGGAAACACCGTGGCGACCGTGTCAGCATGCATGCACCTGGCCCGCCACTTGAGTCGTTAGAGCGCGATGGGACAAGGACATCCCTGCGGGCCAAACCCTCCCCTAACCCAGACGACGCTGGGCCAATTGTGCGCCACCCCATGGGTCTCCCGGTTGCGACAGAGCCTGGACTCAAACCAGGATCTCTAGCAGCACAGCTAACAACTTCGCAGGGGTCGAAGTGCCTTCGACCCCTGCGCCACTCGGGAGKCCTCCAAAAGGCTTCTTAACAGCTTTTACCGCCATAAGACTGTTGAACAGCTAATCAAATGGCTACCCAGAATATTTSCATTGACCCCCCCTTTTTTATGCTGTTGTTTATTATCTATGCATAGTCACTTTACCCCTACCTACATGTACATATTACCTCAATTAACCTGTAACCTGTACCATATTCTCCCCTGTCATTGCAATGGTGAGAGGTTAGCATGTCTTGGGGGTATGATATTTGCGCGTCTATGAACAAAAGTTGTTGATAAAGTTAATCATAAATCAGGTTTAATACAAGTTGCAACAGGGAGACAACAGCCAGCATAGAAGCAGAGACAATGTCTTACTGGCCTCTTGGAGACAGACCCTTTATTTCCTAATCAGACCAACAAATGTTCTGTAAACATCTATTGGAGACAGTCCCTTTATTTCCTAATCAGACCAACAAATGTTCTGTAAACACCATCCTCTTGAAGACAGTCCCTTTATTTCCTAATCAGACCAACAAATGTTCTGTAAACATCTATTGGAGACAGTCCCTTTATTTCCTAATCAGACCAACAAATGTTCTGTAAACACCAGCCTGAGAGGCTTGTAGGAAGTCAAAACAAAAGGCAGTGGCTTTGTTAGCTATTACAGAATCAATATTTCACAGAATACAATAACAAACTGTGTGTCCTCGGTCCTTGTACCTCCAGTCTGGCGTCAATCCCTTTCAACATTTAGGAGTTTAGAGATACTCTGAATGATCGGCTATGAAAAGACAACTGACATTTACTCCTGAAGTGCTGACCTGTTGCACCCTCTACTACCACTGTGATTATTATTATTTGACCCTGCTGGTCATCTATGAACATCTTGGCCATGTTCTGTTACAATCTCCACCCAGCACAGCCAGAAGAGGACTGGCACCCCTCAGAGCCTGGTTCCTCTCTAGGTTTCTTCCTAGGTTCTGGCCTTTCTAGGGAGTTTTTCCTTGCCTCCGTGCTTCTACACCTGCATTGCTTGCTGTTTGGGGTTTTAGGCTGGGTTTCTGTACAGCACTTTGTGTCGTCAGCTGATGTAAGAAGGGATTTCTAAATCAATTTGATTGACAATCCACTACAGCATTGAGTCTGGTGACCATCAACCCAAGTGTTACAAACAGCACACTGGAAATCATGTTACAGAAAGGTCAAATATATAAATATGCTGAACATTATATGAATCATTCTAAACTGAATCTGAACTTAACTCATCTTAAATATTACCAATACTTATTAATGTTTTATTTATATATTTTGGGGAGTTATGTCAGTTATGTTTGGTGTTAATCAACAGACACAATTGAGGCTGAATTTAAGGTCGTTTATTAATTGCACTGTAATAAAAACCTTCACATTAAATCTCAGTTTTATTGGTCCAACATGTTACATATCTCATGTGTAAACATTAGATCATAATCATTTTTATTGAAAACAATACAAAAGTGACAGAAAATTCTAATGAATCTTTCCCCCTGAGCCAACCAGAAGTATTTCCTCATCACGCTCCAAGCCAATGGCTATTCAGTAATCCCAGGTACTAGCGAGCAAATACAAATATATTGAGGTGTTAACATTCTGTTTAAAAATGTTTAAATGAATGTGGATATTTAAGCTTGTCCTGATTAGATATGATTCTTTGGGCTAAAGCTTGTAAACATCCAATGCCTTTATACTTCATTGCAAGATGTCAGTAAGGTAGTGTTAAAACACTGATTCTGCTCCATCACCTTACACCTACTGATATAGCCACTGACAGTGTGTGGTAGCATGAACTGCATTCGTCAGTGATGCAGTCGCATCATCTCATTGTATTTTCTTACAATTTAGAAACTTTGGTTTACATCTACCCACATATAGGCAAAGCAGTTTCCACAAAACTGAAATTAGCTTGTTAGTAATTTTTTGTCAGTCCCACCATATCCCCATCCCCACCATATTGCAGCATCAGCGTAGTGTAATGTCCAATAGTCAATACTTTCTCTCTTCTCTCTCTGAATCATATGGTCCTTCTGCCTCTCAATCYCTGAYCCTGTCCTCCAGAGCCTTCAGCTCTCCCTCCACCTGTTGGGGGAGGTCGGCTCCCACCTGCTGGGTAAAGTACGCCCTCAGCTCCTGGGTCTCCTTCTCCCAGAAGGCCTTGGGCAGATCGAAGAGGGCACCCATGTCCACCTTGCTGCCCAGTCCCTGCAGGTTGATGGCTCCCTCCAGTGGCACCCAGCCCACCATGCTCTTCTTGGCCGCCTCGTCCTCTCTCTCACGGCTGCAGCGCTTGAAGATCCACTCCAGAACGCGGGCGTTGTCGCCGAAACCCGGCCAGAGGAAGGAGCCCGACGTGGGGTCCTTCCGGAACCAGTTGACATGGAAGATCTTGGGCAGGTGGGTGGCGCCCTTGCGGGTCTCCATGCTCAGCCAGTGGGCCAGGTAGTCACCGAAATTGTAGCCGAAGAAGGGGCGCATGGCGAAGGGGTCGTGCATGATAACCTTGCCTGGAGAAGAAGAAAAAAAGCATTTTATTCAAAAGGTCATGGTTTTCTTCATTATCACTGAGAGGAATCAGGGAAAACAGTATACCATCATATCAGGTACAATTAACCTTAGAGAGGTTTTTACTGTCTACTTTATAGACAGCTCCTATCCACTTAAATGTTAGAACTGTTCTGTATTTAACTAGGCAAGTCAGTTTAGAACAAATTCTTATTTACAATGACAGTCTACACCGGCCATAGCCGGACCAATTTTGCACCACCCTATGGGACTCCCAATCATGGCCGGTTATGATACAGCCTGGATTCGAACCAGTGTGTCTGTACTGACTCCTSTAGCACTGAGATGCAGTGTCATTGACCGCTGTGCCACTCGGGAGCCCGAAACATTAATTAAATGATTTGATTAACTTCGATTTAATTCTATGACAAGCTCTTTAAATGTGGTTAATGAGGTACTGTACCTTTGTACTCAGCAGCTGCTGTGGCCTCAGATCTCATAGAGGCTCCTACAAACACACCGTGGCGCCAGTTAAACGACTCGTACACCAGAGGGACTCCTGGGAAACAGAAGTCAGAGCAACAGTGTAACAGTGTCCCAAAGTGACACATTGGATAAGAATGTCAAATCAGTCATCATAGGGAATCATTTGTATTGTTCTCGTTACATTAACCAAGCTGTATCATTTACAACACTAGATGCTAGTATGAAAATATATAGTGGTAATCTTATATGACCTACTAAACCAATGTTTTAGTCATTGGATCAGTAGAGGCCACTCACCCTCTGGCCTCCTGCCCCCGAAGATGATGGCGTCAATGGGCACACCCTCGTCACTCTCCCACTGGGGGTCGATGATGGGGCACTGGGCCGCCGGGGTACAGAACCTGGAGTTGGGATGAGCACACAGGCCAGAGTCTCCTGTGAGGAAGAGCAAGAGGGTGAATATGATTGGAAAATATTATTACTGTTAGAAATTAATAGTATTAGGACATTAACATTTATATTACATTTTGATTTGATTGTATGCATATAAAATCACTTAGAAACATTACATTATAATTAACACTAATAGATTCATGGATAAATGCTATGTAGTGATTTACAAAGAGACAGCAGTACTAAAGTGTTGCAGTATTTTCTCAAACCAATGACAATAAAAGGATAGTATCATGCCGTGTCACCAGGTGTCACTATTAAGACTACAGCAGAGGTTTCCAACCTTTCCGGTTCGGGGGACCATCAAATCACAGTCAAAAGCTCAAGGACCACCAAATCACAGTCAAAAGCTCAAGGACCACCAAATCACAGTCAAAAGCTCAAGGACCACCAAATCACAGCCAAAAGCTCAAGGACCACCAAATCACAGCCAAAAGCTCAAGGACCACCAAATCACAGCCAAAAGCTCAAGGGACAACCAAATCACAGCCAAAAGCTCAAGGACCATCAAATCACAGCCAAAAAGCTCAAACCACCCAAATCACAGCCAAAAGCTCAAGGACCACCAAATCACAGCCAAAAGCTCAAGGACCACCAAATCACAGCCAAAAGCTCAAGGACCACCATTTGCAGAGTCGCAGATAAAAAAAAAAAATGTACATCAACTTTCTCAGTAGTCAAATTTGGCCCATTTTAGCAGTGAATGTAACAAATTAAAGCTGGAATCCTTAGTTGCTACATCTATTTTGGGACTTATAAATGAATGATATATACCCAGTGATTCCTGAAGAATATAATCCTCATGAGTTTTGTTCAACTGTCATACCCCATACTCCAAGTCGATATTCCCGTCATAAGAAGTAATTCTCCCTCGACCAAACCCACAAATTGGGGAAAACAAACACTATTTCCCATTGACCCCCATTCCAAAAGAGACAACTTCATTGTCCAATGCACATGTAACCAGGTCAAAAACCCTGACCTACGGTTCACAATGCTCCCACGTAGGGAAATAAAGCCTGCGAGAAGAGTCCTGTGGCTACAGGTTATTCGGCGTGGGAAATGTGGGGACCCGATGTCCAAGTAGACTACACGTTGCTATGGGTGTGGGAAACATTTCATCACAGGTAAGACATTTCACTTGTTTTAGTCGATTTGTAACTCCACTCACTAGCTGTATAGTCTGTTTGTGTTGTTGGTCTTGTCTAGCTCAATGTTCCACTCACGTGGCTGCTAGCACCTTCATGAAAAGGGGCATGAAGGAAGCCCTACAGTCAAGATTACATTATTCTAAGTAGTGAGAATGCTCAGGAGCAAGCAATGTTGAAAAGTCATCTTGTACTTCTCTTAAATGTAGTTTTGTAATTGACTAAAACAAGCAGATAACAAAAAAACTGCATTTAAAAAGGTCAAGTATTTGCTGTGAGCCAATGGGGTAACCTAGGTAACCACAGGTTGTTTTCCCCACAGCCGGTCAGGGCCGTGACAATCGACTGGGAGTATCAGAACCCAAAATACAGTAGAAGCTTGTCCAATGTTTGTAAACAAAGTAAATGGAAACAAACACTGCCTCAACACAAGGTTAAAACAAGTTTTTGATATATTTGATGGACAGTCCTTGCATWCATAGCTCTTGCTTTGAATTTAAGAGTGGTTACATTTCTACAGGTCCATCACTCAGCTTTTTACCAAAACATTGTTTCATTTAAAGATTCCAGCTTAAAAGGCTTATTATTATTATTATTATTATTATTCCTATGATAAACAATTTGCATTGTGAAAAGTTATGTAAAATTGCTTATAATACAATTAATACTCCCAAGATATATTTTATTTGTATTAAATAAATAATAATTTAAAACGACCACAGGACCAACACAGGTTCGTTCCCACTGCACTACAGTGAGTCAACTCTACCTGTTTTCCAGGCTTTGCCGTGCCAGTCGGTCAGGGAGACCCCTGCGGCAGGGGGGTCCAGTCCCTCCCACCATACCCCTCCGTCGCTGGTCTCGCCCACATTGGTGAACACAGTGTTTTTGGCGATGGTCGCCATGGCGTGAGGGTTGGTCTTCAGGGACGTGCCGGGAGCCACACCGAAAAATCCGTTCTCTGGGTTGATTGCCCTGAGTTTACCTGAGAACAAAGTGACAAGGACAGTGAGTGACAGAGATGCATGTATGGATTTGTTTCCTGAAGGAAGCACAATGAACTCTAAAACAGGAGGGAGTTGATGGTTATAGCTTCAATGGGTTGTACAAAATGTCTGACCATGAAATGAATAGCCTGACAGTAAATTCAAAGCTTGAGTATGTTACGGGTCGAGTCTTTACTAGTCAGTGTGTGTTGACTGTGTATCCCTCCCCTCACCCTGACTGTCGAACTTCATCCAGGCGATGTCATCTCCTACACACTCCACAGTCCAGCCAGGCAGCGCAGGCTTCATCATGGCCAGGTTAGTTTTCCCACAGGCACTGGGAAATGCTGCCGCCACGTAGCGCTTTACTCCCTGAGGATTGGTGATGCCCAAGATCTGGTGGGGGAGGAGTGACAGAAAAGAGAGGACAGAAAAGAGAGAGACAGAGAGACAGAGTAATGCATTAAGTAGTTTCTCCCATAACGTAGGAATATCACAAGAGACTAACTAACTACTCCCTGCTACTGTATGAGGTACCGACTATGGATCTGGATCTGGCAACCCATCTCCTGATATTGCAGGTCAGCACAGATATTCCTGTCTGCTCTTCCTGTCTGCGATACAGTATTCCTGTTGGAACCCCTCCAAAAAAGGGAATTCAGTGCACCCCTATCAGTTCCCCGTTCTCACCAGCATGTGTTCGGCCAGCCAGCCCTCGTCCTTGGCGATGCGCGAGGCAATCCTCAGGGCGAAGCACTTCTTCCCCAGCAGGGAGTTGCCTCCGTAGCCACTGCCGAACGACAGGATCTGCCTGGTGTCTGGCAGGTGGGAGATGAGTACCTTCTCTGGGTTACACGGCCACGAGTTGACCAGGGGAGCTGGGAGGGGGACCATGGGAGGATAATGGTGATGGGAGGGATGAATGAATATAGAAGCAGTGAATGGAATTAGAGTAAATGGTGAGACTAAATGAAATGAGGCAACTGGTGGTTGAACGTCACGTATGGCATACAGCTGGATGTGTATGGTTATGTAAGGGATGTGATGCATGACAGCAGATCGAGAGAGGGCCTCTGTGAAATGGTACCTTTGAGTGGGAGGGGTCGACCGAGGGAGTGCTGACAGCGCACAAACTCTGCCCCCTGAGCCAGTTTGTCCATGACGGGGGTGCCCATGCGTGTCATAATGCCCATACTGGCCACCACGTAGGGCGAGTCTGTCACCTGCACGCCAAACTTAGACAGCGGAGAGCCCACCGGGCCCATGCTGAAGGGGATCACATACATGGTTCGACCTGAGGAAGAATGAGGAAGTTAATTTAAATAAACATTGAGAGTTAGACATTATTTTTCATTAGAGACAAGTCTCAGTTAGCTGATTAAAATAGTTGGTGTCTCCCCCCAAAAATTCTCCCTTTTCAGATAATTATTTAACTCTACATTTTAATCCTAAATTCAACCATTCTATCTTTTAATGACTGCTGGCCCTCTCACTGTCTAATTAGACTTCAGTGGTATGACACTATAACACTCGACTCCATGTTGAGGTTTAAGCCCGGTTTTCTGATAGGCAAAAATAGGCATAAAAAAAGAAGAAGTGATGAACCCAATTTGACTGAAGAATAACACTCCATTACAGACAATTCATATAGTGTAGACAGCTGAAACTATAGACGGGATGGTGTAAAACCTCCAGAGAGGCCAGAAGGAGAGGAGGGTTGTGTACAGTCCAGTACCTGCCATGCAGCCTGGGAAGCGGTCCTGTCTGGCCTTCTGGAAGTCACCCTCGCTCATCCAGCTGCCCAG
Source organism: Salvelinus sp. IW2-2015 (assembly GCF_002910315.2). Classification (NCBI taxonomy): domain Eukaryota; kingdom Metazoa; phylum Chordata; class Actinopteri; order Salmoniformes; family Salmonidae; genus Salvelinus; species Salvelinus sp. IW2-2015. The sequence goes on along the minus strand of NC_036854.1, from coordinate 26,199,306 downwards.
CTGGCTCTTAGCCCCCCCATCAGGGATAGGGATGGTGTCCCTCTGGTTCTTGGTAACGATCACAGTCTTACTCTCCACCCGAGCAACGTCCTTGGGGTCTGTACGTGCCAGCCAGCTGCACAGAGATAAAGGCCATAAACAGACTATTAATTCTCTTATCATTCTTTATGGTAGAGTGAGAATAACAGGCTTTTGATGAGCTTCAGGGCCACAGTGGAAAAAGTGACTCAAAAGACTGATATTGTTGTAAATTAATATGACAGTCAGCCAGATGACTTAGTTTGAYAGACTTAGTACTCTCAATAACGTATATATTCAACGTAAGCATTCTTTACTAACCAGAAAAATCACAGTTAATGTACTATATTCTTCTCTACATTACCTTAGCTCACTATCTTACTGCTTCGTGACATACAAAGCCAGATTCCCACCATTCACAGCGGTGATAGAGTACGTAGGGGACCACAGCAACACTCACCAGTTCTCATACTTGGGTAGCCTCTTCACCATGCCGTCTTTCTCCAGGCCAGCTAGGATGTGAGCAGACTCCTCTGCGCTCCCCGTCACCACATGCACATTGGCAGGCTTGCACTCATCCACGGCCCTCTTCACAAAGTCAGCCACCGCTGGAGGCAGGGAGGGGATCGAGGCTAGGGAGCGGACCCCCACGGATGTCCCCACTCCACCCCGTCTGTACCAAGACACAGGGAGGTAAAGAGTGGTTGTGTTACGAAGGCTGACAGGAAGGGGAACTGTATTCAAAAACATACTGTACCATAATATCAGCTGTAAGAGGAGCAATACTACGATCATTTAGCAACTTGCAGTTTTTTTTTTTTTTTAAAGATACCCCAAATGGATATCAAATTTAAATCTGGTGTCAAAATAGGCAACAATACAAACAACATTTAAATACTGGGTAGCGAGATGCATAATGGTAGCAAGACACACAATCAACCTCTTCAGTATGGTTTCAGGGATGCAAATTCTATGGAGAGCAGATTAGAGGACAATGTGTCACTATAATCCTACTATTAGTGCTAGTGAATAATCCACACATCAATAATACATAGGGGTAATGGACTAATGTACTGTCACTTCTCAGATCGCACTTTTTAGGGTTTCCTCAAACAAAGGCAGGCACTGTGAATGTGTTACTTCTGAACATATTGTAGAATAGCATTTCATGATCCATACATGTTCCCCATGATTTAAAAGTCTGTGAGACATATCCCATACCTTCAAGACTCAAATGACTTTCATGAGGAAAGGCCATTGACAGAGCAGCCATCTTCCTAAGCGGTTTGGTTCTGCTGCTCTTCCTCAGGCTAAGTAAGAATGTAAGTAAGTAGCAGGAAGTGGGCAATCTAATGCAAACTGTGTCCAGGGCAGTGCAACCGGAGACTTCAGCTCAGAGCTCTTTATAATGGCAGGGGCACGTAGGGGGGGGCTTTCTGTTGTTTGTTAACAGCAGTGTTCATAAACAAGGGCAGAACACAATCAGTTACAACATGTGTGAGCAATCTGACGAGCTGACTAGAAAAACCAGGCACGATGGCTGATGGTTTTACAAAAAAAAGGACATTTWAAAAAAACAAGGCTGAGAATGACGATATGGGTTCTCAGATAAAAAGTTCAATTGAAGAGTGTAAGACTCATTTTATTGACATGTCTAGGAACTGATTTGGGCTCTCTCTTTGGCTCTGGGAACTGATTTACAATTGAACTCACTTTCCAACTCATGGCTATAGGTCCATTGACTATTTGGCTTGAAATTCAAAAATCACACTTTTCTACGAGTTGAAAGATTATTTTTTATTTAACTAGGCAAGTCAGTTAAGAACAAATTCTTATTTACAATGACGGCCTACTGGGGAACAGTGGGTTACCTGCCTTGTTCAGGGGCAGAACGACAGATTTTTACCTTGTCAGCTCGGGGATTCGATCTAGCAACCTTTCGGTTACTGGCCCAATGCTCTAACCACTAGGCTACCTGGTAAAAGTGCTAGCACGCAGCCAGTCCCAATTGGCTGCATCATCGGTGTCATTAAACTTGACGTGTACATAACGKCCATTTCTAAAGGAAGGGTTAAAGGCTGCCCAGTGCCCTAGGTGCAAACTGAGAAGATAACATGTTGTTGATGGAAAAATGGCATATTGCCAAGAACAATTCTTGCCCAACATCACAGGGAACAAGTGTTATTTAAAACACTGTTTAACCCTTTACGTGATGATACATCATCTTAAAGAACTTCTCCAGTTCATGAAGTCTCTTATAAGTGACACATTTCTGCATGCAGTCGACCAGATGTGTGTTGAGAAAGTTCAGACTGGGAGAGAGCAAGCAAGCAGACAAAAAAAAAGAAATATGAACCAGGAGAGGAGAAAGGTTAGGCTTTACACCTTTTCCTCAGTGTAGAATGCCATGCTTCAGGCCACTTTAAAAAAAACAGACTTCACTGAAAATCTATTGAGCATAATGCAGGAGCTTTTGTTCTGTCATGCAAACATCTAAACTATACACGTGCTGCACAATATTACAAGAAAGAAAAAAGAAAAAAAATGTAAAGGAAAGAGAATGTGCTCAACATGTAACATGAGCTCATATGTACTGTATAAGCTCTATATGTTTCCATTTTAGGGTATGGCAAAAGTCCCAGCTCCCACTACAAGTACCATAGCAGCACAGTTCAACTTAAAGAGTACAAATATGCCTGTGTAATTTTTAAATGTAGCTCACCAAACATAAGCTATATTTAATTACGAGCGCACCCGGCTTTCCCATTGTGGGGCGCCCACAGACATTTCTGTGAAACCGAATGTAAAACAAGGAACAGGCTACAGTATTATCCTGACTTAGTCAGGGAGAGAAACATGTGAGCACAACGATAACCATAACAATGTATGATTTCTCAACCGCCTGTGGCCTTCTCTTTGGGTCCCAGTTGAGCTTTGCATTGTCTCATTTACACCAGGACAAAAATGTAGACCAATCACCATGCACCACAGTCACCCCCCCCACCATATTGAATGTTAATAGCTTGGTCCAGAAGGAATTTTCAGGAACTGAGGAGAAATGCATGTAGCACATGCATACTGGAAATACATTCATTCACCATGCATATACATGCAGAAGTCATTAAAACTCCTATGTCAATTACGCAGCTACACAAATCCTGACAGTGCACTCTCTTGACAATCTAAAAAAATATAATGCACTTTGATTGTGTATCAACACACATGCACCAATCACAAATGCACAGACACATAGATCCTCTCCAGACAAGATGCACTCGACTGCTCACGTTTACTTTTTTTTGTCTCCGTGTGACGTCGCCAAAGCCTAGAGAAAGAGTTGTGACGGGGAACGTAAGAGATTCAAAATGAGGGACATTGAGCACGTCTCTTAGGGCAGTCCTGTCTCTCACTTATTATAACAGGATCTTGAAAATTCTTTCCATCATTTTCTATCTCAGAGGCAAACAGCTTTTGAAATATGTTTGGTCAGATTTGTGCACTTCCAAATCTGCCTGACACAAACCAAGACACAGACAGAGATGTCGGGGTGTGCTGTGCTATACGTCTGAAACTATTTCATAACTGACAATCAAGATGTAGATGATGAATGGCTCACTGCTTCGCATTTCAGTGCTTCGCAAATTCTTCAATAGGACCTTCCATTCTACAATGGGGACATTTAAATGCTTAGTTTGTGGACATTTAATCTGTTGTTTATGTATCCTTGTTATTTGGTTACGATGTATCTCTGATATTGCAGGGCGTGTGTATTCCCAGAGTTTGCCGCCATAAACATATACCCTATCATAAGAAGGATGTTTGCCTAGGATTTCTGCCAACAGACATACAGTATCTTGAGTGAGATAGCAATAACAACTGATTAAAGTATCCTATCCACGATAGGGATATTACTAATTCATGAAAACTAATTTAATACCATCTTTAGGCTACCATTGCAGTTTATAAAATGTTGAATGTTGATGAGTAGGCTACACTATACTCTGCCATGGTTGGTCAATAAGGAAATACACTGAACAAAAATATAAACGCAACATGTAAAGTGTTGGTTACACGTTTCATGAGCTGAAATAAAAGATCACAGAAATTTCCCATACAAATAAAAAGCCTATTTCTCAAATTTTGTGCACAAATTAGTTTACATCCCTTTTAGGGAGCATTTCTCCTTTGCCAAGATAATCCATCCACCTGACAAGTGTGGCATATCAACAAGCTGATTAAACAGCATGATCATTACACAGGTGCCCCTTGTGCTGGGGACAATAAAAGCCACTCTAAAATGTGCAGTTTTGTCAAACACCACAATGCCACAGAAGTTGTGGGAATGTGCAATTGGCATGCGGACTGCAGGAATGTCCACCAGAGCTGTTGCCACAGAATTGAATGTTAATTTCTCTACCATAAGCCACCTCCAATGTAATTTGAGAGAATTTGGCAGTACATCCAAACGCAGACCACAATTGAATTTTTCAATGGCTATTTGAAAGCACAGAAATACCGTTTAGAGATGCTGAGGCCCATTTTTATCTGTGACCAACAGATGCACATCTGTATTCCCAATCATTAAAAATCCATTGATTAGGCCCTAATGAATGTATTTCAATTGAATGATTTCCTTATTTGAACTGTAACTCAGTAAAATCTTTGAAATTGTTGCATGTTGTTTATATTTTTGTTCAGTATAAATTGAGTTTTAAATGGCAAAATGTTAGATACTCACCTTCTGATAAGTCCAAGCAAAAGGCACGACATCTTGTAAAATACTAAAATGGGGTAATGAAATATAAAAGTCTAAAAAAATAAATATATAGAGAGAGAGAATAAGAGCGTCGTGTGCCCTTCAGCACCAACTACAACTCATATCTGATTGGTCTATGAAGACGAACTGCAATGTGAGGTAGCCCAGTACAGGCTAATGAAAGAACTTTGCACTTTGCAACACGTGTAACAATTTATCGGAGGCATACACATTGACTGAATCTAGGTTCTGCGCATCGCAGTCGACGATGATGCTTAGGTTGATAAATTTAATGCAAACGAATAGCCTACCGATTGCATATATATATATATATATATATATATATACGCAAATGTATATTTATTTCGTCAAGTAATCCAGCAGTAGGCTATTGATGTAGCTAGATCTTCGTTATATCCGTTCAGAAAAGGTTATAAAACCGGACAATCAGAAAACTAATAAAAGGACCGCGAGGTGTCTGATTTTATGTTAAAATTACTCGCTTTCAATAAAACATGAAACAACTAAGAGGAGCATTTCATACAACTATCCTATCCCTGCTCCTGCCTCCTTCACAGCCAACCAAACCGCCTCTACCGGGTGATGCAAGTTCTGAAGTTCCTGTATCCGCTAAGACACAACAGCCGCCCTGGTGACCCTCATATATACTTCAGCAATGGTGACTGGTGGTGGATGTAAGGCACGTACGGCCTATGGAGAATCAATGTTGAGGGAAATAGTTGTTCGCTTTTGGTGTGTGCTCGAAAGAGACATGCAGAGTCAGCTGAATAAATGCAAAGTCATTGAAAAAAAATAGTACAGCGGAAGGATATCTCAAAATGACAATATTGGCTCCGTAAATTCTATTGAGCCAGCTGGTGCAATGCAGGTTATCCAACAAAAGTGTTATTACATAAACTAGTAGGCCTACCTAAATTATTACACACTGCCATAGGACAAATAGGCCTGACAAATTACCGAGACTATGTCATCATGATTGACACCTGCGTTATGAGTAGATACCATAACCTATCATGACTTCTGGGCATCTTTAGTTTGATTTTGATAAGGGCAACTGTGAGCAGTATGAACCATACTAGGCTGAAAGTATATGGGATTMATCTAAAGATATTTGATATCAGTGATACCGCTATGTTCTTTCTATTTTTCATTGTACCTTCATTCAATGTGTAGGAGGCCTGAGCTGTATTCGTGGATGGGACAAAAAGCTTCTGATCTGTTGACCAGTTCTGTCCAGAATCTACCAAGCAATTCAATGTCTGAGCCTGGTCTGAGAGATGCAAATTGCAGATTTCCTGTTAATGTTTCCAAGTTAGAGAGGGAAAGAGAGAGGAAAAGTTCAAGGGGAAGTTGTGTGGACAGTGAGAGAGAGAGAGAGAGAGAGAGAGAGAGAGATACTGACAGTAGGGTAGACAGAGTTCAAAGGAAGATGAGCACCCAGTGCCACTGGTTAAACTTCTATAAACTGTGATATGGCCAGCAGAATCAGACGACATATTATGGAGAACACCATGCACTACTAATGCATTCCCTCCCCCGCCCACAGATGCAGTCCTCGGTTATCAAAGAGAACATTCAGAAATGCTGCTGCTGGCAAAAAAAAAGGCATTTGAAGCACAAATCATGGTTGGAATGTGGACTTAGTCTTGTTATCTTACATTGAGAGTCCATGAGAGAGGCCTATCATAGGTTACACGTACGCTGATAAGGGAACAACTGAAAAAAGTAAGGTCTCAACCAGACCCTTCTCACACCAAGTAATGTGGGTTGTTTGATTTGATTTGACACCAAGTAATGTGGGTTGTTTGATTTGATTTGACACCAAGTAATGTGGGTTATTTGATTTGACACCAAGTAATGTGGGTTGTTTGATTTGATTTGACACCAAGTAATGTGGGTTGTTTGATTTGATTTTTGATTTATTTTGTTAATTTTTTACATTCTCAGATCAGGTTACAGAACCAGGATGGAAACTGAAATGTAATCTTTAAAATGCACATTCAAGAATAGAAGGCAGACAATGCAATAATGAGTCTTACTTCTAGGTTGGTTTAAATGTTCTAGAACCGAAAGGAAAATTATTTGACTGAGGATCAAACAAGATCTCTTGATGCTTGTTCTTTTATAATCGTAACTAATATGTCAATAATGAACTTGATTCAGACTTGTATTTGTAGTTAGAACTAATACCATTTCATGGAACACTATTCATTTGTCAGGCAACCTTTGCTACCATGTTTCTCTCCTAGAAGCCCCCCCCCTTTATCGTCTGTCCTCCATTGAGGAAAGACCTTTGGTCWGTATATTTCGCAACTAGGCAGAAATGGAAAACTTCTTAAGTTTAAATCACTCACTCAATTAATAACTAATGTCTACCGCTGTGACAGCTATTTTAGAGTCGTTCTTTTGGCTGTACTGGATGTCTGCAACACTGATATAATAATATATATTATACTTACAGTTATCCTATTTGGATATCCCATGGGGTCATGGCTAGGGATCAGCCATTATTGACAGCTACCCTAGAGCAGCTTGCTCAAGGGCACATTGGAAGATTTTTCACATAGTCCAGTCTGGGATTTGAACCAGCAACCTTTTGGTTACTGGCACAATGTTCTAAACCACTAGGCCAACTGCCACCCAACATGTGGTTGGCACAGGTCATTACTTGAACAAGTGGATGATTTCATTGACAGCTAAATATTCAGATTACGATTGTCAATTAAATAATTTGAGTAATCAGACAAAACAATCCGATTGATTTGCAGTAAGTTGTTTGGATAACTCAAATGGATCTTATCAATTATGGCTGATTTCAAACGGAGATGTTGAACCCATTTAACATGTACATTACTACATTACTTAAGTAGATAAATGAAATCAATTACATTTATCATGAAGTTGCTGAGCCCCATTAATGTGCTTGGGTGGCTCTAAACCCTTTTTTCATCACTTTGGATCCAATATGAGTTTTCTGCTGAAAGTGAAACAACTGCAGGTCAAAACACCCTTCATGATGCAAGCACTCACACCACAGTGTTGCCATGAGTAGCATAAATGACCTAAATATAGCCACACCATTGTTTCAATATTAGACACATGTTGTCCAGCTTAGTAAATCTTAGGAATCTTACACGCTAGCAAGGTTCATACAAATCTGTGCTGTTGCAAACTTAATGCTAGCTAGAAGCAAGAGGAAATAAAAGCATACACTCTTACATAAAAAAAAAGGGGATTCTAGGCAAATAACCTTGATAACATTAACTCTCTATAGCAGGGGGAGATCGAATTCACAATTTTGCAACATTGTTGCAAAGGTCGGAGTGGCAAACAGCAAGGTTCATACAAATCTGTGCTGTCGCAAACTTAATGCTAGCTAGAAGTAAGAGGAAATAAAAGCATACACTCTTACATAAAAAAAAAGGGGATTCTAAAGAACCTTTTGGTCTATTCAAATTTGAACTGCCATTCTGATTAAAAAACCAACTGCCATTCTGATTAAAAAACCAACTGCCATTCCAACATGACAATGCAAGACGACGGTGGTTGAATATATGAAGTCAGTCATATGATAAACTATAGCTAGACTAGATAGATAAAAAATTTGAGCACTGTTTGTAAGCTAGCTAGCTAACTAGCTAGACAGGTCAAAGCTAGGCTTCTTTAATTAGCCACTTTACAAGCTAGCTCTTACAAATAAACATGATTTTGTATTATGGAATATGCCAAACAGGCCCAGCCTGACAATGGCTACTAGCTAATTGTTACTTTTATTTCAATATTTCAGTGTGGAGTCAGATGAGGGGACTATGTTTCATGAAGCTATTACAAGATTGTTGTTGACTGTTGAATGCACTTGATGGGCAGTGGGCTGACAGAGGAAGTATTTATCTAAATGATTTATATACACTGCTCAAAAAAATAAAGGGAACACTTAAACAACACAATGTAACTCCAAGTCAATCACACTTCTGTGAAATCAAACTGTCCTTAGGCCAGCACACTGATTGACAATAAATTTCACATGCTGTTGTGCAAATGGAATAGACAAAAGGTGGAAATTATAGGCAATTAGCAAGACCCCCCAAAAAGGAGTGATTCTGCAGGTGGTGACCACAGACAACTTCTCAGTTCCTATGCTTCCTGGCTGATGTTTTGGTCACTTTTGAATGCTGGCGGTGCTCTCACTCTAGTGGTAGCATGAGACGGAGTCTACAACCCACACAAGTGGCTCAGGTAGTGCAGTTCATCCAGGATGGCACATCAATGCGAGCTGTGGCAAAAAGGTTTGCTGTGTCTGTCAGCGTAGTGTCCAGAGCATGGAGGCGCTACCAGGAGAACAGGCCAGTAACATCAGGAGACGTGGAGGAGGCCGTAGGAGGGCAACAACCCAGCAGCAGGAACCGCTACCCCGCCTTTGTGCAAGGAGGTGCACTGCCAGAGCCCTAAAATGACCTCCAGCAGGCCACAAATGTGCATGTGTCTGCTCAAACGGTCAGAAACAGACTCCATGAGGGTGGTATGAGGGCCCGACGTCAACAGGTGGGTGTGTGCTTACAGCCCAGCACCGTGCAGGACGTTTGGCATTTGCCAGAGAAACCAAGATTGGCAAATTCGCCACTGGCGCTCTGTGCTTCTCACAGATGAAAGCAGGTTCACACTGGCACATGAGCACATGTGACAGACGTGAAGAGTCTGGAGACGCCGTGGAGAACGTTCTGCTGCCTGCAACATCCTCCAGCATGACTGTTTTGGCGGTGGGTCAGTCATGGTGTGGGGTGGCATTTCTTTGTGGGCCGCACAGCCTCCATGTGCTCGCCAGAGGTAGCCTGACTGCCATTAGGTACGAGATGAGATCCTCAGAGCCCTTGTGAGACCATATGCTGACCATGCACATTTGTGGCCTGCTGGAGGTCATTTTGCAGGGCTCTGGCAGTGCTCCTCCTGCTCAAAGGCGGAGGTAGCGGTCCTGCTGCTGGGTTGTTGCCCTCCTACGGCCTCCTCCACGTCTCTGATTGTACTGGCCTGTCTCCTGGTAGCGCCTCCATGCTCTGGACACTACGCTGACAGACACAGCAAATCTTCTTGCCACAGCTCGCATTGATGTGCCATCCTGGATGAACTGCACTACCTGAGCCACTTGTGTGGGTTGTAGACTCCGTCTCATGCTACCACTAGAGTGAGAGCACCGCCAGCATTCAAAAGTGACCAAAACATCAGCCAGGAAGCATAGGAACTGAGAAGTGGTCTGTGGTCACCACCTGCCAGATCATCCTTTTTTGGGGGTGTCTTGCTAATTGCCTATAATTTCCACCTTTTGTCTATTCCATTTGCACAACAGCATGTGCAATTTATTGTCAATCAGTGTTGCTTCCTAAGTGGACAGTTTGATTTCATAGAAGTGTGATTGACTTGGAGTTACATTGTGTTGTTTAAGTGTTCCCTTTATTTTTTTGAGCAGTGTATATTTGTCTTGGTGATTCAATAGGCTAGTTAATCATTACATGGCTTTTGACACATTATGTTTTGCTCAGTCTGGCAGTAACCCATCAGAGGCTGCTGCTGACAACAACTCTATGTAAGGTGTTCTTCTAAATCATAATGATTATATGTCTGCATTGCAATTTATCTTTATTTTGGCAGATTAACTCATGCTTATTTCTGTAGATTAACTCATGTTTTTGCATCTTATTTCTTGTTCTCCAGACCCAGTGGGCAACAACACCTACTGTACTGTTCCATAACGCCACAGAGTTGGTACCAAGATTGACGTGAGTCCTCATTTAAGCAAACAGATTCTACCCTGGCCAACAGTGCATATTTCCAAACTATATTTGCATATAATGACAATAAAATGTAAAAACTATGCTGGTATTATTTGGTCCATTAATGTTTATTATATTATATTCTTGGCTAAAAAATATTACAATTTATTAGTAGTAGCCATAATTCATAAATTGCACCATACAGGGTTCAATATGGAACCAATTTTGGTTCCGTGAAGAAGAAGCCTTGGGATTTTAATCAAAGCACCCTATAAAAGGGTTCTATACGGAACTTTTATGGGTTCCATATATGAAGCAAGCAACAGAACCCTTTTTGTTTATATAAGGATAACAATTTTTTCTAAGTGTATAATATGCCATAGAATTTATTTTTTAATTTTTTTGTCAAGATTCAACAGTTCATCAACGTTGGTCAAAATTACTATACTGTAACATAAAATATCAATAATAGGTTTGACTTGCCCTCAAAAAGCAATATTACCTCTCAGAGAAGCAGAGTTGATCAACCCTTCATGGCTTTTTCAAGCTCTCTGAGCAGAGAGCAACTTTTAATCTGTAGAAAGGCTTGTAATTGATCTGCGTAGGGCAGCAATTAGGCTACTTGAATTAGTTTGTTTCAGGTGATGGAAACTTCAAGTGAGAAAGCCCTTATGACCAAGACTGGCCCAGCTTGGACACTGTAGTCTTTGTAATCATGGTTTCATTGCTAATTGAGTGCCAACTTCATGTCATGTGCACTTGCACACTGGGAGCTACAGTTTAGTATTCTGTCTTCTGAGTTATTATGCTATCCATGGTTATTATGAATTCAAACAAAATTGGAAATCAGAAAGCATTCTGGATAAAAAATTATATATCGGATTTTCATTGATGAGACCTACTTAGTCATATGACATCAGACAGACAACTGACCACGAGCATATCACTCAAAATGACAGAAGCAGCATTACCATCTATAGGACACACTCAGAACTGCAGTTAGGTAATCATTTCTCTGCCATTAGTCATACATAAATGCTTCAAAATTCACAAAAAGTGACGTTAAATGATGAAGATTATCTCATAGAACAAAACCTGTGTTTACCCCGTACCCATCAATGGGCTACACTGTGGTACGCTACGGTCCCATAATCAAACTACAAATCCCACGATGCTCTAGCTTGATCTTCTAAACAGGAAATTACGTCTCCGTGAGAAGGGTTCAGATACTTTCATTTTCACTTTTTGAGCTGACTAACGGGTGACTATTTTCAGCGTTGTGCACTATCAGACATTTAGGGAAATCCGCGCATTCTGTGAACTATTTAGTTGCTTTCTATTTTTGCATTGCAAAAAGGTCATTTTTGCATATCAAGTAAATAAATACCCATCACAAGATGACTTCCATAGACATTCGCCCGGAGTCGAAGAAACAGGTAAATTTGTCAATTTGTTTTCGAATTTTGTCTAATATAATAATTTGACTATAGCCTATCAATATACTTTGTGTCAGATACCTCCTGAAGCAGCCCTGTTAATCTTCAAGGCGTTTAAATATTTAGACCAACAATAGGGCCATGTGAGTTCACATGTCATCACAGCCTAGTCTCATAGACTAGACGTAACATAGTAAACGTAAATCTTGGGCGATCAAATTACTATTATGTGTGTGTGTTTGTGTGTGTGTGTGTGTGTGCGCGCGCGCGCGCGTACGATGTTTGGTATGGTTAGATAAGACAGGTTACTTAAGGCAAAGGGTGGGCATATAACGCAAACGTCTAGCAACCTGAAGGTTGCATGTTTGAATCTCATCAAGGACAAATTTTTCATTTTTGCAACTTATTTTTTGCCACTTTACAACTACTTAGCATGTTAGCTAACCCTTTAACTTAACCTTAACCCCTAGCCTAGCTAACGTTAGACACCCAGTCACCTAGCTAACGTTAGCCACAATAAACTGTAATTCCTAACATATTGTAACGACCCTGGGTTTATAAGCGCTGAAATCGACTCTGCCACACGAGCATGCTTTTGCGGCACAGTCGATAGCGCGCCGGACCTCGGGCTAGAAGGTCGAGGGTTCGAGACCTGCTCCCTGCTGTTTCATTACATTGGTGTCAGAAGTGATCGGACCTTGCATCCACGACAGTGCGTGTGCTTGGCCGGTGAGCGCGTTCCTGTAAGACGTAGAGTCGCAAGCTAGCGTGAGGACGCGCTCTTTGAAAGGAGGGAGTAGTGTAACGACCCTGGGTTTATAATCACGGAAATCGACTCTGCCGCACGAGCATGCTTTTGCGGCACAGTCGATAGCGCGCCGCGAGGGTTCGAGACCTGCTGCCTGCTGTTTCATTACAATATCATAGGAAATGGATGATGTACATCCACAAATTAATACATACCATAGGAAACGTAACATTTTCACGCTGATTGGAGTGTCCAAATGTAAATTCACTGTGTTGCATCAGGTGAGCCACAGTCCAGGTGAAAGTAACTGTCCAAACATTATAGAGACACTGGGAGTTGGGTTTTCTGCTGTGAATTCTAAACCTTTTTTCTGTGTTTGGTTTCAATTTCCTAGGTTGATGATTTCTGCACTCAGCTCACTAAAGAGGTAGGCCCTTAGTGGTGCAGGACTACTTGAATAATAACCAAATGACCACATTTAAGATGTTAATCATAACTGTGTCCAACATTGGTAACTGGTGTATTACAGGCAGAGACCCTGGTCACATCATTCTTCCCTCAGAAGATTACAGAGATGGAGACGCTGTTGAAGGTGAGGCTGTGGAAAAACACAAGCACACCTTTCAATCTCAGTCCAAATACCTCGATGCAAAGCTATTGTACACAAGTATGCAAATATAATCAATTTTTTTGTTTATGTGAAATGGTCCCCAGACATCCTTAAGCACTGATGGCCTGGCAGCTCTGAAGGCCCCTCTGGACATCCCAATACCAGACCCGGCTAAAGAAGAGGCTAAGCAAAAGAAGAAAGAGTCGGTACAGACGTTTCACCCAATTCAGCGTTCTATCATGATTAACCCCTTGGATTACACTGGAATCACTTAAAGTAGTATCGACCATGCATACACACATGAAGGAATCATGCAAAATCCTTCGCCCGCCCCTCTTCTCACTTGTTTTACAGAAAGAGGCAAAGGAAGGGAAGAAAGACAAGGACAGCGAGAAAGAAGATGAAGACGCAGGTAGTTAAGACACAATACCACCGATTTACAACTGCGGTTAGCTGTCAAATTGCACAGATCTAGGATCAGCTCACTCTTCCACTAATCCTAACCTTAACCATTAGAGAGGACACACAAATAGAATCTTAGACCAGTGCGTTTGTATAACTTCATCCTACTCTTTGAGTTTTCTCATGGTGTTTCTCCCTAAGGGCCTCCCTGTGGTCCGATCCCCTGCAACGAGAGAGTGGAAAGTCTTCTGAAGGAGATCAAGCCTCAGATCCAGATACTGAAGGAGAAACTCAACACAGTCAGTCAGCCCTTTGTCCCTCTGTTAGTCTCTGTGTGGGCCAAACTGTTATTTTACATCTCAAATTCACTAGCACATCTTTTCCAAAATAGGTGAGAAGTGTCTAGAGAAATACATAAATACTATGATCTCTTACTCTGGCAGGTGTCAATGTGGGTGCAACTTCAGATTCCCAAAATTGAAGATGGGAACAACTTTGGGGTGGCTGTACAGGTCAGACTTTCTGATCTTAATAAAATGATGATTGTCATATCAGTCATACCTTGATAATACTGTTGGTAGGTCCTACGCTCATGATGTTGTTTCACAGGAAAAAGTGTTTGAATTGTTGACCAACACTCGCACGAAGATCGAGGAATTCCAGACACAGATCTCAAAGTAAGAGGCCGTAACCAAAAGATCACTGTTTACATTCCTATCTAATTCGTTATGTAGTTGTTGTGTTAATGAAGGTGTTTGTTAGTCACATTATCTCTGATGTGTTGTCAGGTACTACAGTGAGAGAGGGGATGCTGTTGCCAAGGCCTCAAAACAACCTCATGTGGTTAGTATCCGTGTGTGTGCTCGCTTTCATTTGTGTGTGTGTGTGTGTGCGTTGACCATATTTGGTGTAACTCTACCTCCAGGGAGACTACAGGCAGTTGGTGCATGAGCTAGACCAGTACCAGTACTGTGAGCTGCGCATCGTGGTTCTGGAGATCCGCAACACCTATGTAAGCTAAGACGCCTCATGTATCATACGTCTCTGTCCTTCATTAGACGTGCTCAGCACCCCCATAATTTAACCCCCAAGTTAAATAAACTTTCCCAGTGTGAACAAGTATTTACCTCGACTTCAAGAGTTGTGAATGGAAACCAAACCCTGTTATCAAGCGAACAAATTGAGTTTATAATTACCAATGCCTCTCCTGCTCCTCACATTGTACTTACCTACGTGTCTTACTCTGTTTGATGCCCTTGTCAAAAAAGGGTTGTTGTAGGTGGCGATGATGATGATGAATTTGTATGTTTGATGGGTCTATCGCGGTTTATTTTCTTGACGTAAAGCAAAATATCTGTGTGAAACAGACAAATAAAAGATCTATCTTATCTAATGATGAAAGGCATTCAGTGATGTAATTACCCTACTATTTCTGTCACCCATTCACCAGGCCTTGCTGTTTGACATCATCAACAAGAACTATGACAAGATCAAGAAGCCCAGGGGGGACTGCAAGGCCCTCATCTACTGATCAACTGACTCTTGTGTACATCCACTGGAGACAGCAATATAGCGACACACTCTTACTCACCCATTCACATGTTATGATACAAATCGTGTAGTGTAACATGTTAAAACGCTTGTTGGGTAACTGAATACCTTCAGACACATTGCATTTAAAAACGTTTTCATTTTCATAACAAAAAAACTTGCTGTATTACACAATCAATTTATTCCGATTTCAAATTAAAGTAGAGTTAACTGGCATAACATCAAGTGAGTATTTTTTTTATGCTTCATGGTGAGATTTGAAAGTATTTCAATATTTTGCTTATGAAAGTTTGACTTTCTCAATTCTGTGGTAATGTACATAATCTTCCTGTTATTATCCAATTCGTTGTTCTTGAGTTATCACATTGAATATAAAGCAAACGAAAATGTAACTATTTTAGTTTTTATAAAATATCAAGCAGAGCCCTTTTTGATGTAGAGTCATATCCATTCTTATTTTGATCTAGGGTGCAAATAATATTCTAGCCAAAGACATCAATCTTTTGGCCACATGTCATGAACACCCCTTTCACTGTACGGCTCTCTCTGAGTTGTGGTGAGAAGTCCCTCTCCAGGCCACCCAGGACAGCACCAGCTGGGCTTCAGGCGATACCAACCCTGATACAGCCCCCTCCAGCTCAAACACCCTAGAGCTCCCCCTAGAAGCTGGGAGGGGAACTGTGGGAAGTAAGCCAGCAGACAGAGCAGCAGAAACAGCCACAGACCCAGTAGGGAGACGCAGAGCAGGAAGAGCAGGCGCAGCGGGGACCCCGAGGGCCCTCCCAGGGCTAGGTAGGGCCCCAACACTGCAGTCTCCTCGGCCAGGAGCAGGCAGCAGAGGCAGAGGAGGAGAGTGTCCTCCGAGACCTCCCAGCCCTGCCACAGCATGCCCGCTTTCAGGCAGGAGGCCTTGCGCTCGCCCTCATGGAGCAGGAGTAAGGACTGCCCTGGGACACTGGCTCCCTGGCCAAGGTTCAGGCCCCCAACCAGGGTAGCAGGCATGGGCTCGTAGCAGCTGCCTGCCATGTTCTCCAGCAGAGTCAGGAGACTGCGAGAGCCCCACCACAGTGCTCCCATGGTGGCTATCCGTGAGAGATGGCGAACGGAGAGAGAGAGGGATCGACGGATGGAGAAGGAGAGGACGAAGACGAAGGAGCCAGTGAAAACACAGGTCCAGCCCCAGCCCGATCGCAGGAACATCCTGAAAGAGAATCCAAAGCAGAGGTATCCAGTATAAATGTAAGATGGCTAAATGGCTCAGGACCAGCGGTGGATTGGCCATCTGGCAAATGCCAGATGGCTGGACCATTTTTTTGTTGGGTGGGCTGGTCGAAATTGACACACAAAAAAACATTATATGGAAAAAGGTTGTGGCCCATGGGCCATTTTTTGTGTGTGTATTTGTATATTTCTTTGCACATTTTCTCTGTTAAACTAATCTATAATGAGCCTTTGGTTGCTCAGTGGGAAACGGCCGGCCCCCCTACCAAGATGGTCTGACCCGGTTTTCTCAACTCACATTCAAAGGCGGAATCATCTAAAACCATGATTTGGTCAAACAGTAAAGTGCAATATCCTGATGATTCCTCTAATGAAAGTGTCTGCTCTGTGCCTGTGTCCTCGCTGGGGCCTGCTCCTGTGATGAGCAAGTCACTCTCCTCTCCCCCCATGAGCTCAACAGAAACATTTGTTATGATCATTGAACACAGCTTTGGAAGCTTCATCCCTTTGTCCCTGACGAAGAGAGGAGGGTCTCAGATTTCTGTAGCTATACTTTTTATTTCTCAACTCTCAATAGCAACTATTTTACAACCAAGATATTTGATTTGGCTTTGAGATATGGAGCGTCATGCACGCGAGGGCACAGGCCTGCCTATAGGTCTCATGGGTATTAGCTCACAACTGCTCGTTTATTTAGGACATTACATTTACTGTTGGATGAATACATGGCTACTAGCAGTGGGTATTATACTCAGAGTTAGCGATCTAGTTAATGTGCTTTGAGTTTCCACTTTGTCAGGTGTTGAACCCCAAATGAATTTGCCTATGATATTAGTTAGTGCACATAAAGATGTATGTGATTCATCTCTATTGAACAAAAAAAAAGTGAATCTATAGTCTAATTGTCAACCGAAAATTCATAACGATCACTGGATTAGGTTACTGACTGCACATCAAAATATCTTTAAATCATACATTCCTGCTTGGACATGCTCGATGAAATACCTCAGTACTCTATTATACTTCTTAATGAATGACTTCATGATGAATTGGGTCAGACCAAGTCATGGGCTGGTGCCACCAACTGTAAAAGTTAAGTGACACCAGGGGGAAATGTTAGTCTGGAGCCCTGTAATAGTAATGAACACTTAGGGTAGGTGTTGATTCAGGGAAACACATATGACAAGCACTAATTTGCATTATGAACTGGGTGGTTCGAGCCCTGAATGCTGATTGGCTGACAGCCATGGTATATCAGTGTATGGCAAAACATTTATTTGTACTGCTCTAATTACATTGGTAACCAGTTTATAACAGCAATAAGGCACCTTAGGGTTTGTGCTATATGGCCAATATATCGCGGTGCACACAGTGATGTGCCAGGGCCAAATTCTTGTACCAGTCTCCACGCCTGCTTGGGACAGAACTAGGTGGTATGGTCATTGGGAGAATATTGTGTGTGAAATCAGGAAAACATAAACAACACATTCATTATCAGAAAACCAACAATAACAGAGCTTTGAAAGAACGGAACTTTTATCTACTCTCTCCAATATTCTATATCATGCTAATGCCCATTTCATCGACATGAATAGTGTCTTTCCTTAATACTGATGGGCGTAGTCAACAACAAAAAAAGACCTCACCTGTAGAGGTAGTGGTTCCTGTTTGCAAAGATGCTGTACTTCGACACCCACAGACTCAGGGCTGGTCCAAACAGAACCACGCCTGACAACAGGAGGTGAAAATGGCGTCTGAATAGGGCACTGCCAAGTAGTCCAGCCCAAAGGTCTGTAACAACCACCAGAACAAAGTTTAGGACCATCATGGCTTCACCGGTCGGCTTTGGTCCTTAGCCATTCGTGTAGTTTCTCCCTTGTCATTTTCTATAGTTCTGTTCGAGTTGTTTTTAATCTTTGGATCCATTGCTTTTATCCAACTTTTTTAAGAGTTACATCTTTCAATTCTTATGTTATCGTTCTCTTCCTACGGGCCGAGAGTATGCTCTTGTCATCGAGTGTGTACTGTATTTGTATCTGTCCAGTGCTGTGCTGTACACTCCTACCCTGTGTTCCTTTATCTCTCTGTCAGAGATGATTTATACCCMTYCCCCCCCCCCCCCCCCAGTCACTACATTTTGAAAAAAGCCTGTCTCCTTTTTTGGCAAAGTCCTCTCCACTAGGCCCTCCAGTCAAAGGCTCAGCTGTTGATGCCAAAGTATATTTCAGTCCATCCCTGTTGTCTGTGTTTGTCACTAGCAACACTTGCCTCACAGAGCGTTCTCTAAGGCCCATTCCACCACTTAACATCCCTTTACATGCTGCTCCATGTATTCTACCACTTAGCATCTGCCTGTCTTCATTCCGATATGAGCCCCTGAGGGTTTCTCACACAGATAGACGTACTAATAGCCCTGGAGGCTAGTCTCCAGACAGACAGCTCCCATCCTCTATCTGGGTTATTTGCTCACTCGCTCTCGGAGGGTGCCAAGGAATCCGACTAATTTTAGAGCACTATCAGCATTCCTGCCATTACAATACCCCCCTGGAACTCTGCTGTGGCTTTATGGCAGCTAATTGTCTGTTAGCTGCGGGGGGGGCAACCCACTAATTTAAAGCTGTTGATTGTGTTCAAATGTTTTGCTTCCTATTGCTCAAGCAGTGACTTTTATAGAAAACCCATCTGTAAAGCCCATTACTGCAGAGGTCGGACAGGTAGTCACAATTAATGTTGAGCAATCATAACTTTTGCAGATATCTGGCAATTCCCTTCGTTGGATTTCTGATGACTATATTTGCCAGGTTTTATGCACAATAAAAAGTTTTATTGTAAGACAATTAGCAGAGATTATATCAAGGTTGATGTTCAAAGCACACTCACACCCCCAAACCCTTTACTGTGTCTTAAAGCCCAGAACACATCATTTAGATCTTTGATTGGAATTGTTTACATTGGACTACAACATTCACTGAGTGTACAAAACATCCTAATATTGGAGTTGCACCCCCTTTGCCCTCAGAACAGACTCAATTTATCAGGGAATGGACTCTACAAGGTGTGAAAAGCATTGCAAAGGGATGTTGGCCCATGTTGACTCCAATGCTTCCCACAGTTGGGTCAAGTTGGCTGGATGTCCTTTGGGTGGCGGACCATTCTTGATACACACAGGAAACTGTTGACCGTGGGAAAAACCCAGCATCATTGCAGTGCCAGGCACACCCAAACCAGTGTACCTGGCACCTACTACCATACCCTGTTCAAAAGGCACTTTGTCTTGCCCATTCACCCTCTGAATGGCACACATACACAATCCATGTCGCAATGGTCTCAAGGCTTTATTTTTTTAAATCCTTCTTTAACCGGTCTCATCCCCTTCATCTACACTGATTGAATTGGATTTAACAAGTGACATCAATAAGGGATCATAGCTTTCACCTAGATTCACCTGGTCTGTCTCATGGAAAGCACTGGTGTTCCTAATGTTTTGTACACCGTCTTCTTACAGCTGGACATTAATACCATTACAATATACCTTATACTGAATTATCATCCTGTGATTTATGAAATTGTTTTAGTCTACATATGCATTATTTAGGTGCTGCTTTTTACTCTAAGCAATAAAAACACTGTGGGCATGAGGCTTGTTGGGGGCTCTTGGAGCAAGTGCTAGTGAGCTTCAATAAGTTCTGCATAAACGGCTCCAGCCAAACTTCATAGAGGCTTTCGTCTCCTTTATCCTATTCTTACTGTACACTGGGGTGCATCAGAAGAGACCACTCTCCTTAAATGTCATTGTTTTATAACACAAGATAGCGTGGCTCCATCTACACTGTCGCTGGAGGGACTAGGTCTGTGTAGGAGTAACGGCCCCTGAAAGAAGACAATGCCTCAACTGTATCCCTTCTCTGCAGATTGGTGAATACAGGGGGTAATAAAGTCTTCTGCACCAAACACAGAGGTAAGAATTTACACTATATTTATTGTTATCCAGCATTGAAACGATGCAATTTCACAGTTCACTCAGCTTGTTCTCCTCCCTCTGTTGCTGTCCTGCCTCTCCCCATAGTGAAGTCAGACTGACACCGTCAGGCTGTCCCACACTTATGACATCACTTCCTTTTCCTTGCTTGTTTCCACCCCCCCAGTTACCTCTCCTCATCCAGCGGGTGGGTTTGCCTGTGCTCCCAAACACGCACACTGCTCCGTCCCACTGAAGAGAGAAAGAGAGAGATGTCATTTGACAGGAAGGATGAGCGAACTTACAAGCACATTGGTTTAATAAGAATAGTATTCTAAATGGTCTATGGAAACTTCATATTTATTCATATACATTTTTTAAAATTAACTTCCTGAATTGAAATAGAATTGAGCACTGCCCCTCAGTAGAGTGGAGCAGAGATACAGAGACTTACAGAGCTGCTGATGATGATGTTCTGGTAGGGATGCCAGCTGTCATCCCTCACACAGGCGTCATGGTAAGAGAGTCGGGTCACAACGCTGGCCGTGAACACGTCATAGACTGGGCACGCACACACACACAGCGCACATTACACTGCTCTTGACTCCGCTCACGCATGCACCCCCCCCGAGCATAGCGACTCACCGATGACCTTCCCAGTGGAACAGCCAGTGTAGATGAACTTCTGTCCGGTGAACTCCGGGGAGAAGCGACAGCGTGTGCAGAACACCGTGACCCCTGTAGGTCATCACTGAGGTGTCGCCTGCCAGCTTGTGTCTCTCCTGGGCTGGGAGGACAGATGGACAAACAGACAGCAGGCAAACGACAGGTCAGTCGACACAACCAACTATTGGACAGGCAAGTACAGCTGAACAACAAATGGGAGGGGTAGTAGGAGACGAATGATTAAACATACTGTATATCCATGTCATCAATACTTAATATAGCAAATATGAGATTTTCTGAGCGCAATCTTGAGTAGATTACAGTCGGATTGGAGTGGCCTTTTCAACTAGTGTTTCTGGCCCACTTGCTAATCTTAATGTGATCTAGACTAGGACACAGTACAGATGTACAACAACCTCATGGCATCCCCAGCACCATTCTGGACAACCTGTTGCCAACGGTAGTCCCAGTCCTGCTGGACGATGTTCAGCCGTGAGGCCACCAGGCCCTCCTTGGGGGAGAACTTCCTCATGTCCCACAGCTTGATGGACTGGTCCTTTGAGTTACTGATCAGATAACGTGCGTCGCCCTGCAAGGTGAAGAGAGGATGTTTATAATGAACCTGTATCTTCCTGACAGTGATTAGTGGAGTCAACAGGCACACAGAGGAGGTTTATACCTTAATGTGCACAATATCAGGGTGGAGTGGTTAGAGTTTTAGACCCTGTCCAAATACTAAAAATGCATCCTTCCTCACTATCGAAGCCCTTGCTGATTGGTGAAATGGCTCTGCGTAGCTTTCACCTGTCCAGTTATATCAGAACAGTGCATTTGTGTATAAACAGTAAATAGTTCCATGTATGTGTTTAGGGCTTTGATGTCGATGATTACATACACAGTAAGATAGAATGTACAGTCGTGGCCAAAAGTTGAGAATGACACAAATATTCATTTCCAAAGTTTGCTGCTTCAGTGTCTTTAGATATTTGTCAGATGTTACTATGGAATACTGAAGTATAATTACAAGCATTTCATAAGTGTCAAAGGCTTTTATTGACAATTACATKAAGTTGATGCAAATAGTCAATATTTGCAGTGTTGACCCTTCTTTTTCAAGACCTCTGCAATCCGCCCTRGCATGCTGTCAATTAACTTCTGGACCACATCCTGACTGATGGCAGCCCATTCTTGCAAAATCAATGCTTGGAGTTTGTCAGAATCTGTGGGTTTTTGTTTGTCCACCCACCTCTTGAGGATTGACCACAAGTTCTCAATGGGATTAAGGTCTGGGGAGTTTCCTGGCCATGGACCTAAAATATCGATGTTTTGTTCCCCGAGACACTTAGTCTTATGGCACTTAGTCTCACTTTTGCCTTATGGCAAGGTGCTCCATCATGCTGGAAAAGGCATTGTTCGTCACCAAACTGTTCCTGGATGGTTGGGAGAAATTGCTCTCGGAGGATGTGTTGGTACCATTCTTTATTCATGGCTGTGTTCTTAGGCAAAATTGTGAGCCCACTCCCTTGGCTGAGAAGCAACCCCACACATGAATGGTCTCAGGATGCTTTACTGTTGGCACGACACAGGACTGATGGTAGCGCTTACCTTGTCTTCTCCGGACAAGCTTTTTTCCGGGTGCCCCAAACAATCGGGAAGGGGATTGATCAGAGAAAATGACTTTACCCCAGTCCTCAGTAGTCCAATCCCTGTACCTTTTGCAGAATATCAGTCTGTCCCTGATGTTTTTCCTGGAGAGAAGTGGCTTCTTTGCTGCCCTTCTTGACCACAGGCCATCCTCCAAAAGTCTTTGCCTCACTGTGCGTGCAGATGCACTCACACCTGCCTGCTGCCATTCCTGAGCAAGCTCTGTACTGGTGGTGCCCCGATCCCGCAGCTGAATCAACTTTAGGAGACGGTCCTAGCGCTTGCTGAACTTTCTTGGGCACCCTGAAGCCTTCTTCACAACAATTGAACCGCTCTCCTTGAAGTTCTTGATGATCCGATAAATGGTTGATTTAGGTGCAATCTTACTGGCAGCAATATCCTTGCCTGTGAAGCCCTTTTTGTGCAAAGAAATGATGACGGCACGTGTTTCCTTGCAGGTAACCATGGCTGACAGAGGAAGAACAATGATTCCAAGCACCACCCTCCTTTTGAAGCTTCCAGTCTTATTCGAACTCAATCAGCATGACAGAGTGATCTCCAGCCTTGTCCTCGTCAACACTCACACCTGTGTTAACGAGAGAATCACTGACATGATGTCAGCTGGTCCTTTTGTGTCAGGGCTGAAATGCAGTGGAAATGTTTTTGGGGGATTCAGTTAATTTGCATGGCAAAGAGGGACTTTGCAATTAATTGCAATTCATCGGATCATTCTCCATAACATTCTGGAGTATATGCAAATTGCCATCATACAAACTGAGGCAGCAGACTTAGAAAATTAATATTTGTGTCATTCTCAAAACTGTTGGCTACGATTGTAAGAGGGTGAATGCACATGCTGGACGCATACACACAGTAGTGGTTCTCCTCTATTACCTTGCTGTGGATGAAGGTGATGCCGTCTCTGTGTCCAGACAGCTGGCCCACGGGCTGGGGTCTGTCCTCCCGCAGCGTCCGTCTGTCCCACACCTTGCAGAGCACGTCATCACTGCCTGAGAACAGCAGCTGGGACGAGCTGTCAGCAAAAGCCACCGCGTTTACGTCATCCTCGTGAGCATCAATCTAAGGAGAAGGGGAGGAGGGAAGAGGAGAGGGGGGGATAAAGTGTGTAAAAGAGTGAGGAGGAAAGAGATAGCAGAGGTCAACACAGTGAGGTGGGTTGTGATATACACAGAGGGCTTCCAAGATAAGAGGGACGCTCTGTATCGTCAGCAAGGCGATAGTGTGAAGCTTGGTGGGCAGACAGAGGGTGACTAAATACTCGCAGTGCCAATGTCAACAGCAACAGCAAATATGGTCTATAAGCACAGACACAGACCTTAAGGGTTCTCCTATTCTGTTCACGATCAAAGACGTAGAGGCAGCCATCATTTGCTCTGTGAAGAAAATAAAGAAACGGAGAGTGAGATATGCACTGTAGGCTATTAAACATGTCCCTAACCAACTAAAAAATATTAGAAATTGATCTGAAAATGTAAAATTGGGATGAAGAAATTGTGTGCACCAACCCTCCAAGGATCTCTTTTCCGTCTGTGGAGGCAGCCAGAGAGAAGACACAGAACCTCCTCTCGTCTGGGCTAAGAGGGAAGAACAGAACATTAACCAGCCTCCTCCACTGAGACATCACCAATTATGGAACATCCTCGACAATCCATGGAAAAAATTGGCCTAAAATGGTGCTGCTCTCAAAAAGTTGAATCCTAGCTTCAGAGAAACATGCGCGTAGCTCAAAGTTCAGTGCAAGTGTAGCCTCACGAGCTACCCTGATTCAGTGAACCCCTTTTACACTAATTCATATAATTTAAGTAAACGTTGAAGTTACAAAGAAGTTAGGATTTCTCCCAAACAGCAGGAAAAAAGTGGAAAAATCACATAAATGGAGTCACTCGGCTTTTCATGTAATATATCATGAACTCATATAATTTAAATGGTTCCTGTTGCTCCATTATAGTGGCACACAAAATGAACAATGGCCGGTTGAAATGATAGCAAGTTCCAAGGTCAGGCATCCTTGTGAATGAAGAGGATTGTAGGTAGAACAGTTTATTACCTGATTGGTTAAGCTATGAGTACTATGAGGGGAAACACTAACTTGAGGTCCAGGGCGGTATGGGTTTCACTGTCTCCATCTACACTGCAGACATGAACTAGAGGGGTACAAGAGAGCACACATCAGTACAAAATACACCCCAGTGACATCATGACAAGAAGCCCAAAATAGATATATTCTGGTGAAGATCGTGATGGCAAAAAACATCCGTTTTAATGTTTAGAAATAACTGATTTCAAAATGAGTTAGAGTTGAGTTCTTTTATATTATATCGACATAGCTGTGATTACCGACTACGCCTCGTCTCATGTTGGTTGAAGCGCCGTCCTTCCACCTCACTATCTTCAAAATAAGTTATAATCCTACCCATTCCTTCATCTATGGTAAGGTCAGGGTGACTAAAATAGCAGCACCCCCCAGTGTGGGTGGTATCTTCGCTCTGGTGGCCTAGCCTTACTGTAATCAGACCAGCTGGAGTAGAGCACGTTGTGGGAGTCGGGGGTGAAGCATACGTCCAGCACGCTCCAGCCGACGTCCCTGGCCTTCACAGTCTGCTTCAGGTTAAAGCGCCCGCTACTGGTGTCATACAAACGGATGTTCTGGTCTAGGAAAGCCAGGAAAGGGATGCATGTTTTAGAAATCAGTGGTCACTACAAATAAAAATGTGACATTGTTTTAATATCCATTTTGTAAATGTACATGTAAACACAGTGCTTTAGAACTAAAGGAATTTCAATAATTTCCCCAGTCTACTGTAACGGTTGTGTTCACGTCCTTACCTTGGCAGGCAGAGAGGAACATGTTGCCATCATCACTGTACACACCACAGAACGCTTTCTGCTGGTATGTGTCCTTGTGTGTCACATGATTGGGCAGGAAACTGAGGAGAAGTGCAAACGGAACACCAATGGATTTCAGCAACAACAGGCAACTCATCTGTCAACATTCAGGTCAATGGTCAGATAAATAAGGCTTTATTCATTACAACTTTTAAGTGGAACAATTCATAACACATCCCCTTTCACTTGTTTCTGCAATGAGTTTACGGTGCTTAGTTTTAGTGTGTGGATGTGAGGCGTTTTGGTCATACTCACTGTGAGCGAATGCGACTACACTCTCCGTGAGAAAAACTGGAGCCTCGACATCGGCCTTGTTCCCTCTGAGAGAGTAACACAAATCAGAATCACCCTCTAGACCTGAGGAACTCAGTAGACCCAACATGCTTGCCCAACAATGCTTGCCCTCACCTCTGTTAGCATGTGGGTGAAGCTTTGCCTGCCTTTCAAGTCAGATGAGGCCGTGGTCAAGAGGATCTGAGTCCGGATTTCACTCCGGTCCAACTCCTGAGTGTCTGGCTGGGAATCCACTGACAAGACACAGGAGCAGTGAGCAAGAGACCAGTGAGGCATGCAAGTAGATATACATGTGTAAACACACTTGTGTAACAAAAATGCCAATACCTTTTATTTTAACTGTGGTGTCAAGTGCATTGGAATATCTATACGAATAGCACTATATCAGATAGAAGGAATAGCATTATGTTTTTTGGTCATTTTTCATCCATTGCTTGCACACAAAGTAAAAAGTAGGATTAAATGTGACTAGTGCACTCAATGAAACCCAGCTTGGTTTACCGGGAGGGTTGTAACGGTCTCCTAGACGCCCCTCCCAGGCCCCATCGCTGTCCTCGTCAGAGTCCGAATACGACTGGACGAGCTGCAGGCCTGTTGCTCCACTCCCATGGACCAGCCTCACCTGGCCCCTTCATGTACACACAAAGATGAGGAGAGGGATGGGGAAACACTTGTGCTCATTGACATGAACTAGGACTAGGCTACACATAGGACACAAGTCCAGAGGAGAAAGCACTCTATTCTGCATTGGCATGATTTCCTTATGAGTGCCATGATAAAAAAATAAACCTCTGCTGAGAAGCAATAATGTGAGTTTGTGTTGAGTATTTGTTTTAAACTTGGAGCAGAGTGAACTTCTTTAGTGCTAGGTCTACTCTTTGGCTACTGTACAGGCTATGGTCAGACTGTCTCCCAGTCCCAGCTTCCACTTACCTCCTCAATAGGTAAGCCAGCACTTGAGCTAAATCGACGTCCTCCTCTGCTGTTGACTGCCTGTCACCCTGCTGCCCCTCAGCCGATCTGCGACTTCTACTGCTGTTACTGTTATTACTGCTGCTGCTCTGGTTGGATTCCGCTTCAGACTGGTCAGGGTTGCCACTGGAGCCCCGACCGCCGGACATCCCAGAACTAGACTGAGAGCCCATATACTGAGAGCCTGCCAGGGAAGTCAATGATGTTGTCTATGAGAAGTGAATAATGATGACAAATGCTTTAAAGGCACAGTGAAAAACGTGATTTCCTGTGTTTTATATATTTCCCACACTAAGACGAAATCTCTCCGCCATTGCCTTGTTGCAAAAATTCTGATAGTACGAGGATTCCATACACTATACTTGTTTTGTMACATARWYYGMAWWWWTTCRRWYTATCTAACACTGTGAAATATATTTTCCATAAATAAAAATATTGTTTTTTTCATCTGTTTGAAGCTGGTGTACAAAACCGAAAATAAAAGACGCAAAAACTAAACTTAAGAACGGGAAGCATAGAAATAGCGTACATAAGACAGAGCTACCGCTTCTTAGACTTGCTTCCAATGAGAATGACAGATTGAGCCTTCCGAGTTGGACAGCGGTCTAAGGCGCAGTGCTAAAGTAGTCACTACAGATCCGGGTTCGATACCGGGCTGTGTCGTAGCCGGCCGCGACCGGAAGACCCATGAGGCGGCACATAATTGGCCCAGCGTCATCCGGGTTAGGGGAGGGTTGGCCGGCTGGGATGTCCTTGTCCCATCTCACTTTAGCAACTCCTTGCGGCTGCCGGGCGCAAACACGCTGACTTCGGTCGCCAGCTTTACGGCGTTTCCTCCGACACATTGGTTGGGCTGGCTTTCAGGTTAAGCGATCAGTGTGATTCGGAGGACGCATGGCTCTCGACCTTCTCCTCTCCCAAGTCCGTACGGGAGTTGCAGTGATGGGACAAGAATGTAACTACCAATTGGATATCACAAAATTGGTGAGAAAAAGGGTTAAAACTACCCCCCAGGCCCCCCGGGTGGCGCAGTGGTCTAAGGCACTGCATCGCAGTGCTAGCTGTGCCACGGGAGATTGGGGTGGCTCACAATTGGCCCAGCGTCGTCCGGGTTAGGGAGGGTTTGGCCGGCAGGGATATCCTTGTCTCATCACGCACTAGCGACTCCTGTGGCGGGCCGGGCGCAGTGCACGCTGCGAAGAGAGGATGAAGCCTTCCGTCTTATCGAACTCAATCAGCATGACAGAGTGATCTCCAGCCTTGTCCTCGTCAACACTCACACCTGTGTTAACGAGAGAATCACTGACATGATGTCAGCTGGTCCTTGTTTGTGTCAGGGCTGAAATGCAGTGGAAATGTTTTTGGGGATTCAGTTAATTTGCATGGCAAAGAGGGACTTTGCAATTAATGCAATTCATCGATCATTCTCCTAACATTCTGGAGTATATGCAAATTGCCATCATACAAACTGAGGCAGCAGACTTGAAAATTAATATTTGTGTCATTCTCAAAACTGTTGGCTACGATTGTAAGAGGGTGAATGCACATGCTGGACGCATACACACAGTAGTGGTTCTCTCTATTCCTTGCTGTGGATGAAGGTGATGCCGTCTCTGTGTCCAGACAGCTGGCCCATGGGCTGGGTCTGTCCTCCCGCAGCGTCCGTCTGTCCACACCTTGCAGAGCACGTCATCACTGCCTGAGAACAGCAGCTGGGACGAGCTGTCGGCATGCCACTGTGTTCACATCGTCGCGGTGAGCTTTGATCTGAGGAACAGGGGGCAAGGGGGGGG
>NC_036854.1:26001157-26170181 GCF_002910315.2 Salvelinus sp. IW2-2015 | reverse complement strand
GGGGGGGAGAGGAGAGAGAGACAGATGGCAGAGGCCAACAACACAGTGATGTGGGTCATGACAAAGGGTCCCACGAGAAGAGGGTTGCTCTGTATCGTCAGCTAAAACCAGAGGCGATGGTGTGTGGGGAGACAGAGGGTGACCAGGTTGTGACTGAATATTTGCAATGCCAATGTCCATAGGCGGGCAGACACACACACACCTTAAGAGTTCTCTTATTCTGTTCCCGATCGATGATAGAAGCAGCCATCGTTTGCTCTGTGAAGAAGAAAAAAACAGTGCTAGGCTATAAAACGCAACAAACTATTTTTATTTTCAAATGTCTCGGAAAATGTAAAATTGGGATGAATAAAATTGAGTGCACTCACTCTCCAATGACCTCTTTCCCATCTGTGGAGGCAGTCAGAGAGAAGACACAGAACCTATTCTTATCTGGGCTAAGAAGGAAGAACAGAACATTAACCAGCCTCAGCCAGAGAGAAGACAGACGGGTCGACCCCATGTGGTGAGATTAGGCCACAGGTTAGATAACTGGCACTGTGGTGACAACATCTCCCTCAACATCAGACAGACCAAGGAGCTGATTGTGGACTATAGGAAAGGGGGGGGGGGGGTCAAAGCAGCAGAGGGTCAAGGGCTTCAAGTTCCTTGTTGTCCACATCACTAAGGACTTAACATTGTCCTCTCACACCAGCAATTGTGAAGAACACACGTCACATGGCAACACCTTCTCAGGAGGCTGAAATGATTTGGAATGGCCCCTCAGATCCTTAGGAACTTTTACAGCTGCACCATTGAGAGAATCCTGACTGGTTGTATGACAGTCTGGTATGGCAACTGCACCGCCCGTGACCGGAAGGCCCTACAGAGGGTGGTGCGGACGGCCCAGCCATCCAGGACATACATGCCAGGCGGTGACTGAGAAAGGTCTGAAAAATTGCCAGCCTCCAGCCACCCGAGACATGGACAGTTCTCCATGCTGCCGTCGGGGCGGCAGGGTAGCCTAGGG
Organism: Salvelinus sp. IW2-2015; assembly: GCF_002910315.2. Classification (NCBI taxonomy): domain Eukaryota; kingdom Metazoa; phylum Chordata; class Actinopteri; order Salmoniformes; family Salmonidae; genus Salvelinus; species Salvelinus sp. IW2-2015. The sequence goes on along the minus strand of NC_036854.1, from coordinate 26,169,172 downwards.
GTTAGAGCGTTGGGCTAGTAACCGAAAGGTTGCAAGTTCGAAACCCCGAGCTGACAAGGTACAAATCTGTTGTTCTGCCCCTGAACAAGGCAGTTAACCCACTGTTGCTAGGCCGTCATTGAAAATAAGAATTTGTTYTTAACTGACTTGCCTAGTTAAATAAAGGTTAAAAAAAAGAAATTAAAAAAACATTGTTTACAGCCTGAATTCAAAATGTATTAAATACACACAATACCCCGATTACAGCCGCGAGTCTGATTAATGCCGTGTTCAAGACAATTGGTAATTCGGAAATCTCCGACTTCCGAGCATTCAAAACAACTGGGTACTCGGATAAAAACAAGATCCGACTGGGGGAATAAAATAAAATTGAATGGTCATCCAACTCGGAATCTCAGGTCTCTTTCTAGATCTCCGACTGAAGATCACTGAAGTCATGATTTGACCACCTATTTTKCTGAGTTCCCAGTTGTTTTGACGTGGCATAAGTCTAAGAACTTTGCACACCTGGATTGTACAAAATGTGCACATTTATTATTTTATAAATTCTTCACACTGTCAAGTTGATCATTGCTAGACAGCCATTGCTAGTCTTGCCATAGATTTTTTTCACTCTGTCATTTAGGTTAGTCTTGTGCAGTAACTACAATACTGTTGAGCCATGCTCAGTTCTCCTAATCACAGCCATTAAATTCTGTACCCGTTTTAAAAAGTCACCATTGGCTTCATGGTACAGCCCCTGAATGGTTTCCTTCCTCTCCGGCAACTGATTTACGAAGGACACCTGTATCTGTGTAGTGACTGGGTGTATTGATACACCTTCCAAAGTGTTATTAATAACTTCACCGTGATCAAAGGGATATTCAATATTTGCTTTATTTTATTTTTTAAATTCCCAACTACCAAATAGGTGCCCATCTTTGAGGCATTGGAAAACCTCCCTGATCTTTGTGGTTGAAATTCACTGCTCGACTGAGGGACCTGTACAGATAATTGTATGTGTGGGGTACAGAGACAATAGCCCACTATTATTTCACACAGTAAGTCCATGCACCTTATTCAGCACATTTTTACTCCTGAACTTATTTAGGCTTAGCATAATAAAAAGGGATTGAATACTTACTGACTCAAGACATTATGGGGTATTGTGTGTAGTCCAATAACCAGGTTTCCAGCCAACCTTTTTACACGCGTAAAGTACATGTCTGATAAATATAGAGTCATGACAGGCCTGATGGAAACAGAAAATGTTAATGTAAACTTTCTAAATGTAGACAAAACAAGCCAGACAAAGTGGGATCTTTTGATGTCGGTTAAATTAATTATGCGAGAAATTTGTGGAAAKACTTATGCGCAAATATATATATWATAACCATCATATAGAAGTAAACTTGTCACACGATGACATGTGTGGTCGTCCCACTACGACTCAGGGAAACCATGCAGTTTTAGGCTACAGGTTAAATACATTCTGATGAACTTCACAGGGTGGTGAAAGTGCACGGTGATGAGCCTGATGCTCCTTTCCAATAAATATTGAGGGTCTTATTCTGGTGACATGATGATCGATGCTTGACAAATCTAAAATATTCTTGCTCTTATCCATAATAAATCTCATCACGTAGACTAGCCTACCCACACTGTAGCCGAGACCAAAGTAGGCACATTTGCTATTGCGACCGTTCGTGACAACACTAAAATCGGTAGAGTTAAAAATGCAATGGAAACACATTGAACATTTCATTTTTAGTCGTTACATGAAAACGTAAGTGGAAAAAGTACATTGTGTGCATCATCACGTACTGGTTTTTATCAGCAACAAGTCAGTTTGGTGGAACTATGTATAAGAATATTTGCATGAAAACTGGATGGAAACTTGAGCTATGTACACAAAATCTCAATATAATCCGTTTTAAATTCAGGCTGTAACAACAAAATGTGGAGAAAGTCAAGTAGCGTGAACACTTTATGAAGGCACTGTATTTTACCATAAGTATTTATGTATTCCTGCTACAAGTCACTTTTCAGCTCCGTTTTACATGTATATACTGCTCAGAAACAACCTTTAACCCTCATCATAGTTCTTGTGTGGTTTTTATTCTTACATCAATGTTTTATTCTATTTCCTATTACTGCATTGTTGGGAAAGAGCTCTCAAGGTAAGAATTTCACTGTACCGTTTTACACCTGCTGTATCCTGTGCGCATGGCAAATAAACTTTGAAAACTTGAACCTCCTCTCGTCTGGGTTACGAGGGAAGAACATAACATTAACCAGCCTACACTGAGAGACAAGTCCAACTACGGAACATCTACAACCCATGGAAAGAATAGGCCTGCGCTTAAAGCTGTAATACAGGTAATGAGTGGAGAACAGGATGGCTTCTTTAAAAAAAAAACTAACAGGTCTGTGAGAGCTGGAATTCTTACTGGTTGGTAGGTGATCAAATACTTATGTCATGCAATAAAATGCAAATGAATTACTTAAAAATCATACAATGTGATTTTCTGGATTTTTGTTTTAGATTCCGTCTCTCACAGTTGAAGTGTACCTATGATATATCACAGACCTCTACATGCTTTGGAAGTAGGAAAACCTGCAAAATCGGCAGTGTATCAAATACTTGTGTATCAAATACAGTGTATCAAACACTGTATGTTACTTTTTGAACAACCGGACCAAATTCACACAGAAAAGTGGGTTATAAAAGCAAGTCTAAGAAGCAGTAGATCTGTTCTATGTGCGTTATTTCAATGCTTCCCTTAAGTTTCGTTTTGTCTTTTGTACACCAGCTTCAAAACAGCTGAAAATACAATGTTTTAGTTCCAAAAATATTTTTCACAGCGTTGAAGATGGTACCATGATTCTGTACACTACACTTGCTTGTTTTGTCAAACTGAAATTAGTTAGCCTATCAGAATTTTAGCAACCGAGAAATGGTGGATCGATATCTGCATAGTGCACCTTTAAAAGTTTGAATCCTAACTTGAGGGAAAATCTGTGTAAGTCTCACTTTGACATCAATTCCTAAGTAAAAGTTTGAGAGACACACACTTTTAGTTTGCCTAAAAAGCAGTAATTAAATGGGAAATCACATGAACTGAAGTACTCAGCTATCCATGTAATTGATGTTCTGGACGATGAATTGATCTAATTTAAAACGTTTCCTGTTGCTCCATCAGTGGCAACCAAAACCAGTAATAGATGGCTGAGATGACTAGCTCTAATGTCATGCATCCTTGTGAATCAAGAGGATTGCAGGTAGAATGGTTCATTTCCTCATTGGTTAAGCTATAAGTACTATGAGGAGAAACACCAACTTGAGGTTCAGGTCGGTGCGAGTTTCACTGTCACCATCTACACTGCAGACATAAACTAGAGGGATACAAGAGGACACACGTCAGTACAAACTACACAATGAAACATCCTAACAAGAAGCCCAAGAGAGATTCTGAGCCTATATTCTGGTGAATATTGTGATGGAAATCTAGTGATTTTGAAATCACTCGTTTCAAAATTAGCAAGAGTTTAGCTTTTAATTTATTTATCAAAGCTCCCCTGATTGACTGGTTAAAGTAAATGTCCAGTGAAAAGCTCATATTCTGTTAACTCATACCCAAATAATGTTATTGACGCATCCTATATTCGTATGTGGCCAAAGCATTAATTGGAGATTTAAAAAAAAAAAAGAAAGAATACCCCACCACAAATTTTTATTTTAAAACAGACCGGTTCAAAAATTGTAATTTTCTTGCATAAATATTTGTGACCAGTATACGCTCACACCACTCAAATACAGAAAAGCTGCTTTTTAACATACTTAAAATAGTTTTTTTTTTAATTAAAAAAAGCTCATAAGGAATTATAGGCCATATTTCATAGAAATGTTTAAACACTGGACCATTACTTTAAAGCTCTGTCATCCCACCTCCATATCTTCAAATTAAACGAGAATCCTACACATTAGTTCATCTGTGCTAAAGTCAAGCTGACTTTTTTTTTTAAATAGCAGTGTGTGTAGTGAGACCAGCTGGAATAGAGCATCTTGTGGGATTCAGGGGTGACTGCTTCAGGTTAAAGCGCCCCCTACTGGTGTCATACAGACAGAAGGTCTGGTCTAAGAAAGACAGGGAAGGGATGCATGTGTTAGGAACCAGAAGTCACTACCGATACATTATTTTTTTAAAGTGACATTGTTTTAATATGTATTTGGCCATGTAAACACAGCGATGTCGTTAAGAACTAAAAGGAATTTCAATAGTTTTGCCATTCCACTGTAATGGTTGTGGTCTTTCCTTCCTCCACTCTCACGGAGCTCTGTCAGCATGTGGGTTAGAGTGCTCACTGAGTCTCAGAATTCCATTGCGCGCTGTTGCTCTTCACTTAGACATTTATGATGGATTAGAGTTTGGAGATGTTGTTGAGTCTGACGAATATCAAGTATGTCACCTTGAAGTTGTAGGCCCACAACCTCTGGTGATAAACCAGACGATGGAGGAAGGTTGGGTATCAGAGGGAGGGCTAGCTCAGTACGTCCACACAGGTCCAGGTCAATAAGAGTAACTGGTTAGACCACCTGTGGTCCAGACCGAGCATGCAGATACCCAGGGCTCTGGCCCAAATCAGGTCCATTCACATTATGATTTGTATGGTCAGCCCCATTGTCAGAATGGCCCTGTGTATTCCCATTGACAGGTATGATATGGATGAGCACATTTTCTTGGGGTGAATCCATTGTTTTAATTCCACACAAGAGATTTGCTTTGGTTATTTCTCAATGTTGGAGAGGTCCCATCTGGGGTGCCATTTTCTATGTAATGGTTTTGACTTGAGGTTATTGTTTGTAGGGGTGCCAGGTAGGTTGTGCCTACCAGAGAAAATATTGATTTCTCTTTTTGGTTTGGAAGGGAATGAGTCCGTCAAGTCTACACCAATACAAAGGACTCGTGTTTAAAAATAAATAAATCAGTATGAAAATAACCTTTCATAAACCCTTAAAACATTTGAAATAACTTATTTTGCGTTGGTTATATTACCCAAATAAATGATCACACACACAAATAAAAAAAATAAAAAATTAGTTTCTGGTTCCTCAAAGAAAGGTCCCGTACCTCGGTCCTGAAAGAGTCCAGCCCGTCAAAGGAGTTCAGTGAACCCAAGTGACCTTGTCCTTTCATAAAGTGATGTGTAATCCCACTCTCATTAAGCCAATCAGATTGCAATCAACTCTTTTACTATAGAGTGTCACATCTCTGTAGTCTTCACTACAACCGAACACATCAATCGCGGTATACATCAAAACAAATTAAATATCGTAAGCAAAAAGTTGTAGTAAGTCAGACAGACAATCCTCCAACAGATCTCCAGCGGGGGAAAGGCCATGAAGAAACAGCAGAGACCAACATAGATCAGTAGTCCAACAATAGACATAAGTAGATCCAATAGTGGTTGATCCTGAGACACGGCTAAAGTACACACTTTTTACTACAAACAAAAACTGGGTCTCGACGAGCTTCCAAGCTGAGGGGAGACCACTTCCTCTCTCACACCACTGTCACAACCCACGTCCTTACCTTGGCCAGCTGGGGGGAACATGTTGCCATCGTTACTGTACACACCACAGAATGCTTTCTGCTGGTATGTGTCCTTGTGTGCCACGTGATTGGGCAGAAAAACTGAGGAGAAATGCAAACGGAACATTAACACATTTCTATGACAACAGGCTCYTCCTCACCTGTCAATATTCAGGTCAATGATCTGATCGATAAGGCTTTATTCATGTAAACAAGTTGAAACTATTAAATTGAACGATTTATAAAACATCAGCTTTCACTTGTTTTAGCAATGACTTCACAGCGAGTAGTTCATGCATGTGTGGATATACTYACTGTGAGCGAATGAGACTGCACTCTCCGTGAGAAAAACTGGAGCCTTGACACCGGCCTTGTTCCCTCAGAGAACAGATTTTTTATTTTAAGAACTACCCTCTTGACCTGAGAAACAACTTTGTAAGAAACTACTGTGACAAAGCGAGACCAACATGATATTGCTCGCCCTCACCTCTGTCAGCACGCATGTGAAGCTTTGCCTGGCTTTCAGGCCGGATGAGGCCATGGCCACGAGGATCTGAATCCGGATTTCACTCTCGTCCAACTCCTGAGTGTCGGGCTGGGAATCCACTGGCAAGACAAGCCACAGCAGCAGTCAGCCAGAGACCAGTGGGGCATACAAGACACAGCAGCCAGAGACCAGTGGTGCATACAAGACACAGCAGCAGTCAGCCAGAGACCAGTGGGGCATACAAGACACAGCAGCAGTCAGCCAGAGACCAGTGGGGCCACACAAAGCACAGCAGCAGTCACCAGAGACCAGTGGGGCACACAAGCCACAGCACAGTCAGGCCAGAGACCAGTGGTGCATAAAAGACACAGCAGCAGTCACCAGAGAAACCAGTGGTGCATACAACACAGCACAGTCAGCCAGAGACCAGTGGTCAGACAAACACAGCAGCAGTCACCAGGACCGTGGCATACAAACACAGCACAGTCCAGCGAGACCAGAGGGCACACAAGCGCACAGCACAGTCAGCCAGAGACCAGTGGTGCATAAAAGACACAGCAGCAGTCAGCCAGAGACCAGTGGTGCATACAACACAGCAGCAGTCAGCCAGAGACCAGTGGTGCATACAACACAGCAGCAGTCAGCCAGGACACGGTGGGGCATACAAGACACAGCAGCAGTCAGCCAGAGACCAGTGGGGCATAACAGCCAGCAGCAGTCAGCCAGAGACCATGGTGCATAAAAGACACAGCAGCAGTCAGCCAAGACCAGTGGTGCATAAAACACAGCAGCAGTCAGCCAGAGACCATGGTGATACAACACAGCAGCAGTCAGCCAGAGCCGTGGCATACAGACAAGAGCAGTCACCAGGACAGTGGGCATACAAGCACAGCAGCAGTCAGCCAAGCCAGTGGGTACAAGACACAGCACAGTCAGCCAGAGACCAGTGGGGCATAAAAGACACAGCAGCAGTCAGCAAGACAGGGGCATACAACACACAGCAGCAGTCACCAGAGACCAGTGGGGCTACAAGACACGCAGCAGTCAGCCAGAGACAGTGGGCATACAAGGTAGGTATAAACAACACTTGTGAAGGAACATGCCTGTAACGGCTTTCTTCTGGGATGAAGGAGAGGACAAAATGCAGCGCAGTTAGTGTTCAACATGTTTACTTTAACGAACTGTGAACACTTACAACAATACAAAACAACAAACGTGAAAACCGAGACAGTCCTATCTGGTGCAGAACACAAACACAGAAACGGAAACAACCACCACAATCCCCAACACAAAACAAAGCCACCTATATATGATTCTCAATCAGGGACAACGATTACAGCTCCTCTGATTGAGAACCATATTAGGCTGAACACAGAAACAGACAAACTAAACACACAACATAGAATGCCCACCCAACTCACGCCCTGACCATACTAAACAAATACAAAAACAAGGGAAAACAGGTCAGAAACGTGACAGAACCCCCCCCTCAAGGTGAGAAACTCCGGGCGCACCCCTAAAACTCAAGGGAGGGTCTGGTGGGCATCTGGCCGCGGGTGCGGCTCCAGCGCAGGACGAGGACACCACTCCACCATTGTCTTTGTCCCCTCCTTAGCGTCCTTTGAGTGGCGACCCTCCCCCCGACCCTGGTCTAGGAACCTTCCCAAAGGTCCCTCCTAAATAGAGGAGATAACTCAGGACAGAGAGGTAGCTCAGGACAGAGAGTAGCTCAGGACAGAGAGGTAGCTCAGGACAGAGAAGGTAGCTCAGACAGAGGCAACTCCGGACTGAAGGGCAGCTCCGGACTAATGGCAGCGCCGGCTGAGGGGGCAGCTCATGACTGGAGGACAGCTCATGACTGGCTGGCGGCTCCGGCAGCTCCTGACTGGCTGGCGCTCCGGCGGCTCCTGACTGGCTGGCGGCTCCGGCGGCTCCGACTGGCTGCGGCTCGGCGCTCCTGACTGGCTGGCGGCTCCGGCGCTCCTGACTGGCTGCGCTCGCGGCTCCGACTGCGCTGCGGCCGGCGCTCCTGACTGGCTGGCTCCGCGGCTCCTGGCGCTCGGCTGGCGGCTCCTGACTGGCTGCGGCTCCGCGGGCTCCTAACTGGGCTGGCGGCTCCGCGGCTCTGACTGGCTGGCGGCTCCGGCGCTCCTGACTGGCTGGCGGCTCCGCGCTCTGACTGGCTGGCGGCTCGCGTTCCTGACTGGCTGGCGGCTCCGCGGCTCCTGACTGGCTGGCGGCTCCGGCGGCTCCTGACTGACGGACGGCTCTAGCCGCTCCTGACTGACGAACGGCTCTGACGGCTCGGGACAGACGGCGGCTCTAACGCTCGGGACAGACGGATGGCTCAGATGCGCTGGGCAGACGGATGGCTCAGATGGCGCTGGGCAGACGGATGGCTCAGATGGCGCTGGGCAGACGGATGGCTCAGATGGCGCTGGGCAGACGGATGGCTCAGATGGCGCTGGCAGAACGGATGGCTCAGATGGCGCTGGGCAGACGGATGGCTCAGATGCGCTGGGCAGACGGATGGCTCAGATGGCGCTGGCAGACGGATGGCTCAGAGGGCTGGCGACGATGGCTCAAGATGGCGCTGGGCAGACGATGCTCAGACGGCGCGGGCAGAGACCGGCTTGACCTGCTGAGGCGCACAGTAGGCTGGTGCGTGGTGCGGAACTGGTGGTACCGGACTGGAGACACGCACCTCAAGGCTAGTGCGGGGAGCAGGAACAGGGCACACTGGAATCTCGAGGCGCACATTTGGCCTGGGCGTGTACCGGCAGATGTGGGGAGCTGAGATGTTGCGCACCGGGCTAAGCACACGCACCGGACACCTTGCGCTCCACCGCATAACACGGTGCCTGCCCGGTACGACGCCCCTCTCTCACTGGAAGCACGGCTGGGAGAGCTGTAGCGCCGAGCTGCAGAGGACGTGCAGGGCTAGGAGGGCACAGGAGGCCTTGTGCGTGAGGCTGGCACAGTCTTAACCAGGACGGCTAGCACGCACCTCAGGACGAGTATGGAGAGCTGTTCCGGTGACATCAACCCCCGACACGTTCAGTCGGGCGGATGTCGTGCCTCATGCACCCAAACCAGCACATTTTTGAGCAAGACATTTTTGGGGCTGCCTCTCGGGCCTCCAGCCGCTCTGCCTGGCTAGCGCCTCATAATAGCGCCTCTCCGCCTTCGCTGCCTCCAGCTCTTCTTTGGGGCGGCGATATTCCCTGGCTCTGCCCAGGGTCCTTTGCCGTCTAATTCGTCCTCCATGTCCATTCCTCCAAATAGTGCAGCCTCCTGTTGCTGCTGCTGCTGCAGCCTCTCCTGCTGCTGCTGCTTGGTCCGGGTTAGGTTGTTGGTTCTGTAACGGCTTTCTTCCTGGGATGAAGGAGAGGACCAAAATGCAGCGCAGTTAGTGTTCAACATGTTTACTTTAACGAACTGTGAACACTTACAACAATACAAAACAACWAACGTGAAAACCTAGACAGTCCTATCTGGTGCAGAACACAAACACAGAGACAGGAAACAACCACCCACAATCCCCAACACAAAACAAGCCACCTATATATATTGTATGGAGGTCAACGAGAGTGTCGAATTTGGTCAACAAAAAATGAATGGCTTATATTTGATCGAATATACGTTTCGTAATAAGTAGGATACGTGACATCCCGGCAACTTTGAGAAAAAAACACTATATCAGAGTTGTCTAGAGATGGCTATGCATGTTCATGGCATGAGGCTAGTAGCATAGCATCTCCAAAAATGTTTATAACTAACCCATTGTTCTATCCGCGGCATCTCAATTCCATTTCAATTTAAGGGTTTTATTGGCATAGGAAACATATGTTAACATTGCCAATGCAAGTGAATTAGATAATAAACAAAAGTGAAATAAACAATCAAAATTAACAGTAAACATTACAGTCACAGAAGTTCCAAAAGAATAAATACATTTTAAATGTCATATTATGTATATAGTATTGTAACAATGTGCGATCACCATTGAATACAGGGGGTTGATGTCAAGAACCCTCATCGAATATTCAAACAAGATTACAATAATGAGATGTATCCACCAATCCACAGAAAGGATAGGCGGGAGCTAGAGATCCCGCCATGCCGTTTTGACGACAACGACTCCATTTGTGAGCGGACTCGGAGAGACGTATCTTGTTAGTATATACCACAGAAAGATGACAACATCTTTGTCCATACTTAAACCTCAGTGGCCTGTGCACTTTTGCTGTCACATGACCCACTGAAATTGTGCCAGTGCATGTTGAAACGTGGATGTGTAGACCTTATAAAATTCAAGTCATGTCTATAAAACTCTATATATGGATAGCATTCTCGACAGGAAAACCCTGAAACGAGGACATCCATAAAACCGCAAGGATAGCAACAAATTACAAGGATTTTATTTAAAATTGTATTATGATCCCCATTAGTAGACACCAATGGCGACAGCTAGTTACTGGGTCCTGACACATAACGGCAGTGGCGATGCGTCATTCAGGCAGAGCACCACATGCTTTTTTTTGTTGTTGCCCGTTTTGCATGTTAATTCAGTGCTTTCTGTGGTGGTGGGGCAGCCAGTGGAAAATACGGAGCATAGGGGTTGGTAATGTTCTCCAGTTGCGCCGTGATTGGCTCAGTGTTCTGTCTCTCAAAGGGACACTACTTCACCATTAAAAACTACGGGTAGAGCTAAATAATTCAAGCCCCTTGGGTGCTGCCATATACTTACATTAGAAGTGCCCATCCAAGAAGGCTCAAGGTTATTGGCCACAGATAAAATTAAGTCAAATCACATTATATCTATCGTAGTTTTGATTGGACTGATCATGTCAACATCACACTTTCAAAATCTTAGCTAGCAAGTTAGACAAGCAGTCATCATCATGCATCAAGTTGGCAATCTACTGGCAAATTATTTTCAATCCTTGTCATATGGCTCCCGAGTGGTGCAGCGGTCTAAGGCACTTTATCTCAGTGCTAGACGTATCACTACAGACACCCTGGTTCGAATCCAGCTGTATCATAACCGGCCGTGACTGGGAGTCCCATAGGGCGCCGCACAATTGGCCCAGCGTTTTCCGGGTTTGGCCGGTGTAGGCCGTCATTGTAAATAAGAATTTGTTCTTAACTGACTTGCCTAGTTAAATAAAGGATAAATATTAAGATAATTTATTGATAAAACGTGTCGGTGCTCATCGGCCATTGAACATAAACATTATACAACAAGTTGGAAATTGCAAATTCAACAATTAGCCGTGACCAGGAGACTCCTGAGGCGGCGCATAATTGGCCCAGCGTCGTCTGGGTTAGGGGAGGGTTTGGCAGGCCGGGATGTCCTTGTCTCATCGTGCTCTGGCGACTCCTTGAGGCAGGCCAAGCGCCTGCAAACTGTCTTCAGTTGTCAGTCCGACAGTGTTTCCTCCAACACATTGGTGCGGCTGGCTTCTGGGTTAAGCTAGCAGTGTGTCAAGAAGCAGTGCGGCTTGGCTCTTGACCTTCGCCGAGTCCGTAGGGGAGTTGCAACGATGAGACAAGATCGGAACTACCAATTGAATATCACGATGAAGGGGGTAAACAATGGGCAAGAAAAGTTGTAATACAATGGCCATGCCGTCAATCCAGCATGACTTCTGCCGCTTTCAAAACAACTGGAAACTCGGAACTGGGAAATCTCAGACTTCAATGAGTTCAAGACAACTGGGAACTCAGATAAAACTAGCTCCGACTGGGAAAATACAGAAAATAATTTTAAGCGGTCATCCAACTCGGAATTGTAAATCAGGATTTCAGGGCTCTTTCTAGAGCCCACAAGAAGCAACGCGCCACTTTCCTGTTCAAGTGAGAACAACACAACAAAGAGAGTCCAAAAATGTATTGTGTGCTGCTGCATAAATTATGTAATATGCCAGGGAGATATGTATACTGTAGCTAAGAAAGTAATACTAAGTGTATGTTGTGTAGTAAGCTGTTAGTAGCCCATGTGCCTCACCCTAGTAATTTGAATAGTTTAGTGTTGTGTTGTGTAGTGGCTTAGCTGGCATGCATCCCCCAACATTTTTTGTTTGTTTGCCAGACCAAGATTTACATGCTAAAATCGCCACTGCATAACGGAAAAGACCAAATACTTTACAATTTACATGTAGTGTGCGTGTGTGTGTATGCATCTATGAGTTACACATACACGTCAGTACATACACAACAAGTAGGTCACATGGGGGAGAGGCGTTGTGTCATGAGGTGTTGCTTTATTAGTTTTTTTGACACAAGGTTTGCTGTTCACTTGTGCTATATCAGATGGAAGGGAGTTCCATGCAATCATGGCTCTGTATAATACTGTACGTTTCCTTGAATTTGTTCTGGACCTGCGGTCTGTGAAAAGACCCCTGATGGGGTAAGTGTGTGTGTCAGTGCTGTATGTAAGTTGACTATGCAAGCAATTTGGAATTTCAAACACATTCATGTTTCTTATAAAAACAAGAATTGATGCAGTCAGTCTTTCCTCAACTCTTAGCCAAGAGAGTCTGGCATGCATAGTTGATATTAGCCCTCTGATTACAATGAAGAGCATTTTCTGGTCCAGCTGCAGCTTAACTAGTTCCTTCTTTGCAGCATTTGACCATATGACTGGACAATAATCAAGATAAGACCAAACTAGCGCCTGCGGGACTTGCTTTGTGGATGACATTCAAATCAAAATGTATTGGTCACATACACGTGTTTATTGCAGGTGTAACGAAATGCTTGTGCTTCTAGCTCCGACAGTGCAGTAATATCTAACAAGTGATGTCTAACAGTTTCACAACATATAGCCAAAATACACGAAAATCGAAGCAAGGAATGAATTAAGAATATATATACATATATGCCAGAGCGGCATTGGACTAAGATACCGTAGAATAGTATAGAGTACAGTTTACACATATGAGGTGAGTAATGCAAGATACGGAGACATTATTAAAGTGGCTCATGTTTCATGTCCTTAAAGTGGCCAGTGATTCCTAATCTATGTCTGTAGGCAGCAGCCTCTGATGTGCTGGAGATGGCTGTTTAACAGTCAGTGGTGTAGTCTAGAATACAATACAGTCTATACGTATGAAATGGGTGATGCAATATGTAAACACAATTAACAGTGACTAAGATACTGTAGAATAGTGTGGAGTGCGGTTTATACATATGAGATGAGTAATACTAGACACATTAACATTATTATTAAGTGGCCAGTGATTCCTAATTTACAGTTGAAGTCGGAAGTTTACATACACCTTAGCCAAATACATTTAAGCTCAGTTTTTCACAATTCCTGACATTTAATCTGAGTAAAATTTCCCTGTTTTAGGTCAGTTAGGATCACCACTTTATTTTAAGAATGTGAAATGTCAGAATAATAGCAGAGAGAATTATTTATTTCAGCTTTTATTTATTTCTGTCACAGTTCCATAAGTGGTGATTGAAGGAGTCAGGCGCAGAGAGCAGGGTAGTTCAGAAGGACGTGGATTTAATATTCCAAAAATAACAGCGAGACGGTTACACCACACACACAAGGGCGCGTCAAGTCCCAGTCCAAAACAAACAGGACTAAATCTAATCGGAACAGACACCACAAACAGAAAAACAAGCCCGCACAAATGTCGGCGGGCCAACTGGGTTTAAATAGCCCACAATAAACCTAAACACAAAACAGGTGCAACAAATCAGACAAAACTAAATGAAACAGAAAAGGGGATCGGTGGCAGCTAGTAAGCCGGAGACGACGAGCGCTGAGCGCCGCCCGAACGGGAAGAGGCACCATCTTCGGCGGGATTCGTGACACTTTCTTCACATTCAATGTGGGTCAGAAGTATACATACACTCAATTTGTATTTTGTAACATTGCCTTTAAATTGTTTAACATGGGTCAAACGTTTCGGGTAGCCTTCCACAAGCTTCCCACAATAAGTTGGGTGAATTTTGGCCCATTCCTCCTGACAGAGCTGGTGTAACTGAGTCAGGTTTGTAGGCCTCCTTGCTCGCACAAGCTTTTTTAGTTCTGCCCACAAATTTTCTGTAGGATTGAGGTCAGGGCTTTGTGATTGCCACTCCAATACCTTGACTTTGTTGTCCTTAAGCCATTTTGCCACAACTTTGGAAGTATGCTTGGGGTCATTGTCCATTTGGAAGACCCATTTGTGATCAAGCTTTAACTTCCTGACTGATGTCTTGAGATGTTGCTTCAATATATCCACATTATTTTCCTACCTCATGATGCCATCTATTTTGTGAAGTGCACCAGTCCCTCCTGCAAAAAACCCCCACAACATGATGCTGCCACCCCCGTGCTTCACGGTTGGGATGGTGTTCTTCGGCTTGCAAGCCTCCCCCTTTTTCCTCCAAACATAACAATGGTCATTATGGCCAAACAGTTATATTTTTGTTTCATCAGACCAGAGGACATTTCTCCAAAAACTACGATCTTTGTCCCCATGTGCAGTTGCAAACCGTAGTCTGGCTTTTTTATGGCAGTTTTGGAGCGTTGGCTTCTTCCTTGCTGAGCGGCCTTTCAGGTTATGTCGATATAGGACTCGTTTTACTGTGGATATAGATACTTTTGTACCTGTTTCCTCCATCATCTTCACAAGGTCCTTTGCTGTTGTTCTGGGATTGATTTTCACATTTCGCACCATAGTACGTTAATCTCTAGCAGACAGAACGCGTCTCCTTCCTGAGCGGTATGATGGCTGCGTGGTCCCATGGTGTTTATACTTGCGTACTATTATTTGTACAGATGAATGTGGTAACTTCAGGCGTTTAGAAATTGCTCCCAAGGATGAACCCGACTTGTGGAGGTCTACAATATTTTTTATGAGGTCTTGGCTGATTAACAATAGTTATTCCCGGGCTGTATGTAATGACACAAAACAATTCCTGAGCTAATAACGTAAAAAATAGTACATAAACAAGCAAAATATTGCAGAGTTGCTTAAGAGCTAGTCGCGATGCTGCCATCTCCGTCGGCGCTATCATGTCTGATAAAGTGTAGCAACTGAGTGTAGTACTCCAGCTCAAATCAAATCAAACCAAATGTATTTATAAAGCCCTTCTTACATCAGCTGATATCTCAAAGTGCTGTACAGAAACCCAGCCTAAAACCCCAAACAGCAAGCAATGCAGATGTAGAAGCACGGTGGCTAGGAAAAACTCCCTAGAAAGGTCAGAACCTAGGAAGAAACCTAGAGAGGAACCAGGCTATAAGGGGTGGCCAGTCCTCTTCTGGCTCTGCCGGGTGGAGATTGTAACAGAACATCGCCAAGATGTTCAAATGTTCATAGATGACCAGCAGGGTCAAATAATAATAAYCACAGTGGTTGTCGAGGGTGGCTAACTTAGTTCATCCCCCTAGCTAGCCTATTGTGACGGTGCCTAGCATTGATTTCTTACAAACCATGTGCAAATAACCAAGGAATACAAAAACCGTGACTATTCCAATTCCAAATAGGTACCTATATAACAAGATCATTATTTTTGATCTAAAATGTGATTTCTGACATGATCTGGATTTCAATTTACTCCTGAAAGTAGTAAAAGTAGAATGCACAAGGTGCAATTTCAAAATTGGATAATACATCATCAATTTTCCTCTTGTCATGTCAGTCATTGCAGACTGAGTTATATATAACTTGTCATCAATGTCCAAATCAACTAGGCCATGTCAACTAACATTTTTTAGCACATTTTTTTTGCCCATTGATTTTGTTGTATTGTTTGAGTCACTCAAATATCACATGAACACACACAAGACATGACAATGCTGGAAGTGGGGCCTGAGTGAAAAAGTTTGTTACCCATTTTATAGGGTAACATTTGGATTTCTAAATATCAAATGGTTGCTATAAACTTGCCTTAAAATCTCTTTAAAAAATGTATTTAAAAATGATGATTGCGCAGGATCTTTTTTTTTTGTATCTTGTATTTCATTTGTAAGGTAATTATACTAACTCAATGTTATTTGTTTTGGTTTTTTAAAGGTTGGTTAACAAGACCAAACACACCTAGTGTGGTGATAGAGGTTGGAAGACACATTCCCATTCCCAATCATCCAACATCCCCAGCCAGAGTGGATCCAAAACTTGCTGAACGGCAGATGGAAGTATCATTCAGTGACACTGGAAGTGATTGCTCTGATTTGACTGACTCCACATATGGACAGGTTGGTAGTTCGTTATTCTTTAGAAGTGGTTGAATTACCATGTACTAGGCCAATGACACCCAGACGCCTCTTTCTTTTCCCCAACGCAGTTAAGCTAAAACCACGCCCCCGGCGTTCTATTACGCTCCCATTGGCTAGCTAGCGTTGTCTCATTCACAGGCGATCAGCGCAGAGACAGTGACCTTTCAAGGTAAGGATGGAAAGTGTAATTTAACAATTAGCTGCCTACCTTAATGCAGGCCTATTATTATCATGTTTGGTAACATTTGCCATGTATTTATTTTCAGAGTTTCAATTAGTTCTAAGTTAACCTAGCTCGGTATTTGAAGTTGTTATTATCATTAGTAGTCTACTATCAGGTAAAAGCAAATGCTTATTATTCATAATTTCTAAATATTTATTAGCTAATCATTCAGTCGAATACGCTATTTTACAGCCATTGAATCTGTCTTTGAGCATAAAGGGATGTCAATGGCTAGCTCGGTCCACGACATTATGTTATTACATTTTTCAATCTTTAAATACAAGGGAAAATGTTATTAATCAGTGACTGAAATTTCGCGCTACGTGATATTCACTTCCGGACTTGGAGAGCGCTCAAAGCGTTGTAGAACGCCTCTCTGAATAACGGGGCGTGGTTTTGTCTTAACTGCGGCGGGAATAAGAAAGGCGCCACCTAGACAGCACAGCAGGACATACCTGGAAACCAATCATAATAACTTTTCATTGCATGCTTGTAATAACAAAATTAGACCATAATTTTTAGTGTTAACCATTTTAATTAGACAAAGTTAAGTCCCTGACAAACTAAAACAAAGTATTATAATGTGCAGTATTTTCTCTGACATTAGTCAGCAACTATTTGTTACAATGTACAGCTAGCTGTATGTGCATTTAGTAATTTTACATAGTGCTCTGGGCGGTATCTTTGCAGGTAGACAAGTATTTTTCCTTGAACCCTCTGGTCGTCAAACAGAACTAAAGGTGAGGGGAAAAAATAAATAAAATATTGATAACATAAATACACAATTATCGGACATTAAAGCACGGAATATAGTGGTACGGATATGGTAACAAGTTATTACCGATCAACAATCACGCAAAATAGGTTGGAGTTTGAGTTTTCCTAAATCCCTGACAGCTGCAAGTATTTTAGAAAGGCGCAGTGTGGGCACCTAGGTGATTACTGCATTCCCGGGCATCATAGCCCGTCATAATAACGCAGAAAAGGTACATTACAGAGATTGGAAAACAACTGTAGCAGTTTTTAAACATATACAATATACTCTTTCTATTTTTGTTATAACCTTAATCCCCCGTGACTAATGCAACTATTGTGACGCACTACTATGCAATAAAATGTACAGTAATATGAAAGTGTGTGGTGAAATAAGAAGTGATTTAAACGTTTGTTTGTGTACCGCATGATATAATAGAAGCAGTAGAAGAAGTGACCTAATTAGATAGGGGTCGATCATATTAGGCCCAAGTGAAAAGTGCCAATCTCATTGAATAGCCTACAATTGCTGGACTCAGAAACAAAACAGTAACCAAATAGCTTTAATCGAATACAAAAATTCTATACTATAATTTGAAGTAAATGTAACGTTTTATCTAGATAAATGTCATATATAGTTGTTTAAAGTTTCAATCTGTAAACTATTCACTCTGTTTAGTTATTTTAATCCTAATCTGATGACCCCATACAGGATCAGGATGTTGGGTATGAAATCTGATTCAATCCGGTTGATTGAATTTTACAAATGCTTATTCAGATCAGTCGCCATGGCTCTGGTAAAGCCCACTCTCTGGTAAAGCCCACTCTCAGCATGCTTCATTACATTAAACAGCAAAACTGGTTCGACGAGACAAATAGTATTTGAATCAACTCATATTGTTACATAAAGGTTTTATATTGACGACACGTCTGCGTCTCTGCTGAATGTCAGCGATCAGCCTTGGGGGGGAGCTGTCGTGTGTTTACTAGAGAGAAGAGGGAGGGAGAGAGACGAAGGGGGGGAGAGAGAGAGAACAGGCGAGGGAGGGCGAGCAGGAAAACTTTTCAGTTTTAAAGAGCGAGAGGAAGCGTGTGCTGGAGCGGCGACCATGCAGGTAAATGCATTAACTAATTGCTCAGAAGTTAATTAAACGATATTGTCGATGTCTTAATTGCGATTATGGTTGGAAGATTGAAACTATCATTTGAACAACAATCGAACGATGAATTGTTGTATATCAAATAGTTCTATGCACCGAATTCGAACATAAATGTCCAAAACTTTTCTGCCTCCCCTTCTCTTCACCCCCCTTCGCCGTGCGCAGTGTGCAAGTAGTCTGTTTCAAGTAGTTTAGCGTTTGATTTATTTGGTCAATTATTGCACGAAGCTATCTACAATGATTGTTAAGATGTTCATGAATACTAAAACTCTTGGATAATGAAACTGATCATTAAAATGCGTCCTGGGTTTTGTGGAATGGTGAGGGAGGGGTGCGATTTTTTTTTTTTTTTACACATCTGTGAAGGGAAGCCATATTCATTAATTAAATAGCTTAGTCCATGTAGGCCTCAATTTGCGCTGTTGAGCAGGCAGCGGGTGGAGTAATACTGGATGCCCGATTGGAAGCCCACAATCTATGGGGTAAGGGAACCACTCAAGGCCGAGGTTTCGGATGGGAACCAAAAGCCTAGCGACTCAGTCTATGTATCTATTTGTAGTGGAACGCTATGCTTCAGGATGTGTAGCCATGTACACCTGGGATAAGTTATTTTTTTGTCTACTGGACTAGTTAGTTGAAAGACGGTTGAGAGTGCGACGGGTTATCTTGCCAGCTAGCAGGCTGGCACGATTGTTTGATCCTTTTGTTTAATTTCGTAACGTTAATGAATAATCAATGCGGTAGGTTCGATTCTCTGTTTTAACCGTCTTTATAATTGCAGAGCAGAGGAACTAGTGTTTGTTGCATTTCATAACATTAGTTAGCATCACAACGTTGATAGCTTGGCTAACTAGCTTGCTAGCTAATTGATTCATCACTGTTCCGCGTATCTAATTAATCTGTACCTTAATTAGCTAAAGAATGAAGAGCAATGGGAATTTATCAATACCCTTGTATAAATCCTTAAACTATGGTTTATAACGCACTGCACTCTCTCAACCATAATAATCATGCAACCTTGCTGGTAAAACGATATTTTCTGGGCACGGCTAGCTAGCTAATTGGTGAGGACGGAAGTGGGCAATACAGCAGAGTGTTGGTATTCGGCATGTATCTTTTTTATCGCTCATCGATTAATTTAGAAGTACCGGTATTGAAAGTTGTAGCCTAATAATAGGGTCCTTTGGTCTAATTACACAATTCAATTTCTGCCGAGTAGCTTTGGAAAAGGACAACACTGCATTGTCTCGTGGTTGGGTATGCTGGCCATTTACTAGGCTATTATATTGGTGTGTGTGATAACGTTCAAATGGCCCATGGTTCGCTCATTAGTTACAATGAAGCGACATGTTATGTTTTGCATGACCCTAGATATCGTACTTGTCTCTGAAATGTGCTAAATGTATGCTGGTCAATAATCAGGCCATTCACAACGATTTAATTGAAGTGGAATAAATGTTTCTTCGTGCCAAGTGAAGTGACATTGCATTCAAGTCAGAAAATATTCTGTATTTTTATTTGTCTTTTATTTATTTATTTGGACCAAGTTCAAGTCATACTATTTTGGCTGTAGCCTAAACAATTAGACTAGCGATAGGCTGTATGTGTTTCTTCTGATAGTTATCTATATTGAGGCCTAACTTGGATTACTCTCACTATTTAGGTTTATGTAGATTTCCATTTCCAACGTACTGAAATAACATTTGCACTGTGCAGCCTATGACTTTTTTTTCAATACAAAGAAACACCCCTGGATATGGTTCTAATTTCAAAGCAATATTTTTCTATCCACTGAAACACATTTTGATCTTGCAGGAGAAGTCTGGAGAGACGGTGTGCAGTGAAAGCAACGAGGTGGCGGTGTGGTTGTGCCCACTGTGTCAACAAGGGTTACCAGACAGGGGCTCCCTTTCTCTGCACCTGTCTGACAGTCATAGTGTGCTCCCTAACTGTGTCGACAAGCTGCTGGACATTGTAAGTAGTGCTACGCTACATGGGTCTACAAAACTTGACTTGGGTGTCTGTTATTATGGTGATGTGTTTCATGAATGATACTTGGATGTTAAACAGTATACATGATAAATTATTGTACATTATGTGTGTACATGATAAATTATTGTACTATGTGTGTACATGATAAATTATTGTACATTGTGTGTGTACATAATTGTGGGACTTAAGACCGTTCAATAGAACTTTATTTACCCCCTTAGGGCATTATTAGTAGTGGATCACTGGTTATGTGAAATATTGCAGAATGAGTCACCAATTTGTACTAAGATGCTCTCTTGTTGGACTGCTAAGCAGTTGGTTCCTGTGTCAGCAGAATTTAGTCTTACGGTAAAGTTTCCTTGACGTGTTTTTCAGAATGAATTAATCACGTTTTCTTCACCAGGCTGCTCCCAAACAGGGGGCGAGTGGAGTGGACGGGGACACCGATGTTCAGCATGACGCAGGTGAGTTTCTCCTTTGAATGACCGCAGTACCCACCATTTTGCACTGTCGATTAGTTTATCAATATTGTATTTATGAATTTATTTGAATAGAGTATACAAGCACATTGACAGAGTAACCTAAACATCTAGCTTGTGCTAATTTTAAGGGTATTGTTAAACCTACAAGCATACATTTTTGCTATGACTGTATTTGTGTTGTCAGGTAATAAATGAATCGGGTGCTGTCAGGGTTCCATTTACCAAAAAAAGCTGTTGAAATATCTTGCCTTTCTCCTTTACATCAGATGCCCCGTCATTACAGCTGAAGCTTTTAGAAGCCTCCCTCTCAGACCCGTGTCATAATAATGAGAACACTGACGGACCCCAACATAATTCCGACAGTAGGCACACTCTCATTGGGTCTGGAGACAAAGATAAAGAGATGGATAAGGAGGCAGAGGGAGCTAGAGACCCGGAGGGAGTTGGAGTTGTCTTTGAGACGCATCAGGAGAGAAGTCAGTCCACAGGAACACCTGACAACAATGAAGAGTCAACGGGTACACATTGTGTAATGGCTGAAGGCGATGACAGTCCTCCATTCAAGTGTAATGCGTGCTTAGAGGCTTTTCCTTCCAGGACCGCATTAAGTGTTCACTACAACTCTGCATCCCATGTGCAACGGATGAGAACAGGATCCCTAAAACAGGGTGGTGAAAATGGCACCCCAGCCGCTCCCTCAGTCCCTTTTCTGTCTCGGCCATATCTATCAAACAAGCCCTACCAGTGCACTGTGTGTCGAGTCTCTTACAACCATGCCATCACCCTGGAGAGTCATTTGAAATCTGTTTTGCACCAGACTCGTAGCAGAAATGCAGTAATCTCTGCCAACAGTGCAGGTGGAAATTCAGGAAGGACCAATATGGCTACTAACTTAGTTGTTACGTCTGGGGGCAGTGCTGCACAGTTGGTTAGCACCACCAGCAGCAATTGTGTCAACCCGGCAAGCCTGGCTGCTGCAGCAATGACTAACAAAGACGGAGAAGCAATTCAAACCCAGCCGGCTCCCTCACTGCTTTCCTCCCCTGTGACCTCTGCTCAGGCAGTCACTGCTTTTCTCACCCTCCTCACGTCCAGTCCAAGCTCTATCTCACACTCCCTCCTCCCCTCTCTGTTTGCGGCTGGCGCGTCCCCTGCCACGGCCTCACCTCAGCTCATAACCCAGACTCAGATGCTCATCCCCTTTATCCTGAATGGGCTCCAAACACAAAGCCAGAGACTAAACCCAGAGCTTCTGACCCAGTCAATACCCCTACTAGGTCTCAATGCTGCCCAGCAAGCTATCCTGGCCCAAAGACTCAGTAGCTTACAGAACCAGTGGCCAGCTGTCGGTCTCCAAGCAATCTCACAAGCCTGTTCAGAAGACAGCCAAACAAACAAGAGCGAAGTGAAGCAAGACACAAACGAGGCGACAGCTGAGGAGAAAGGATCACTTAAGGCTGAGAAGGAGGAAAGTTGGTCCCTGGAATGTGATGATGGAGAAAGAGAGATTTGTGAGGAGGATGCTAAGGGATATGCACAAGAGCATCTCGGCGCCTTAGTAAGCAAAAATAACAGGGCTGAGTCATGTATGATAGATGGAGATTTTGAAATGAAAGAGAGCACAACAGAGAGCAGGAACTCAGCAGGTCACATGTGGCCAGATGAGAAAGGGGGGGACAATGACAAGTGTAGTGACCGCTCACCGTCTGTTACCAGCAACTCAAGCCTAAGTCCTACCACTTTAAATCTTATGCTTAGCCCTGATTCTACCCCTCAAAAATCTGAAGTTGGCACAAGCCCTTATGCCTCTGTCTGCTCCCCAGAATCTAGCCCCTCTAAACGCACCTTAAATTCCCATGATCCAACTCGTCCCCATGCTCATTTCAGGGCTCGCCACTTCTCAGGCCCCCCGATACTGTCAGAGTTCCAGATACAGGTTATGCGTGCGTTTCTKGAGTCGCGTAGCGAGGCTGATGCAGCCAGTCCTCCCCGTGATGACTGCGAGTCGTTGGGCAGGGAGGTGGGGCTCACCGAGGTGGAGGTTCGCAAGTGGCTCACCGACGCCCGACGAGCCAAAGAGAGGCAGAAAGCTGGGGGAACAGAGCACATGAGCAGCATTGCAGGCTATGGTAAAAAATACAAGGGTCTTGATAACGACGAGGAGGAAGGTTGTCTTACAATAGATGAGACCGAGGGTGGGGTCAGCGACGAGGCCTCTGGCAGTCACGCGATGGATTTGTCAAATAGTGGAGGGCGTAAAGAGATGGGGAGGGAGAGCCAAGGGGACTCGTGTCTGACCTCAGACAATGAAGAATTCTACACCTCTGTCATTGTGAGTGATGAGGACAGCCTGAGTGGCTCCATGAGGGAGGGGCCAGGCAGCCCTGCTAAAGAGGAGGCTCTGGTAGAACTGTCAGGAGACATGGGTTCAGGAGGAAAGGTGTTGCGCTCCACCACTGTGTTCCTCTCAGACGCTGAGGATGACGATGATGCCGAGGAGGCCGCAGCTCAGAGAGCAAAGAGAAGAAAGAGAAAGAGGGAGTTGGAGCGGGAGGAGGTAGAGGTTAAGAAGGAGAGACTGGACCCCGACGTGGATTTACAACTAGAGGCTCAAGCTGATCCTCCTTCCCACCTTCCCGTCACCATTGACCATCAACGGCTTCCGAGTGGCATTCTACACTCCCTCCCTCTGTCTCTGTCCCTCACTCCATTCTCTACTCAGTTCCATAGCCCTTATGTTCTCTCTCTCCCTCCCTCAGTGGTTGGGCTCAGAGTTGCAGAAGGAGATGGAGGCAAAGTACCTGCCTTTCCAACCCCCCCTAACATCACCCGGTTCTCTGACCCTGTCATTACATCATCCCTCTCCTCCCATACCCACACCTCCCACTACATGTCTAATGGAGGAGACTGTGAGGCTGCTTTAGATCTCAGCATTGGGAAAAGCTACAGCTCAACATCTTATTCCTCCACGTCACTCACGGGTGACAAGACTTCAGCACAAAAGGGCCGTCTGCTTGACGGACTCGGTCTAAGGCCCACAGCTTTTGGGGTACCTGGGGAAGGGAGACTCATTGTGGTCAAGGTCAAACCTGAGCAAGTGACTTCCAACAGCAGTGGCTTTGTCAGTGGCATGGCCAAGGCCAGCACTGTCTACATGAGGGAGAAAGAGGAGAGGGACCAGAAAGGCAGGCCGAAAGCACGGCGGTACCGGGACATGAGACGTTCCAGGACCATCATCCAGGCTGAGCAGCTAAATGTGCTTTATGGCTGCTATTTCAAAGACCCAAATCCAGGGAAACACGAGTTTGAGCAGATATCAGAGTGGGTCCATCTCCCAAAGAAAGTTGTACAGATTTGGTTCCAGAACATGCGGGCTAGGGAGCGCAAGGGTGAGGTTCGCTTCATCAGTGATGGCACTCTGGCAGCAGTGGGCAAACCGCTCATCAAGTTCACCTGGCCACTGTCACAACCCATYTTCTCCAGCACCCCCAAATCAAACWCCAACWGYAGCGTCTCAACTGTAGCCAATCCAGTACGGGCCATCCCAAAGATGGAGGTGAAGGAGGAAAATGTTAAAAAAACAGTTCCAAACAGGCCCAAGGAGGTGGCCTCTTCTCTTTCCTCCGTAAGCCACAGTGTGTCTGCAGTGCCAAAGACCAAAATGGAGTTGACAAACAATGTCACAATGGTCAAAATCGCCCCCAAAAGCATCGCTCCAGCTCTCCCTGTCGTCCCCAAGGAACCCCGACCTCGCCCCCTTCCCAAACATGCGCCTGAAGAGGAAGTTGGGGAAGATGATGAGGAAGTGGATGATCGTAACCAAGCGAAGCCACTAGCCAGGCCTGGATCCACCAACCGCATGGTGCCAAAACTGCCCTCGACGCCAATTAGCAAGTCTCCTGCTGCGACGTCACAAAAACAAAATGGGCTCAATTACTGGTCGGCCAAGGGCCCCTTTAAGATCAACACACTGTCTAGGGAACAGTTGGGTCTGTCAGCACCCCGTACCTTCACAGCTGTCGGTGCAGCTGCTGCCCCCACTGCCATCACCATTTCTGCCACGTCCTCTGCTCCTGCCTCTGCTGCCACAGCAACTACCACCACCACAACAGCAAGCGCAAGTAATCAAACCACCGTCAGCATTGTCACCATCGCTAAGACCTCTCCATCGGAGAGCAGCTTCCTGCACCACTCTACCACCCGCAGGCCACGCACACACCTGTCCTGTCTGCAGCTGTCCATCCTGCAGTCATGCTATGAGACGTGCGCCCACCCTAACGCGATGGAGTGTGAGGCGGTAGGGACGGAGCTGGGGCTGCCGCTCAAGGTGGTGCAGATCTGGTTCCAGAATACCCGCGCCAAGGAGAAACGCTGGAGGCTGCAGCAGGAGAAACTGGTCAGACATTTTACTGTACACTATGCAATGAATTGGTCTGTGGAGATATTATTTTTTTTACTTTACAGGCAGCTATCTAGGAAAGAGATTAAGCCCAGTTGTGGACAAAAAAAATCTATTTCAATGGAGATCTCCATTGTGCATGCGTTTTAGTCCAGGACTAAGCTGAATCTGTGTCTGGGAAACCAGCTCTAAAACTTAGGTTATTGTCTAGAATTGTATATATGTATGTTGAGGTAATACACCAGTGACCTTTTTTTGAACATGTATGTCAGAAGCCCGTGTTGGAGTGACACTTTTCTCTCTCTGCCTTTTGTAGTCTCCTGTGTCCTCAGATCCCTCCAAGACGGTTGACATGAGCTCGGGCAGCTACCTGCAGTACAACGCTCTGCGAGCCCACCGTCCCATCCTTCCCAAACCGGTTCAGCTGACTGTCCTGGAGCCCTCTTCTCCCCCAGCCGGGGGCCAGCCTGCAGGCCGAGAGACTCTGAGAGGCAAGTGCCAGGCCTGCAACACAGGCTTTGAGTCCAGAGCAGCAGCAAGATCCCATGTCTTCTCCCTTCGACATTTAGCCACTCTGAGAACCACTAACTTTGGCCAGCCAGCGACCATCATCAACAATAAATCTGATAGCGGGTCTATTTCTGTTTCCGCCTCCGGGTCTTGTGTGGAGGACCCTTCAGCTTCCCCACCCCTACCCAGCAGCACCAGCTAAGGCACCCATCAGTGCTGGTAAAGACTGGACCCATTGGGCTCCTTAAATGTTTATAAACACATTGGGCACTGGTCCTCCAAGCTAATATTCTTTAATGTGTGATGGAAAGGCCCAATCACCTACCACTCTTGCTCCCTCACATTGGACGTCTTTCTGCCGAGTTCTTGTGTCCAAACTGGATACACTGTTGTCACACTGCTTCACCAAAAGTTATCAAATGAGTGAACATTTACCAGTCCCTTATATTGTCCTGGGCTGCGGTTATAATCTTGTCCTTAACCATCCTGGCCCAGTTTTTAAATCGCTCTTATAATACTTGTGTATTATCCCTAAAGACTGTGCTTATGCAAAAACAATTAGGCCATTATCTGACTGACTAAAAAAGACTGCTGGGATTACCTGTAACTGTATAGATTTGGACCAGAAATGAGAAGTAGCTCTGTTTTTAGTGGCGTTGAACTTGCCATCTTGATTGTGTCTGTGTCACGACAAGCTTTCTGTTAGAATACAGGTGGCGTGTGTTCAGATGGTGTATGCTACTTCACATGGAATCGAAAGGTACTTTTAACTGCTTGTGACTAGAATTTGGCCTGTTAAACTGAACAGATTATCCCCTCCTGTAAACACACTGGCTGTGGCTGAAATGGAATCCTCCATGGGGTTCCATTTCAGATGCACCCAATCACTGTTCTCGTGACAATCCTCTATAGACAGGGAAAAGAGAGGCTGAAGAGGGCAGACTCTCATTATACGGCACTTTGATGCGTTTCACATTGTATGAAACGTTTTTATTCTTAAGCATTCTTATGCAGAGTGTCTTTCTACTTAATGAAAGATGTGCGTGTTGCATGTTGGATGTGTTATTGTAAGTTACATTAATAACATTGGAAACATTGTTTTTTTGGTACTTGCAGTCTGTCAAAAAAAATATCTACATTAACTCACCATACACCATACAAAACGGATCAGACCTTACTGCTGTGCAAGGAAAGTCTTAGTCCTGATACTTGTTAAATTATTTCTAAATTTATTAATTCACTATGGTGTTTTTAAGATCTATTGAATGAATGTGGAGCAAGGAAATAACATTTCCATTTTTGGTCAATGAAAAATATCCACAACAAATCATTTCAAGTGTAAGATTGAAACAAGTGATATTCCTTATAACAAACAATACACTGAACACAAATATAAACGCAACATGTAAAATGTTGGTCCCATGTTTCATGAGCTGAAAAAAAAGATCCCAGAAATTGTCCAAACACACACAAATGTGTTTACATCCTTGTTAGTGAGCATTTCTCCTTTGCCAAGATAATCCATCCACCTGACAGGTGTGGCATATCAACAAGCTGATCCTTACACAAGTGCCCCTTGTGTTGGGGACAATAAAAGGCCACTTAAATATTTTTGTTGTTGCAGTTTTGTCACAATACAATGCCACAGATGTCTCAAGTTTTGAGAGAGTGTGCAGTTGGCATGCTGAATGCAGGAATGGCCACCAGAGATGTTGCCAGATAATTTAATGTTAGTTTCTCTACCATAAGCCACCTCCAACGTTGTTTTCAAGAATTTGGCAGTACGTCCAACTGGCCTCAACTGCAGACCACGTGTATGGCGTCTTGTGGGCGAGTAGTTTGCTAATGTCAATGTTGTGAACAGAGTGCCCCATGGTGGGGTTATGGAATGCACAGCAATACCGTGACGAGATCCTGAGGCCCATTCTTTTATTTTAATTTTTTTTAAGGTATCATTGACCAACAGATGCATATCTGTATTCCCAATCATGTGAAATCCATAGATTAGGGCCTAAYGAATTTATTTAAGTTGACTGATTTCCTCATATGAACTGTAAAACAGTAAATTGTTGCGTTTTATATTTTTGTTCAGGATACATCAACTTCCTGGGGAGGTCAAATGAAACAGACTTGACAACAAGAAATCGAAAAGAACGGGGTTTTAATTTCTGAGATTTCATTATTTTATTTTTTTCTGTCTTGAAACATATGTGGTTGCAAGCTAGTACTTATCTGTTTATGGGTAGAAACAATGCAAGTCCAGAAACCAGGAGAAGGGAGTCAGTTGGGTACTCTAGTCGTCACCTTTGTCTTACTGGGGATACTTCTGTAAGCAATTGGGACATGCAAAAAGTCAAGACCGCACAAACTATGAAAGGTGCTGTTTTGAAGGACACATATAATACTAAAGATGTTTTTCCTTCTGTTTTAAGTTGTATATTATTAATAATAATGTTACTATTAATAGTTTTGACAAAATGCAAAACAACAAATTACACTTTTTTTTTTTTAAAGAAATATATTAAGAAAAAAATGATATTCCAAAGTTATCCTTCCTATGCTTTCTGTCATTTAAAAAAACCAAAAAGCAATCTTGAGGTTGACAGAGCAGCAGAGATGTTCTTCATGTAGACTGTAAAGGAACTCCCATGGCTTGACATTTGAGCCAGTCCAAGATGTTTACCATGAGCTACAGATGAATGCATTTCAGCCTTCACAACATGGGGCAGGCACTTGATTTGGCTCATAGACTACAAGGTTTAAAATATCCTTCATAATTACTAATCTTTAAAAAAAAAAAAAAAAAATGATGGTGTCGAGCTGTAGCTTGTGTCTAAAACAAGGACTGGGTTGCAGTGCTGTGCTCAAAGTCTGGGATCTGTCCAAGGTAGTTTTATGGARATCTGCTTTTTATTCTATTCACTTTTCATTGTCACTTGATTATCACTATTGTTATAACTACTACTTCTGCTATTTTTATCATTATTCATCACTGTTTTGATTATTGACTCATAACGGTTTTAATGATGTCTCTTTACTCAAGAAAGAGAATTTTTATTGGTATGAATATTGAACAATAATGGTGGCAGTGTGTTATAAGTGTGTTAGCATATTGATTAAGCTTTTTTCCTTACTTGTACTTTCATTTTGTGTTGGATCGCCATTTGGTTTTCTTTGGTATACAGAAAATAAATACATTTAATTGAACAACAAAACTGGTCTAATTACCATGTTATTGGTATGTTAGTTGGGTTTATTGCTCCTCAGCTTGTTAAATGAATCTCACCAATCACTTGTGATTGTCTACATGTTATCATAACCAAGAGTATTTGCAAATTCACTGGATATGCCTATGTGGTGTGGATGCTTCTAGAGGGGAATACAGTAGAATAGGGTGATGAGAGTTCTACTCCCTGAGGAGCTCTCAATATGCATGTTTACAGTTAGATATTTAGTTAAGCAGCCAGACATTTAGTTTCTAGATTACAACCTAATCTGCTACCCAACCTGATCTGCTAATATAATAAAAACAAATTGTAGAAGTTACTCTGTAAATGGAACACCTTATCTCACATTTTTCTTGCAATAACATCAACCACCACCATATTTGTTCAGCCATCCCCATGGGAAAAATTAATGGGGAAAGAATAGGATTTGGGAATAAATGCTGAAAGTAAGGTCTGAGGTTAACACAGATGTAGGAATAATAGCAGTCAGTTAACAAAGCCTATGATTTTTTTTTTATTACATAAATTCTTCCAAATTCACAAAAAGTGACTTTAGCTGATGAAGATTATCTCAACAAAACGAATATCATCTCCAAAGCCTGTGTTTATCACCTTCATTTTCGTTATTTAGCCAAAAACCATGCAAAAACATAATTTTCCTCATTCATAGGCTTTGTCCAACGATCCATTGCGGAGTTAGTGCCTACAAAAAGACGCCATTGATGATAATGCAATCATAGGTCGCAAAACAAATGGGGGAGTGGGCTTTGTGATTGACAGATTTCTAATCGAATCAGATTTTGAAGTGTAAGACAAAATTGTTAAAAAGAGATAATGTGCTGCCAGATATCCAATAGAAGCAGGGATGTGTGTCTACAATCATCAACTGACTAATAAAATTGCGAGTTTACGCCCGCAGTGAAACGTAACTCCACCCCCCGGCATCCATTTCTGAACTGAGGGACACGGCGCTAGCGAAGAGAATCCTCGATTTTATGTATATTTCTTCATGTATATCACTGTAGATTATCTTCAGAAAATTCGCGACATAAAACTAAAGTAGCCACTAGTCTGTGAAATAGTAGCATATATTATCCGTTGAACCCGTTCGGACAGAGGCAAGAGTTGAAGCTCGCCTTTTATTTCACGTTTAACTTTCCTAAGCGGCGTGCTCAGCCGTTTTTTTTTCTTCCTTTGCCCCGCTCACTCTCCCCCCTGTGTGAGTAGTGGCCTGTAACGTTGATTTAGCCACGAGGCGGGTCGGATCAACCGGAATTGGGCGATGGCGGAGTTCGGTAACGGACTGGACTCAGGAATGACGGAGGAATCCCTACTGGACTCAGACCCAGGGCACCCAGAACTAGAAGACCCGGGTGTTGGCGATGAGGAGCCGGGATTAGAGGAAGGAGAAGCTGCAATTGAGGACCCGGTAAGTGAAGGGCATAGTTTATGCCCAAAGCCTCTCTAAAGTTGAGACGTGTGTATTGTACGGTATGTATTGCGGATGTAAACACGTTATTTTAAGATGGATTTAGCTATATTTATTTACCCCGTGGTGGTATGCGACTGTGACTTATCTCTTGGTCGATATAACCGCCATTGTGGCTCACGCAGTGCAGTATAAATGGGTGGTGACATGCGTGGTTTTGGCGGCCATGTTGGCGCAGCAGCGGTGGTAGTTTCTCTGCAGCAGAGTTGTCGACCTAGTGGGGGGGAAAAAATATTCGTCGCTAAAATGCGAGACCGAGATGTGGACAGGGGCGAGGGTAGGACAGGCGCCATTAGCCGCGGCATTGCGAGTCTATCTGCAGACACGGAGAGAGCTCACGGTAAACACGCCTCTTTTATTTTCTCATACGCTGACAGCTGCTGAAATAGAAGCGTATACATAATATGATAGTCAATTAACAGTCATTGCTAGCTACAAGCAAGCGTTGTAATGTGCTGTTAGCCATCCTTCTAACCGCATATAGCTAAAATGCTAGCAAAGGGTATGTGGCACTTGCGCTATTGTAGGTACGATTTGATATGGACATTTAGGCTTGATATAGTGGAGGTATCCGATTCGCTAACATCGCTAATTGCTAACATCGCTAATCATGACATGCCCCTTGACACACGTTCATCTTCCCACTTAAGGAATTTAACGTTAGAGGGATATGCACAACACAAGCACTTTTGTGCGAACGGTTAGTCTTTGAGGTACTCTTTGAGTACAAGTATTCTGTTAATACATTTGTGGGTCATGGATATTACTGTAGTTGTGTGCAAAGATACGGATTGCCAATACTTTGAAATTAAAGCTTTTGGTTTGAGTTTGAATGTTTTTATAGCTACAATATTTCAGATTTTATACGCACGTGATTGTGTTCGTTGACATAGAATGTGTTCGAAAGCAGTTGTGGGGTGAAGTGTTTATTTTTTATTTATTTTTTTAGGGCTGGGCCCGCATCCTTCGGGTATTTTTTTTTATGGCTGGGCTTGCGTCCTAAAATATTTTCAGAAGGGGGAGGGAGGTAAGAGGCACTAAATATGCAACAAAATACAGACGGGTATCAGTGATGACCGAGTCAAATGAGCCATGTTGTTTCCATGAATTTCAGTGTCATTTTGAAGCCTGTCAGAGCTGTTGAATTCGTCTATTGGTCATGTATGACACCCCCAAGACCTGGAATGGATTTCACTGTAATGCAAATGTTGTCATTCAGTGAGTGCATGTCTATCGTTATCTAGTTGAGGATGTGGAACGAGAATGCAGCTGTGTCTGAAATGAATGGTGAATAAATCCTGCCTGCTACAAAGACCCAGCCAGTGGTCATGTGCCAGGCTGTTCCACACAGAAGCCAGTGTAGAAACGGGGTCAGCTCAGGCTGCTGAAATATCAATTGTGTTATGTGCATGCAAGTCACGGATGGATATGATGAATATATTCCTTTGGTTTCTTTTTTTCAGCTGATTTCTGTCCTGACTGGTGTGATGTTCTTTGTAATTGATGGGTGTCTCTTTGTTTTATTAATATATATAATATATGTGTGTATTTATTTTTTCAGGAGCTGGAGGCAATCAAAGCCCGGGTGCGAGAGATGGAGGAGGAAGCAGAAAAGCTGAAGGAGTTACAGAACGAGGTGGAGAAACAGATGAACCTTAGCCCTCCACCAGGTGAGTTTGTGGGAGGAAATAGTAATGAAGTGCCTCGGAGAATGTCTTCCAAAAATACGTTTGAGAACACCGACTGAATGTTGTATTTCACTGAGGTTTCCAGAGAGCAGATGCAAGACAGAGATTATTATCAGACTCATCCAAATGTATATCTGTTTGTTCTTTAGTTCACCATTTTAAATTTCACTCGTTGCTCAATTTTGCTCTCAATAGCCGGTCCCGTCATCATGTCCATCGAGGAGAAAATGGAAGCCGACGCAAGATCAATCTACGTTGGAAACGTAAGGCTTCGCCGCCCCTTAACCTCCCTGCATGTTGTTTGGGTTGCTCTTAGGGATGTAACGATTCACCAATATGCATCGGTCCCAGGTAAAAATGTTTAACATACCAATGCATTTGGTCAGGGGGATCCCCAAACCAATCCAAATACAAGCATGCATCGATCAGAAAACCTATTCTCACTTTTACAAATCGCCCAATTCACTAATGTTTTTACTCATTGTTTTATCTGTTGTGACGGAATTGATGCGTCCTCTCCTTCAGTTCAGTAACCTATCAAGCTTTTATGCATGTCACTGTGTATGACTGTCACATAACAACTGTGCGGGAGACACAGCTGCTCGCGCCAACAAGAGGTAGGCCTTTCTCTCTTCTGATAGGCTGTTCGAACATCTGTGCGGCACCTAAAGCATTCAGATGCTTCTCGATTGGCTTTCGCAATGTCATTTTCTTGTCACTCAACTAATAGTTAGCAAGTAGCCTGTAGAAAATTGTTTTATCGGAGTTGTGTAGTCTAACCGAGTGGACGCAGCTGCTGATTGGGGTTTTCAATCATTCAGATTGTCCAGGTTCACACTACATCGTTTTGGTAGTTTTGCTTTAAACAGTCAGTGTGTTTGGTCATTTTTCCATGAGCAGGGTAATTTACTTTTTTTTTGCTAATAAATATTGCCGTAGTACCAGCTCACAATTTTAATCAGTCGGTGATGGTGATTTCAGATAAGCGGGGGGGACAAAAAGCATACATTCCCCACCCCATATCTGATAGTTGGGTGGTAGATGCTCAGTCTGCTGTATGGGTCAGCTCAGGTACCTACATACACCATTGATATTGAGACACACACAGCCATTTAGTTTAGAGAAGTAAGCTGACAGATCCAGCTCAGAGGCCCAGCTCCTGAGCTCCCATCAGCAGCAGTTTTTAATTAAAAATGGAAAATAAATGTCTTCATTCCACACAAAAGTGCATAGACGCCTATTGAACTAAATCGCATCAATTCGTTCCCCTAATCAAACCTAATCACACGTTCATTTCAAACTTAAGGCCATGTATCTAGATATTTATCGAATAGTTCATGAAAGGAGATGCATGCAAACAGAGCAACCAAGGATGTGTATGTGGTGATTCTCCTTGTCAGGCCTATCAGTTTGCATTTACTATCAGTTTCAAAGGGCTGACTCAAATTTCCACAAATGTCTCGTTGACATTAGTGCAGCCATGATGTCCCGTAGTGCATGATTTTCACATGCATTTGTGCAGAAACTTTTAATTTGGGGTTTGGCTCTATATGGAATCGACTAGCCACTCTGTTTGTCAGAGGTATCTCACTTGTTCTCCCTCTCTGTGGACAGGTGGATTACGGCGCCACGGCGGAGGAGCTAGAAGCCCACTTCCACGGGTGCGGCTCCGTCAACAGAGTCACCATTCTGTGCGACAAGTTCACAGGGCATCCCAAAGGGTACGTATCTACACCACGTTCCTCCATGTGCTCTTTCACTACAGACCTGCGTCTTCTATCAGTCACCTAGAGCAGTGATTCCCAAACTTTTTATAGTCCCTTACCCCTTCAAACATTCAACCTCCAGACTCTCAAATGTTTTGTTTTTTTGCCATCATTGTAAGCCTGCCACACAAACACTACATTATACATTTATAAAACATAAGAATAAGTGTGAGTTTGTGTCACAACCCGGCTCGTGTGACGTGACAAAGAGCTTTTATAGAACCAGGGCACAAATATTATTATAATAACAATCAATAATTATGTTCTTTTATTTAATCATCTTACATATAAAACCTTATTTGTTAATCAAATTGTGAATAACTCACCACAGGTTAATGAGAAGGGTGTGCTTGAAAGGGTGCACATAACTCTGCAATGTTATATTGGAGAGCGTCTGTCATAATTTTCCACAGTCTGTGCCTGTATTTAGTTTTCATGCTAGTGAGTGCCGAGAAACCACTCTCACACAGGTAAATGGTTGCCAAAGGTATCGGTGTCTTAACAGCGCGATTTGCCAAGGCAGGATTCTCTGCCCAATCCAGAAATCTGGCAGTGGCTTCTGCTTTTAAATTCAATTTTCACAGAACCGCTTGTTGCAATTTCAACGAGGCTCTCTTGTTCAGATATCGGTAAGTAGACTGGAGGCAGGGCATGAAAGGGATAACGAATCCAGTTGTTTGTCATCCGTTTTGGGAAAGAACCTGCTTATTTGCGTACCCAACTCACTCAGGTGCTTCGCTATATCACATTTGACATTGTCTGTAAGCCTGTGTGTTATCCTTGTTAATGCCGATAGAGAAGAGCTCCAACTTCTTAATCATAGCCTCAAGTTTGTCCCGCACATTGAATAAAGTTGCGGAGAATCCCTGTAATCCTCAAGTCGGATCATTCAGGCTTGGAAAAACATCACCCATATAGGCCAGTTGTGTGAGAAACTCGTCAGACAAGTGAAAATTATGGTCATTAAAGAACATTAAGCTCGTTTTTATAAATTGTATTTCAATACTTTGATAACCAGAGCACTTCTGTGTTGTAAATGCGTTACATGGTCGCTGCCCATATCATTGCATAGTGCAGAAAATACATGAGAGTTCAGGGGCCTTGCATTAACAAAGTTAACTATTTTCACTGTTGTGTCCAAAACGTCTTTCAAGCTGTCAGGCTTTCCCTTGGCAGCAGAGCCTCTCGGTGGATGCTGCAGTGTACCCAAGTGGCGTTGGGAGCAACTGTTTGCATGCGTGTTACCACTCCACTATGTTTCCCTGTCATGGCTTTTGCTCCATCAGTACAGGTACCAACACATCTTGACCACAAGTCCTTTTAATGTCACAAAGCTGTTCAGTACTTTAAAAAATATCCTCTCCTGGTTTCCAGTGCTTTACAGAAGAGCCGTAATTGCTTCAAAACATCTCCTGCCATGTCACTGATGCGTCGTGAAACAGTGTTTGATGAAGGCATTGTCTGTATAGTTTTATTGGCCTTTTCCCCCAGCCATATCCACGTCAGCAGGAACAATTAAGTCCTCCACAATAGTATGGGGCTTGCCTGTCCTAGCCACTCGGTAGCTCACCATATAATACTCTTCTAGCCCCTTCTTATTAGTGGTATCTGTTGCTTTTATGCTTGTCTTACTACTCGAAAGTTATCTTAATTCTCGCTCAGACTCCCGTGGCTTATTTTTCAAATTGGCATGTTTTGTTTCTAAATATCTGCACAACAGTGAAGGCTTCATTGAGTTGTGAGATTGTACTTTGGCACATATATCACACTGTGGCTGAGGAAAGGCACTACTCCCAATATAAGTGAACCCAAATCAATGTAGTTCTCATCATATTTGCGTCTCTTCGATGGTCCAACGTCCGTATCTGTTCGGTGTTTTTCCGGGTGAGGGGTTACTAGCTCTTCTGCTGCATCAGATTCACCCCTGACAGTGTCGATGCTAGCTGGGCTAACAACAAATGTAGAATTACTGATGCTAGCATTGAATGTGCTCGTGGAAGCAAGACAACTTGTGTCGTTGACAGGTGCAGGTGTAGTACTGCTGGTAGTAGCAGTACTACCAGTAGAGCTGGTATATGTCTGTAGACCCTTACAATTTTTTTATTTATCAATTTGAGCAAACTAAATGAGCTGCAGCTAC
This sequence comes from Salvelinus sp. IW2-2015, assembly GCF_002910315.2. NCBI lineage: Eukaryota > Metazoa > Chordata > Actinopteri > Salmoniformes > Salmonidae > Salvelinus > Salvelinus sp. IW2-2015. The sequence goes on along the minus strand of NC_036854.1, from coordinate 26,133,058 downwards.
GTTTGGCTACATTAGTGAGTGGAATTCCCGCAAGAGAGTAACGGTTAATGTGATTGGATGTTAATTGTTTGACTAGGCTACTTGTTTTTGACATTGTGGTGGTGTTTTGCTGAACACTAGATGGATATTATTTTATTTTTGGCAGTGAAACGAGGATACTCGGGCGAGCGAAAAACCTCACCCAAATGTATAGCCCCGTTGGAAAATATAAATGAGCTGTTAGATAATGTGAAACTTTTTTTCAACAAATGAATGTGAATCACATTTTTATTTGGCGTACCCCCGACGGCATTGCGTACCCCAATTTGGACATACCTAGTCTAGAGGAATGAGTATACACAACCTACTTTACTAGATTGTAATTGTCTACACTCGATGTGCAGGTTAGCAAAGTAGCCCACTTTAATTCACATGGATGTACAGTGCCTTCAGAAAGTATTCACACCCGTTGACTTTGATTGTTACAAAATGGAATTATTTATTTATTTTTGTCAGCAATAGTGGTGGATTTTTATTTTTTATGGAAAATAAAACGGCAAGTATTCAAGCTCCTGAGTCAATACATGTTAGAATCACCTTTTGGCAGCGACTACAGCTAGAGAACGATTGTTAATCGGCCGGGCCAATATTGGCTTTTTCTAGAATATCTGCTTTGTTGATAGTCCCTCTATATAGCAAAACTGCTGCTATGCCAGCCGCCACTCACCGCCTGAGCCATGCGCACTGCACAATGCTGAGGAATGTCTAACTGTGAAAACCAGCAGCAAGCTAGTTCATTCTCCAACACAAAGGTGCAATCTTGAGACATGGATGAATTGACACAGTGACCAAAGTCAAACTCCTGTTGCGAATATTTGTTTATGTAAATCACTAATTCTCACAAATACCCTGAATTTATGCAATAACGATAAATAGAACAAGTTTCTAACACTAAACCGCACTAGCGGTTTGTAATTTTTTTTAATGATCCTTTAAACAGAAAAAATATAAACGCAACATGTGAAGTGTTGGTTTCATGAGCTGAAATAAAAGATCCCAGAAATGATCCATATGCACAAAAAGCTTATTTCTCTCACTTTGTGCACAATTTAGTTTACATCTCAATGGTACGCATTTCTCCTTTGACAAGATAATCCATCCACCTGACAGATGTGGCATGTCAAGAAGCTGATTAAACAGCATGATCCTTACTCAGGTTCACCTTGTGCTGGGGGACAATAAGGCCACTCTAAAATGTGCAGTTTTGTTACACAACACAATGCCCAATTGGCATGCTGACTGCAGGAATGTCCACCAGTGCTGTTTCCGGGAAAATTGATTGTTAATTTTTCTACCATAAGCCACCTCCAACTTTGTTTTAGAGAATTTGGCAGTATTTCCAACTGGCCTCACAACTGCAGACCATGTGTAATCGTTTCGAACTTCACATTTATCTAGTCTAGGCATCTTATCGCAATGAACGATATCAGCAAAATGCCTGCGGTAAGTGGCCGGTGTCAATAATTTCCGGTTTATTGTCCCAGCTGTAATGGAGCACAAATGTTTTCTTTTCTGACACAAGCCATGCACAATTCATGACTAGTGTCAGTGTTTTCCCTATATTAATTTAATTCCTCTATATAAATTTCTTACCACCGCTGCCAAAAATAAGTACAAATAAAGAAATAAATATACACACACACATATTACCACATGAACAAAACATTAAGAACACCTTCCTAATATTGAGTTGCACCCCTTTCCTTCAGAACAGCTTCAATTTGTCGGGGCATGCACTCTATAAGGTGTTCTGTGGAAAGTATTGGTCCAGCATCCCTGGTCCATGTTGACTCCAATGTTTCCCACAGTTGTCAATTTGGCTGCATGTCCTTTGGGTGGTGGACCATTCTTGATACACAGGGGAAACCTTTGAGCATGAAAAACCCAGCAGCGTTGCAGTTCTTGACACWCTCAAACCGGTGCACCTGCTACCATACCCTGTTTTAAAGGCACTTCAATCTTTTGTCTTGCCCTTTCACCCTCTGAATGGCACGCATCATTGATGTGAGGCTTTTTTTCTCACTCTCTCTTCTCCATCTACACTGATTTGAAATTGATGTAACTTGTTAAATCCACAAGGGATCGTAGCTTTGGCCTGTATTCACCTGGGCAGTTGGTCATAATCTGCGGCTGCTCGGCCATGGAAACCCATTTCATGAAGCTCCCGACGAACAGTTATTGTGCTGACGTTGCTTCCAGAGGCAGTTTGCAACTTGGTAGTGAGTGTTGCAACTGAGGACATACAATTTTTATGCGCTTCAAAACTCGGTGGTCCCGTTCTGTGAGCTTGTGTGGCCTACCACTTCGCGGCGGAGCCGTTGTTTCTTCTAGAAGTTATCACTTAACAATAACAGCACTTTTTACAACAAATTATTTAACCAGGTAGGCCAGTTGAGAGTAACTTTCATTTACAACTGTGATTGGCCAAGATAAAGCAAAGCAGTGTGACAAACAACAGTTACACGTGGAATAAACAATAGAAAAAGTCTATATACAGTGTGTGCAAATGTAAGATTAGGGAGGTAAGGAAATGAATAGGCCATAGTTGCGAAATAATTACAAATTAGTAATTAACTTTTACTTGGTACTCATCCCGGATCCGGGAGCACCCCCCACAGTAAAAAAGCTGACTAGCATAGCCTAGCATAGCGTCACAAGTAAATACAAGCATCTAAATATCATTAAATCACAAGTCCAAGACACCAGATGAAAGATACAGATCTTGTGAATCCAGCCATCATTTCTGATTTTTAAAATGTTTTACAGGGAAGACACAATGTAAATCTATTAGCTAACCACGTTAGCAAAAGACACCACTTTTTTTACTCCACCAGTTTTTTTACTCCATCAGTAGCTATCACTAATTCGACTAAATAAAGATATATATATATATATATATATATATATAGCCACTAACCAAGAAACAACTTCATAAGATGACAGTCTGATAACATATTTATGGTATAGGATATGTTTTTTTAGAAAAATGTGCATTTTTCAGGTATAAATCACAGTTCTACATTGCAGCTGCAATCTGAAATAGCAGCGAAGCAGCCAGAATAATTACAGAGACCGACGTCAATTACCAAAATACTCATCCTAAAACATTTCTGAAAAATACACAGCCTACAGCAATCGAAAGACACAGATCTTGTGAATCCAGACAATATTTCAGATTTTCTAAGTGTTTTACAGCGAAAACACAATATATCGTTATATTAGCATACCACATGAGCTAACATCACACCAGCATTAAATCAAGGCAAAAGGGGCGATAATGTATGCCACCAAAATATATTAATTTTTACTAACCTTCTCAGAATTCTTCAGATGACAGTCCTGTAACATCATATTACACAATGCATATAGAGTTTGTTTGAAAATGTGCATATTTAGCATCACAAATCGTGGTAATGCAATGTAATCTGTCAAAACATGGCATGCATTCTGGCCGGCGCCATCTTGGAAAGGCACCTAAGTTTACGATTATTTATCGATTAGATTGACTAAAATACAGGTTGGACAGCTAATGAAAGATGCATTGGTTATTAATGCAACCGCTGATTTAGATTTTTAAAATTTACGTTATAGACATACATTGTGAGTTACAGCCAGACTAGTGCCGCAAAAAATGGCTGACAACTGCGTTTACATTTTTCCACATAATACGGATATAAAATCATAAATAACTCTTACTTTTGGACGAGCTTCCATCAGTATCTTGGGCAATGTGTCTTTGTCCAAAAGAATCGTTGCTTTGTTGTAAAACGACCTCCTCAACTTCGGAACTAGCAGCTAACGATAGCTACACGGCACACACATGCCCAAATCCTCAACGCAATACTAAGGAAATTCAGAAAAATAGCAATATACTCGCATAACTGATATAAATCGGTTTCAAATAACTTCGTTATGATGTTTCTAACACCTATATCGAATTAAATCACAGACGGATATATCTTTGATCAATAACGAGAGCTTTTGAGCATGCGATTCTGATGTCCTCCCTTGCGTCCTGGCGAGCGTGAAAGAAGGGACATCTCACTCCATTCCGTTTTATAAACTCTGAGAAACACGTAGAGCACCATTCCACTTCTCATTGGTTACTGACACAGGGGAAGGCGGGTGCAGTTCATGTCAAGCATAGGGCACACACAGAGTTTTTAACTGATCCGAGATCAGAGACTATTTTTCAGAGCTTCGCATGTCTGTCATGAGTTTCGCTGTAGAAAGAGTTCTGGTTCACCCACAGACATAATTCAAACGGTTTTAGGAACTAGAGTTGTTTTCTATCCAATAGTAATAATAATATGCATATTGTACGAGCAAGAATTGAGTACGAGGCAGTTTAATTTGGAAATGTAAAAAAATAAATAATGCTAACAGCTCCCCCTATTGACAAAAGGTTAAACACTGGAGTAATAGATGTGCAAGTAGAGATACTGGGGTGCAAAAAATAACTAACGATATGGGCATGAGGTAGTTGGATGAGCTATTTACAGATGGGCTGTGTGCAGTGGTCTGTAAGCTGCTCTGACATCTGATGCTTAAAGCTAGTGAGGGAGATACGAGTCTCCAGATTCAGTGAGTATTTTTTTGCGCAATTTGTTCCAGTCATTGGCAGCAGAGAACTGGAAGGAGAGGCGGCCAAAGGAGGAATTGAGTTTATTTTTATTTTTTACAGGGGGTGCAGTTAATCAACGTTTCAGTAAAAGTGCCGGTTTTAGCCAGCCGGCTAATTTTCAACCGCAGTCCCTGGGCAGGTTATTAAAAACAATTACAATATAGACAATAGCAACATAGAACAAGCAAGACATAGCAACATAGGACAAGCAAGACGTAGCATACAGACAGAGCAACATAGAACAAAAAGCAGCAAGACAAAATTGGCTTTGGGGGTGACTAGTGAGATATACATGCTGGAGCGYGTTCTACGGGTGGGTGTTGCTATGGTGACCAGTGAGCTGAGATAAGGTGGGGAGTTACCTAGCAAAGACTTATAGGTGACCTGGAGCCAGTGGGTTTGGCGACGAGTATGAAGCCAGGGCCAGCCAACGAGAGCATACAGGTCGCAGTGGTGGGTAGTATATGGGGCTTTGGTGACAAAACAGATGGCACTGTGATAGACTGCATCCAATTTGCCTAGTAGAAGAGTGTTGGAGACTATTTTGTAAATGACATCGCCGAAGTCAAGGATCGGTAGGATAGTCAGTTTTACGAGGGTATGTTTGGCAGCATGAGTGAAGGCTGCTTTGTTGTGAAATAGGRAGCCGATTCTAGATTTATTTTTGGATTGGAGATGCTTAATTTGAGTATGGAAGGAGAGTTTACAGTCTAACCAGACACTTAGGTATTTGTAGTTGTCCACATGTTCTAGGTCAGAACCGTCCAGAGTAGTGATGCTAGATGGGCGGGCAGGTGCGGGCTTACAGTTGACCAGGGCAGAAACTGCCTTGTTGGAAAGGTGGTATTCTGTGACTGTGCCATGTTGAAAGTCACAGCTGTTCAGTACGGGCCATTCTACTGCCAATGTTTGTCTGTGGAGATTGTATCGCTGTGTGCTCGATTTTTGTGGGTGTGGCAGAAATGGCCRAAACCACTAATTTGAAGGGGTGTCCACATACTTTTGTATGCCTCTAGATTATAGCATACTGAATTTTGATCAGTTGTGAAAATAAAACATTTCATGCGGGGGGGGGATTGATCTGGTAAAAGGCTGACATTACAAGAAAAAAAAGACTAGATTGATGTCTTCGATCGTCTAGCAAGTCGTTCATATGCTAATAATCAAAATAAAGAGGTCTTGCACTGCTACCCTCAGCATTCATTATTCCCAGAGGATCAGAACAAGCAATGGAAATTACGCATTGTGTCGGCGCTTCGACCTTACTGTTTATTTTTTTATTTTTTTACCTCTTAACTAGGAAAGTCGGTTAAGAACAAATTCTTATTTACAATGATGGCCTTTGCCACCACTGCTGAAGTACTGCAAATAAATAAGTTAATTGCACACTGTGTGACTCCCAATTCCCAGTAATGTTACATTAGTTGAGTTACAGCTTATTCTAATAGCCTGGAGGGGTCTATTCTGAAGTGCGTAGAAACTGGTGAGCTGGTTTTTCAACTTTTAAGCGTTGTTAATCACACAGTTTATTCTCGTTAAGGGAATTGAGAAAAAGGAGATCTACGTTTGTTTAGTGGATTGTGCTTTGAGACTTTTTTTTAGCGTCAATATTTCCGTTCTCTGCGATTGTCGTTTGTGACACATTTTTATATTTCTGCTGCTGTTTTAGGTTTGCCTATATCGAGTTTTCAGACAAGGAGTCTGTGAGGACGGCCATGGCATTGGACGAGTCTCTGTTCAGAGGAAGGCAGATTAAGGTAAGGACGCGACAATGTCTACACATTAGGTGGAGGCTGCTGAGGGGAGGACGGCTCACAGTAGCTGGAACCTAATGGCATCAAACAGAGAAACCATGAATTTGAGATTATTCTGCTCCAGGTATTACCGCAAACCCCTCCCCAATTAAGGTGCCACCAGCCTCCTGTGATGGCATTTTCCATTTGAGTCATTTGGCAGACACTCTTATCCAGAATGACCTACAGTTAGTGTATTCATCTTGAGATAGATGTGGTTGTGTAACCAAACTGTCATGGTAAGTACATTTTCCTCCAGTAGTTATCAGCAATGTCAGCACTAGTAGGAAAAATTCCAAGTGCCGGTGTCAATTCAACTAAAGAACTGGGATAATATCAGGATTTTGCCCCATGTATCTGTCTATGAAGTGAATTTCCGTTAGATTTCCTACATTGACTGAGACTGATATGACCCTGTGCTAGTGTCTGACCTGTGGAGTCCTGTTTCCCCTCGCTCTTGGTTCTGGCAGGTGGGGGTGAAGAGGACCAACAGGCCAGGCATCAGCACCACAGACCGCGGGTTCCCCCGGGCCCGCTTCCGCTCACGAGGAGGCAACTTTAACTCGTCACGTGCACGTTACTACAGTGGCTACGCACCGCCCAGAGGCAGAGGACGGGCCTTCAGGTGAGCACCCTGAGATTGGGAGACAGCTGGCCATTACCGGAGGGAGGAGGAATATGGAGAAGTGAAGGGGCAGAAGACTGAGTAGTGAGATTATAGAAGTAGTGGGGGATGATCAGAACAGGAGATGGTTAGCGGGGGGGGGGGAGAAGAGGACCCCCCGAAGTGTTGTTAGCCCCGGGCGGGGGGAGGGGGGTGTGGCTAGCCCCGTGGGGTGAATGCTCATAGCATCCCCTGTCCTAGACTCTGTCCATCAAGAAGTGTCTATTGGCTGAAACTGGCCATATAGAGAATCATTGAGAAGGCATGTCTGTAGTGGGAGGAGACTGAATCTGTGGCTGACATTGATGAACATCACTACAGCCATATCAGTGAAGGTGTTTCCACAGCAGAGTGGAGGAAAGGTTTCCTTTAGAGTGGGGCTATGTTGAGTGGTTTCCTTTAGTGGGGTTGTGGAGAGAGAGAGACCGGTGGGAGGGATTCGGGTAGGTTAGTTGGGGTGTGTGTGTGGTCTTGTTGCATGCACCACCTATAACTGTTTCAGAGGAGGCAGCTAAACTCTCAGCCCACAGCAGTGAGGTCCTCCCAGGCTGTACATGTATGGGAGGCAGGCTGTTTGTATGGCTTGGAGCTACATTACATATACACACTGACTGTGAGTGGGCATCTCTCCCACAGTGCTGCTCATTAATGCTAAAGGTGACAGGCAAAGAGTTTCACTTAAATGTCAGTTTGTTCTCATTTGTTCAGTGCTAATGGTCGGATTCTATTTTATAATTTGATCATTAAGATGTCGTGAAGATTTAAATGCAAACACATTCATCTTTGTAGATGCGTTGCTTAATTAAACATTAATTGGCATGTGTATCTATAGTTCAGTTGTTCTAATGATGTACCAGTGTTGAGCAGTAGCCTCTATCCATCCTGTGTTCCATCTCATCAACGCAGTGCTGTGTGTTCACCTGTCCTGGGCCAGCTGTGTGTTCACCTGTCCTGGGCCAGCTGTGTGTTCACCTGTCCTGGGCCAGCTGTGTGTTCACCTGTCCTGGGCCAGCTGTGTGTTCACCTGTCCTGGGCCAGCTGTGTGTTCACCTGTCCTGGGCCAGCTGTGTGTTCACCTGTCCTGGGCCAGCTGTGTGTTCACCTGTCCTGGGCCAGCTGTGTGTTCACCTGTCCTGGGCCAGCTGTGTGTTCACCTGTCCTGGGCCAGCTGTGTGTTCACCTGTCCTGGGCCAGCTGTGTGTTCACCTGTCCTGGGCCAGCCGTGTGTTCACCTGTCCTGGGCCAGGTGCTCCAGAGCCGTGTTTTGCCTGTGACCTTTTTCAAAAGCAACACCCCTGGTATCTGGATTTGTTTTCGATCTGTACAAAAGCTTGCCCCCTATGTATGTAAAACCTGGAGTGGATCAAAGCGCTGTGCACTGGGAGTCTGGTGTGTCTCCCTGGAGTGTGTGTCCTGCTGTGTCTCTTAGTGTGAGGTGAGAGGGGGGTTCCCGTGATGACTCATTGAGCGCTCACAGTGGGCCTCACGCTGGAGCTCTGTCTCTGGGCCCATGTCCTGTTTTTTTTATTGTTTTTTTTATAAGCATTGCTGAGAAGAGGGGCTGCAGAGCAAGTGCAATGAGCATCCTCACCAACTGACAGATTCTGACCAATGGACCAACCTTTCCACTCACTACTAGACCAATGGTGTCAGTTTAGTCCTATGTAGTAGTACCTCATTGGCAACTCTATGGGAGTTGATATGATCGTCAATCACTGAACGATAAGATCTTTTAGAGGGGCTCAACTTTTGAAGTCCTATTTAACACATTTTGTAAGGATGACATCCTGGTGAGTGTAAATGATTTGGTGCCAGTCCCAATCGTATGCCCACCACACTCATATACATAGCTCAGACATAGACTAGCCTGGGAACAGGTGGCCCACTATAGGGAGATGAAAAGCATGAGTCCGGATGCTTTGCCTTGCTCCTTAAACCAACTGTGTTAACTACACATTGGTGCATCAGACACACAGGCTAGATGTCCCCTTGGTCAGACATTCCCACCCACTGCCTTCACTTCCAGAATGGAGGGTTCATTCCTGCAGCCTGATTTTGACCACAGCATTCTAACCACTGGTTTCTACTCATATGACCTGTGTGTTTGTGGGTACTGGATGCCTGGGTTTGATGGTCATGGTGTGTGTGTGTGAGGCGGGGTTTCTGTTAGCTGGTAATAGGCAGCTTTTGTCTGGTTGTTATTCTTTTTAGAAAAAAGGCGAGAAATAAAATTGGTGTTGACCAATTGTCCGGGAGAACAAAATATCACATTGTGGGATAATGCATAATTTTTTTTGCCTATTAATTGATGTAAATGCATTTGACTGGTCATTCTTATTGGTCTATAGGTTAATTTGTATAATTTAGTGGAATTAAATTGGCACGTGTACAGTATATTTATGTATCTTATTTATCACACGTCTGCCTATACAGAGCCTTTGAGTGTAAAGTCTGTCGGACCGAGCGAGATGCTGCATCTTGTGGTGCTTTCAAGACGACGTCAAATAATGACGTCGGAGATTTAGAAAGACTCCTCAGTTCCTGAGTTGGAATTCCCGAGTTGGATGACCGTTCAAAATGATTTTTCGGCGGTCGTATTTCCCCCAGTTTTTAAACGCGTCGTCAAACGGCAACGAAAGGCAGGATTCAGCGGTGTGTCGCTCCACTTCGCGATGGCCTCGAGGCAGGATGCATTCTGAAAACACACACAATTGTTTGAAACCTGAATGTTTTGCTACGTATTATGAGGGGTGTTTTACCTTGCTTCAAATGAGCTTATTAGATCTCTCTCTAAAGCTCTACCAGATTTCCATCTGTCACATCAAACCGCTCACTTGTGCATTGCCATTTTTACAACAGCGTTTTCCTGACAGTTGCATTATGGGATGAACATTCATGTATAGCTTACTGCCTTGTGCGCATTGCTGAGTTTTATAATGTGAGGATATAATAGTTCATCAACATTTTAAGCTAAATGTTCTGATCTGTTGCATCAGACTCGTTGCTTTGAATGTTTGTATTATGTATCCTAGGCTTACTGGTTGTATGAATTTGGGATCTATCGTCCCAGAACTGTCCCAGGATCTGTTTGTAATAGGCTGTTTCTTTCTTGACAAGCTGACCAATAGAGTAGGTTGCCTAAACCTGTCTACCATAGTAGATTGACACAGGCTGGGGATTTTGCTGTTAGTTATTTGTCTTGTTGATATGAATTACCGTGTTCAAAATGTGCTTTCGGTCATTTTGAGCACTGTGTTAATTAGGTCACTCACCCAATGCATATGGGTCCAGTACAGTTCTCAAACATCCGGTAAAAATGTTTTAAATGTTTCTGGTCAAATGTCCGGCTCCACATTTTCCTAATGGAAACCCTTTTGTGTGAGTGGAAAAGCTACGTGTGGTGATTGAGCTTTGATGCTGTGTTTGAGTGATGGTGCAGTCCAGGTTGTCAGGAGAAGGGGTCAGTCAAGTCTGCGTGCTGAAGCTATATGTGTTGCCCTTCCTAGCATGTGCCATGTGAATGACTTTGACTCTTCTGTGGGGTGAGATGGAGGCTTCTGTCCTCAGGGTCTCTCCCAACAGCGACCTCGGGGGGGCCGCTCTCGCAGAGAGAAAGAGAGAGAGAAAGAGGGAGAGAGTGCCTCACTGTCCCACACACCCCACACCATTATTTCTATAGTCCTGTATAATCTGAGAATCAGATATTTTACTGTTGGCGAAGCTGTTCTCTGCTTCTTTCTGTACTGTTAATTCGTAATCGTAATAATTCGAAATTGTGGTAATTCAACACTTATCAAATAAAGGCACAATACCATTAAGATGGTATACATGTCATCCTACCAACAATTTGTGTATACTTAAAACTATTATTCATACATATATTTTACCCCTCAGTTTACCTCGGATTGACTACTCATCAGGCCCTTTTCTACCTGCACACTACACACCCTAAAATTGGTGTCCGTCTTTAAGCCAATCAAGAAACTCACCCTCTTTTTCTCTCTCTTTTCCAGGGGCCGAGGGCGAACAACATCGTGGTATTCCCCTTACTAATACCCCCACCCCCTACTATCACCCCATGTCCCCATACAAAAAAAAGAATGAAAAWAAAAAAAGTCCCAGGAAAAAAACACTGAGAAGAAAAAAAAAAGATGAAAAAAAAAAAATAACAGTATTCTCCTGGACAGACAGACTGACTGGCCACAGTGTGTGATTGTGTGTGAGCGTGCGTGTGCGGAGGTGGTGCGGTCACCCTGGTAATGTATCTGATGGCCGTCGGAGATTTGGTGGCATTTCTTTTTTGAGAAGATGTTATCTCAGGCTGCAGATTTGTCTCCTTTGTCTGGCTGTGACCCTCACACCCAACACAGCCCCCAAATGCTTGCATTCGAAAAAGMAAACGTCGACGAGGAGGTTTTTTTGTTTTTTTATGTACCGTATATGTTAAACTTCCAAGAGCAAGAATATTGTTTATTTTTTAAGTTGTGGTGTTGGGAGTTGTCATTTTCTCTCTGTTCTCTGATCAGTTACAACTCACCCCACTCCTTAACTCTCACTACTTTTGCTACCATCTTCTCCCTCTGGTTCCATCTCACGCTCTCTTGTGTTCAGTATCTTAACAGCTGTGACTTCTGTTCAGTGGGCTATTTTTTTATATATATTTTTTAGTTTATTTGTTTATTTTTGTCTATTGTACCTTTCCTTTTAAGTCTGTAGCATTCACCCCAAGAAGGCATGGCCAGAGCTCTGCCAACTTTTCTGTTTCGTTTTTTTTTTTTTGTAGGCCTCAAACTTTTCCCCCCTCTTCTTGCACCCCTCTGCCTTTCTATGCTGCTGCTCCTACCATTTTGTCCTTCACCTCTTCTGCTCATCTCTTTCTCCTTCTCTCCTCTCTGTGTATATTAGACCACTTCTTGTCGTTTCAGGTTTCAGGACCAGTGGAGGCTGACAACCCCTCCTCCGGCCGCGGCGCCCCCCAATGTCTCGGCAGGGTCTCTTTCTCTCTCTGCTCCTGCTATGCACACTCACCCCATCCTGTCTGTGTGGGGGGGAGGGGGTCAGGGCGACCACAGGGCCACCGCAGGGGGCGTTTACTACAACAAGCGTTGAGTTGACTTACTCACCCGGCACGCACTCACACATACTAGGCCCACACACTTCAGACACCACACAACCAAACAACCACACATATTTATATAGCGAGAGCTAGTCAAGATGGCAGAAGATGTTTTAATTGGGAGTGAGAAAGACCGGACCAGATGAGGGGTGGGGGGGGGTTCCAGGGCCTGTCTTTAACAGTGCGTAGTGCAGCCACGGCTTGTCGAGGACTAGGAGTGGGGCTAAAGGCATCGATTTAATTTAATAGCCGGGGGGGGCGGAGCTTTTATTTTAGGGGGGGTGGGTTTGTGTGGAGAGGTTTGAATTTTTGAAACGGGAGAGTGGGTTAAACAAAAAAAAGATGTTTTGCTTTTTTTTATTTTTAACCCATTAGTCTGTAATTAGAAAAAAAAATAAAAAAAATAAAGACGTTGTGTAAAAATTATAATTTTGTTTGTGAATTTTGTCCCTAGTTACAAAGCATTTWAAAATCGGTTCTTGAAAGTAAAGCTGGGAGAATTCTGAACCTAATGACTGACATTCTGCAGTATTTTTAATATCAGTATAGTTTCAAATGTCTTTCAGTTCTTTAAAGGTGCAAAATGCAGAAATCATTGTACCGTCTAAACGGTTGTGAAATATATTTTCCATAACTCTATTGTATTTTCAGCGGTTTGAAGCTGGTGTAAAATGTAACAAAACGGGAATCAGAAATAGCGCACAGAACAGATCTGCCGCTTCTTAGACTTGCTTTCAATGAGAATTACAGCTCTGTAGCTCACATTTTGATGTGACTTTGTCCGGCTTGCCCAAATGGTTACATATTGCAGCTCTGAGTGTTGGAGTCTTAGGCTTGTCTTCTCCAGTACCCTCTTTAATAACACGCAGGAGCCTAACACCCCCACGAGGTACAATTACTATTGTAACCATTGTAAATGATTTACTGTAACGTGTCCAAGCCAACTGCATTTTTAAAGTGTTCATACCTTCCACTATTTATTATTATTATTATTATTATTATTACAAAGCAGTGAATTAGATTTTCTTAGGATGAAACAATCAAAAACACATTCAGCTAATAGGCTCTTATACCACAAATAAGGTCTTTAGAAAACAATGAGTTCATGTTTGAGATGACATAGTTCAACAATACTATTTGCGCAAGAGTGAATTAGCTAGGGATAAATATGTAACATATTTTTATTAGACCATGTTTGATTCAGTCCCTAAAATGTAATTCACGTGTAAATTTAAAAAAAAAAAAGTAATCCCATTCTCTATCCTGAAAAGGTGTGGCTAGTAACGTTTAGGTAATGCCCAAGGAAAATGAATCCGCTCTGCATTCTAAATTGGGGGAATTTGGCTATTCAAATGGATTTTAGGGATCGTGATATTGAAAACTTGGACTGCATGAGACTCAAACATGGACTAATGAGAAATATTTTTTAAATTCATCCTCTAGTACACAGTTTTAGCACCTCAATCACTAAATTATTGCGAAAAGCTATTCCAAGTGAATCGTCTCATTTAGCACGAAAACCTAAATCTTCATCCTGCTTTTGTCTTTTTAAGGATTCAATTATTGATCTTCTGAAAGTCGCAGGTAAAGAACGATGCATAATCACTGCACTCTCAAGTAATTGAAACTGAATTCGCAATGTATCATTAAAAACACCAGAGGAAAGAAATCACTGACGTCCTGGCTATGTCCACACAACAGGTTTTAGTTTTTATGTTTTTCATGAGTTTCTTCTTGGGCCCAGGGTTATCTCTGTACTGAAGGGAGGGACAGAAAACATTGGGGTTCATTTTATCCAACATGCATAGTCATTTCACCCCTACCTACATGTACATATTACCTCAACTAACCTGTACCCCCGAAAATTGACTCAATACCGGTACCCCTGTATATTTTGTTGCTCTTTAGTTTTTTTTTTGTGTTGGTTAAGGGCTTTTAAGTAAACATTTCACTAAGGTCTACTTAGTTGTATCTACCTGTTGTATTCGCGGCATGTGACAATTTGATTTGAACATGGGCCAGCGTCCCTGTGGAGAATAAATCCTAAGCGTGCCAATTATTCCCAGGATATGCACGCATAACTAAGACACTTTGGATAAAAGAGGTGGATAAATGGCGAACTTGTACAAACATTAATGCCTGCTCATCCATGACCGACTGACCAGGTGAAAGCTATGATCCCGTATTGATGTCACTTGTTCAATCCACTTCAAACAGTGTAGATGAAGGGGAGGAGACGGGTTAAAGAAGGATTTTTAAGTCTTGAGACATGGATTGTGTATGTGTACCCTTCAGAGGGTGAATGGGCAAGACAAAATATTGAATTGCCTATGAACGGGTCATGGTAGGTGCCAGGCGCTCCGGTTTGAGTGTGTCAAGAACTGCAACGCTGATGGCTGTTCCACGCTCAACAGTTTCCTGTGTGTATCAAGAATGGTCCACCACCCAAAGGACATCCAGCCAACTTGACACAACAGTGGGAAGCATTGGAGTCAACATTGGCCAGCATCCCTGTAGAACGCTTGACTTGACACCTTGTAGAGTCCATTCCCTGACGAGTTGAGGCTGTTCTGAGGGGGGAAACAGCGGGGTGCAACTTGGTGTTCTTAATGATTTGTACACTATTATTGATCACTGCATGGCAGTAAGGAGTGGCATGTCACTGAAATGTGTCCAACTCACCTGTCTCCCTCTGCCCTTCAGGACTGTGATGTCACTGAACTGTGGGATGTCACTTAGCTGACCAGACTTTCCTAGCATGCATGCCTCATTTGAAGTGTTTCTCTCATTTTGGGGCACTTGCAGACGCATCATTGACTCTTTAAAGTTTTTCGTAAAGGAAAATAATTACATGAAGGGACCAAATGAGAGGACTAAAACTACTGTAGTGCTATACAGTTAAATGAGAGGACAAACTACTGTAGTACTATACAGTTAAATGAGAGGACAAACTACCGTAGTACTATACAGTTAAATGAGAGGACAAAAACTACCGTAGTGCTCTACAGTTAAATGAGAGGACAAACTACCGTAGTGCTCTACAGTTAAATGAGAGGACAAACTACCGTAGTGCTATACAGTTAAATGAGAGGACAAACCTTTACCGTAGTGCTCTACAGTTAAATGAGAGGACAAACTACCGTAGTGCCATATCAGTTAAATGAGAGGACAAACTACCGTAGTGCTATACAGTTAAATGAGAGGACAAACTACCGTAGTGCTATACAGTTTAAATGAGAGGACAAACTACCGTAGTGCTATACAGTTAAATGAGAGGACAAACTACTGTAGTGCTATACAGTTAAATGAGAGGACAAACTACTGTAGTACTATACAGTTTAAATGAGAGGACAAACTACTGTAGTACTATACAGTTTAAATGAGAAAGGTATCAATAACAATCTGATTGATTGTGTGATGAATGCACTGACTTGCTCTCGGCGCTGTCTTGAAGTCCCTGTGGTGGCGGATCTCTACGGGAGCGTCGCTGTACCGGAGATGTTGGATCACAGAACTAAGGAGGGCGGCAAGTCTCTGCTTTATATTTGTCTGCATCGTTCATGTCTTCCTCTGTGGGTCAGGTAAAGATAAATAAATATACATCACAGCCATGGTTATGTAAAATCACGCCACAGAGATATGGCAGCTTTGGGAAGATTTGGGTATGGTTTTTAAGAGGGGGGTGAGTATATAAGATTTAACAGGAAGAGGAAATGGTGTTATATTGACATTACCATCAGTGCATTGGAGCAATCTTGGGGGAACATGTTTCTTGCCACTAGATGGAACTTTGCGCCTTCAGCCTTCTCCATTTTTACCCTCGGTCTTCTGATTCATTTAGCTTTGGAATTAAATAAGACGTAAGGTGAAGACATTCAGAAGCGAAAAGGAGCAGTGAAACAAAATGAACAATAATGATATAATTGTATTCATTTGACACAGATTGAGATGCCAGGAGATTAGAAGTGGAAAGGAGGGCATTTTACTGTTCTTTACTGAACTTTTATACGGTCCCAAGATGCACAGAAATGCAACAACAAAACATCACAAAATGAGAAACGGCGTCTCTTTTTTGATTTTTTTAAAAATCGCATTTTTGGAAATGAGGGCATCTTACCGTTCCAACGGTGGCCAGTCTGAAGGGCGCCGTTGTCTTTAACACTTCCCTCCTCTCGTTTGAGACTGATCAGGTGAGTGACATCTTAGGTAAACAGCAGCAGCTGCTATCGCACGTCCAGGAAAGACAAACCCTACAAGATAATGGGAAATTAACTTTTTCATAAATTAACAGTTTCATTAATAATTTTAGAGACATAATGTTGCCTGTGAGTCCACGCCATTGTGAACTTTCAATGACATAGTACAGTACTTACCTTGGATGTTTAGAATGTTCTGTTTTGGACCCTCGCGCAAATCTCAAACATGCACTGTAACTGAAGTATAGGATTGAATGTGTACAGACCTTATACATCTGTGTGACTGGTAATAGATCTCAGTAAGTAGAAATATATATATATATATATATATATACAGTATAACTGTTAAACAACACTACCGTAGCTATATCATATTATTAGCAAGAAGGCTACAGAAGACAAATAGCTAGCTAGCTATTAGCCCAAGAATGGACTAAAGGAGCCTAACATTAATCCTTATAAGGACCTTACATGTTCAGTTTAGAGGTGAATTGGCTCTGGCAGCCAAAACAGCCAAATACTCCATCTAAACGTGAATCGATTCTCAAGTGCAGTATGGTTCTAGAAATATAAAGAACTGTACTTTCATATCACATCAAAAATAATTTCATAAATGCAAAATACACATTTACTATAGACCAGAGGAGGCTGGTGGGAGGAGCTATAGGAGGACAGGCTCATTGTAATAGATGGAATGGAACAGTCTGTGGTTTCCATGTGTTTGAGACCGTTCCTTTTATTCCATTCCAGCCATTAATAAGCCCATCCTCCTATAGCTCCTCCCACCAGCCTCCACATGAGTATTCTTGTAGTAATAATGTATTATTGTTTTGGTTTTTGCTGTTTGGGTGGGCCTTGCCAGGGCCTGTGTTCACCCATGCCTACATCCCTGCCTCCCAGTGGAAGACTAATTAGAAATATTGTACAAACAGGACACAGTAACACAGGCCTATTCTGGGTGTAGGCTATACATACAGTCCAAAACACAAAAAAAGCAGACCACAACTATAACAAAACATTACTGTAATGTAAAAGCAATATACTAGCCTAAACAATGCAAACAGTGGGACACAGGTAGGCTACCTTTAGAGACAGAGTAACAATGGCCTCTCCAAAGCTCCACAGAATATATTCAACTTTTACCAGCAAACTAATGTGAAATATATACAATATGTAACTCCTTTGAAATTATATACAGGATATAGACTACACAGTACAGGACACCTGATAGACAGGATATAGACTACACAGGACAGGACATCTGATAGACAGCATATAGACTACACAGGACAGGACACCTGATAGACAGGATATAGGTTACACAGGACAGGACACCTGATAGACAGGATATAGACTACACAGGACAGGACACCTGATGGACAGGATATAGACTACACAGGACAGGACANTATAGACTACACAGGACAGGACACCTGATGGACAGGATATAGACTACACAGGACAGGACACCTGATGGACAGGATATAGACTACACAGGACAGGATACCTGATAGACAGGATATAGGTTACACAGGACAGGACACCTGATAGACAGGATGTAGACTACACAGGACAGGACACCTGATACACAGGACAGTACACCTGATAGACAGGATATAGACTACACAAGACACCTGATGGACAGGATATAGACTACACAGGACAGGACACCTAATAGACAGGATATAGACTACACAGGACAGGGCACCTAATAGACAGGATATAGGCTACACAGGACAGGACAGGACACCACTATACTGGAAATAAAAAAATAAAAAAAGAAGCAGACTACAACTATATAAAATATACTAAAAACATATAGTAAACTATAGAAAGTTATACAAAATAATTGACTTACAGATCTAAAACTGAATCCAGTCCTTCTAGAAAACATTTTCCTCCACCCGAGTCATAGTGATCTTGGTCCAGGTTGCTCCCAGTATCTGTCTGACTCACTAAGAAATTCCTTCAAAGCTTCTTTCTCAGTATACCTGGCTATTGTCATCTTTTTATACCCCCCTGTTAGATAGTTTGCTTGGTTTTTCGCTTTCTTTTTACATCCCTGATAAGCCAWTTTTATGCTAAAGCAATGATAGAATCTGTTCAAAATATACCGAACAAAAATATAAACGCAACATGCTACAATGTCAAAGATTTTGCTGAGTTACACTTCATATAAGGAAATCAGTCTGCAATTACACATGGTCTGCGGTTGTGAGGACGATTGGTACTGACAAATTCTGTAAAACGACGTTGGAGGTGGCTTATGCTAGAGAAATTAACATGACATTCTCTGGCAACAGCTCTGGTGGACATTCCTGCAGTCAGCATGCCAATTGCACACTCCCTCAAAACATGAGCCATCTGTGGCATTGTGTTGTGTGACAAAACTGCACATTTTAGAGTGGCCTTTTATTGTCCCCAGCACAAGGTGAACCTCTCTAATGATCATGCTGTTTAATCACCTTCTTGATATGCCACACCTGTCATGAATGCGCCTCTGCCTAGTTATGTCAAATCCATAGATTAGGGCCTGATTTAACTTATTTCAACTGACTGATTTCCTTATATGAACTGTAACTCAGTACAGCATTAAATATCCCAGAATGTTCCTTTAAAGATTCCCAGGTACAGCCACGTCACTTTTAAAATGTCAGAAAACATGTAATAATGACAGGATGTGATGCTAAAAAGGGAGAAGCAAATTGAAAACAAGATTAAAAGAAAATACATACCAGCCCATGTGTGGTGTAAAAGAGAGGTGAGTCAGTCAGTATTCTGGTGTATATATTGAAACACACTTATAACAATGTAGGCTACGTGTGCAAAAAGACATTTGCATCAGAGATGGAAAGAAATGTTGACTAAATGTTAGTGAATGTTCGCATTTAATGAATGTTTGCATTTATTCGGCTTGTTTTATAACATTTTAAAACATTTCAATAGCCCTACAGTTCTAAAGTTATTAATTCACAATAGACGTGATGATTAATGTGTCTGGACGTGATTCTAAAATGAGTCTGAATCCCAAACAGTTGTCTCAGTCTTCTGTGATTCAGTCGTCCTGCTTCTGTCCCATTCACAACCTTCAGTCACATTACCACCCACGCTACTACAACCCTGGCCTCAAAACCAGACCCATCGACCCCGGCACCCTTAACCAATCATATGCCCCAGATGGAGGAGATTCCATACAGCCAGTCGCTGAGGGCTCAGGGATTGGTCAGGACTGGCAGTAACAGAATAGTAGAGCAGATGATGGGATTGTCATACCTGTCCGACGCACCTTCCACAGAGACACCTGGCCCACAGAGTCTCATACTGCAACAGGTATGTGGATACTCCGCTATGTTTCTGTGTTCATCAGAATGCATAATGTTGCAGTTCAATGTTGAAAATCTTTCTAATTTCTTGCATCCTATTTTCTCYTTCTTAAAGGGAATGTTATTTCCTCCCTCCAAACCCTTACATCCCAACTCCCTCTCCTACAGAACTTTTCTCCCTTCCTCCCGGCCCCCCTGCGAAGCCAAGTACACCATGGAGTATTGAATGCGGCGGGAGAGGAACAACATTGCTATGAGGAAGAGCCGAGACAAGTCCAGGCGGCACATACAGCTCACCCACCAAAGGGCTCTGCAGCTGCAAGAGGAGAACCACCGGCTGCAGATACTCGTGGGGAAAATCACCCAGCAATTGGACACATCTCAAACACATCTTGTCACAGCGTCACCTACGGCCCAGGGGTGAGAATGTAGCCAGGGAAGAGGGCTGTTGAGTGTGTTGGGGAGTGTACATTTTACATTTAAATAATTTAGCAGAAGCTGCTATCCAGAGGGACTTACAGCAGGAGTTTAGTGGTAGAGAATTACAGCAACAATGTTTTGTTCAGTGAGGTTCTATATGAAAACATGTTATTTTGTTGTTGGAAATTGTACATTCCTATACATTGAAACAGTCATATACAGTTGAAGTCGGAAGTTTACATACACCTTAGCCAAATACATTTAAACTCAGTTTTTCACAATTCCTGACATTTAATCCAAGTAAAAATTCCCTGTCTTAGGTCAGTTAGGATCACCACTTGATTTTAAGAATATGAAATGTCAGAATAATAGTAGAGAGAATTATTTATTTCAGCTTTTATTTCTTTCATCACATTCCCAGTGGGACAGAAGTTTACATACACTCAATTAGTATTCGGTAGCATTGCCTTTAAATTGTTTAACTTCTAGTTGCACACAATCCCGGATCCGGGAGCACCCCCATCAGTAAAAAAGCTGACTAGCATAGCCTAGCATAGCGTCACAAGTAAATACTAGCATCTAAATATCATTAAATCACAAGTCCAAGACACCAGATGAAAGATACACATCTTGTGAATCCAGCCATCATTTCTGATTTTTAAAATGTTTTACAGGGAGGACACAATATGTAAATCTATTAGCTAACCAGATAGCAAAAGACACAACTTTTTTTTCCCACCATTTTTTTCCTGCATAGGTAGCTATCACAATTTCGACCAAATAAAGATATATATAGCCACTAACCAAGAAACAACTTCATCAGATGAAGAGTCTGATAACATATTTATTGTATAGCATTTAAGTCATTTAGCTGACGCTCTGCCTAAATCATGGCGGACTAATACTTACATCTTTCCACAGATATACGAATTAACATCATAAATAGCTCTTACTTTTGGATGATCTTCCATCAGAATCTTGGGCAAGTGGTCCTTTGTCCAGAACAATCGTCTTTGGTTGAAAGATGTCCTCTTCTCCTGTAGAAATTAGCTGCTAACGCCGATGTACCGGAGAGGTGCCCAACTCGTGATAACGCCTGACAAAGAAACTCCAGAAAATCGCAATAAACTGCTATAAACTGCTATAAGTCGGTTTAAATTAACTACCGTATGAAGTTTTTAAAGACAAAAAACAAATTAATCAGAGCCGGAGATATAGAACTGCTAAACCGAAAGCTTTTGAAGACGCCATGCCGGTGTCCCTCATGCGTCAGGCGCCTCGTCGAAAAGGTCGGTACTTCGTTCCAAGAGGTTTTATACTCCCCAGATGGTGCTATCCGCTCCATTCAAAGTCTCACCCTTACTGACATCTAGGGGAAGGTGTATGCAGTGCATGTAGCCCCATAGCTTATAAGGGAATTTATAAACCGACCCTGGAACAGAGACCTCAATTTCAGAAATCTCACTTCTTGACAGGAAGTGTGCTGTAGAATGAGTTCTGTTTCACTCAGAGAAATAATTCAAACAGTTTTAGAAACTAGAGAGTGTTTTCTATCCAATAGTAATAATAATATGCATATTGTACGAGCAAGAATTGAGTACGAGGCAGTTTAATTTGGGAACGATAAATGGTAACGTTGAAACAGCACCCCCTATATTGAGAAAAGGTTGGGTCAAACGTTTCGGTTAGCCTTCCATAAGCTTCCCACAATAAGTTGGCTGAATTTTGGCCCATTCCTCCTGACAGAGCTGGTGTAACTGAGTCAGGTTTGTAGGCCTCCTTGCTCGCACACGCTTTTTCAGTTCTGGCCACAAATTTTCTATAGGATTGAGGTCAGGGCTTTGTGATGGCCACTCCAATACCTTGACTTTGTTGTCCTTAAGCCATTTTGCCACAACTTTGGAAGTATGCTTGGGGTCATTGTCCATTTGGAAGACCCATTTGCGACCAAGCTTAACTTCCTGACTGATGTTGCTTCAATATATTCACATCATTTTCCTTCCTCATGGTGCCATCTATTTTGTGAAGTGCACCAGTCCTCCCTGCAGCAAAGCACCCCCACAACATGATGCTGCCACCCCCGTGCTTCACAGTTGGGATGTTGTTCTTCGGCTTGTAAGCCTCCCCCTTTTTCCTCCAAACATAACAATGGTCATTATGGCCAAACAGTTCTATTTTTGTTTCATCAGACCAAAGGACATTTCTCTAAAAAGTACAATCTTTGTCCACATGTGCAGTTGCAAACTGTAGTCTGGCTTTTTTTATGGCGGTTTTGGAGCGTTGGCTTCTTCCTTGCTGAGCGGCCTTTCAGGTTATGTTGATATAGGACTCGTTTTTACTGTGGATATAAATACTTTTGTACCTGTTTCCTCCAGGATCTTCACAAGGTCCTTTGCTTTTGTTCTGGGATTGATTTGCACTTTTCGCACCAGAGTACGTTCATCTCTAAGAGACACCGCTCAGGAAGGGGACGCGTTCTATGACGGCTGCGTGGTCCCATGGTGTTTATACGTGCGTACTATTGTTTGTTCAGATGAACGTGGTACCTTCAGGCGTTTGGAAATTGGTGGAGGTCCACCATTTTTTTCCCAGAGGTCTTGGCTGATTTATTTTTGATTTTCCCATGATGTCAAGCAAAGAGGCACTGAGTTTGAAGGTACGCCTTGAAATACATCCACAAGTACACTTCCAATTGACTCAAATTATGTCAATTAGCCTATTAGCCTATTCTTCTGGAATTTTCCAAGCTGTTTAAAGGCACAGTCAACTTAGTGTATGCAAACTTCTGACCCACTGGAATTGTGATACAGTGAATTATAAGTGAAATAATCTGTCTGTAAACAATTGTTGGGAAAGTGACTTGTCATGCACAAAGTAGATGTCCTAACCGACTTGCCAAAACTATAGTTTGTTAACAAGACATTTGTGGAGTGGTTGAAAAACAAGTTTTAATGACTCCAACCTAAGTGTATGTAAACTTCTGACTTCAACTGTACACACACACCATCTGGAAGTGTTGGCATATCTATCTAAATATATTTAAAGTGTAAAGTCAACAAAGGTTGTGAGTCAAAGAACAAAACGTTCCAAGTGCTTTAAAAGGTACAGTAGGACATTTAAAAAAAATCTATGGTTAAATGTGACACAGATTTCAGTACACTATCTACTTACAATGTTTTCCTTTGGAAATGACGTGGCAAGAATGATTGACGAATCTGATTACCCAATACTTTATATGGTATCAAAAAGATTCACTGAAATAAGCACCACTACGTGTAAGACTGTTGTCACCACTACGTGTAAGACTGTTGTCACCACTACGTGTAAGACTGTTGTCACCACTACGTGTAAGACTGCTTCGTCACCACTACGTGTAAGACTGTTTGTCACCACTACGTGTAAGACTGTTGCACCACTACGTGTAAGACTGTTGTCACCACTACGTGTAAACTGTTGTCACCACTACGTGTAAGACATGGTGTCAACACTACGTGTAAGACTGTTGTCACCACTACGTGTAAGACTGTTGTCACCACTACGTGTAAGACTGTTGTCACCACTACGTGTAAGACTGTTGTCACCAATTTTGTTAAAAGGAAAGAAATTACCAGTTCCAGAAATAACCTTGTTACCATGTTATTATTTAGTAGATATCAGGCAAAAGTTAAGTAATTGTGCAATTCAATTTCTTTTAAATAAGTATTTTGATGGCTATTTCTCAACATTCTATGTCATATGACTTACAGTTCAAATCAAGGTACAAAAAGAGGKKTTTTTTATTTTTACTAACACAACATTTACAGTGCATTCGTAAAGTATTCAGACCTCTTTACTTTTTTCACATTCTGTTACATTACACCCATATTCTAAAATGTATTCACTTGTTTTTTCCCCCTCATCAATCTACACACAATACCCCATAATGACAAAGCAAAAACAGGTTTGTATAAATTTTTGCAAATATATTAAAAAATAAACATCACATTTACATTTATACATTTACACATTTGTATTATTGACTGTATGTTTGTTTATTCCATGTGTAACTCTGTGTTATTGTATGTGCCGAACTGCTTTGCTTTCTCTTGGCCAGGTCGCAGTTGTAAATGAGAACTTGTTCTCAACTAGCCTACCTGGTTAAATAAAGGTGAAATAAATAAAAAATAACTATTCAGATCCTTTACTCAGAACTATGTTGAAGCACTTTTGGCATTGATTACAGCCTCACTTCTTCTTGGGTATGACACTAAAAACTTGGCACACCTGTATTTGGGGAGTTTCTCCCATTCTTCTCTGCAGATCCTCTCAAGCTATGTCAGGTTGGATGGGGAGCATCGCTGCACAGCTAATTTCAAGTCTCTCCAGAGATGTTCGATCGGGTTCAAGTCCGGGCTCTGGTTGGGCCACTCAGGAACATTCAGAGACTTGTCCCAAAGCCACTCCTGCATTGTCTTGGCTGTGTGCTTAGGGTCGTGGTCCTGTTGGAAGGTGAACCTTTGCCCCTGTATGAGGTACTGAGCGCTCTGGAGCAGGTTTTCATCAAGGATCTCTCTGTACTTTGCTCTGTTAATCTTTCCTTCGATCCTGACTAGTCTCCTAGCCCCTGCCGTTGAAAAACATCCCCACAGCATGATGCTACCACTACCATGCTTCACCGTAGGGATGGTGCCAGGTTTCCTCCAGACGTGACGCTTGGCCTTCAGGCCAAAGAGTTCAATCTTGGTTTCATCAGACCAGAGATTCTTGTTTTCATGGTCTGAGAGTCCTTTAGGTGGCTTTTGGCAAACTCCAACCGGGCTGTCATGTGCCTTTTACTGAGGAGTGGCTTCCTTCTGGCCACTCTACCATAAAGGCCTGATTGGTGTAGTGCTGCAGAGATGGTGGTCCTTCTGGAAGGTTCTCCCATCTCCACAGAGGAACTCTGGAGCTCTGTCAGAGTGACCATCGGGTTCTTGGTCACCTCTCTGACCAAGGCTCTTCTGCTCTTCTCCCCCGATTGCTCAGTTTGGGCTGGCGGACCAGCTCTAGGAAGCCTCTTGGTGGGTTCCAATTCTTCTTCCATTTAAAAAGCGCTGAATACAACAGGTGTAGACTTACAGTGAAATGCTTACTTACAAGCCATAACCAACAATGCAGTTTTAAAAAATAACCCCCCCCCCCCCCAAAAGTATGAGATAAGAATAACAAAATAATTAAAAAGAGCAGTTAATAATAATAGGCGGGACATATATACAGGGGGTACCGCTACAGAGTCAATGTCAATGTACGGGGGCACCAGTGTCGAGGTAATGAGGTAATATGTACATGTAGTAGAGTTATTAAAGTGACTATGCATAGATAATAACAGAGTAGCAGCTGGTCCTGCGGCCTTGTGAATGTTGACCTTTGAAAGTCCTATTCACATTGACTGCGGAGAGTGTAATCACACAGTCGTCCTGAACAGCTATGCTCTCATGCATGTTTCAGTGTTACTTGCCCTGAAGCATAGAAGTTATTTAGCTCGTCTGGTAAGCTCGTGTCAATGGGCAGATCTCGGCTGTGCTTCCCTTTGTAGTCTGTAATAGTTTGCAAGCCCTGCCACATCCGACGAGCGTCGGAGCCGGTAGTACAATTCGATCTTAGTCCTGTATTGACCTTTGCCTGTTTGATGGTTTGTCGGAGGGCATAATGGGATTTCTTATAAACTTCGCGGTTAGTGTCCCGCTACTTGAAATGGCAGCTCTACCCTTCAGTGTGAATGTTGCCTGTAATCCATGGCTTCCGGTTGGGGTATGTGCGTACAGTCACTGTGGGGACGATGTCCTCGATGCACTTGTTGATGAAGCCAGTGACCTATGTGGTGTACTCCTCAATCCCCGTCAGACGGGGTCACAGTGTCTCCCGACCCCTCCTGTCTGTCTCAGCCTCCAGTATTTAGCTGCAATAGTTTGTGTCGGGGGGGCTAGGATCAGTCTGTTATATCTGGAGTATTTATCCTGTCTTATCTGGTGTCCTGTGTGAATTTAAGTATGCTCCCTCCAACTTTCTCTCTCGCTCTCTCTCTCTCTTTTCTCTTCTTCTGGAGGACCTGAGCCCTAGGACCATGCCTCAGGACTACCTGGCCTGATGACTCCTTGCGGTCCCCAGTCCACCTGGCCATTCTGCTGCTCCAGTTTCAATGTTCTGCCTGCGGCTATGGAACCCTGACCTGTTCCCCGGATGTGCTACCTTGTCCCGGCCCTAATGTTTCGACTCTCTCTCTCTCTACTGCACCTGCTGTCTCTAACTCTGAATGATCGGCTATGAAAAGCCAACTGACATTTACTCTCGAGGTGCTGACCTGTTTCCACCCTCTACAACCACTGCGATTATTATTATTTGACCCTGCTGGTCATCTATGAAGGTTTGAACATCTTGGCCAGTACTGTTATAATCTCCACCCGGCACAGCTAGAAGAGGACTGGCCACCCCTCAGAGCCTGGTTTCCTCTCTAGGTTTCTCCTAGGTTCTGGCCTTTCTAGGAGTTTTTCCAAGCCACCATGCTCTACATCTGCATTGCTTGCTGTTTGGGGTTTTAGGCTGGGTTTCTGTACAGCACTTTGTGACATCGGCTGATGTAAAAAGAGCTCATAAATAAATTTAATTGATTGATTATGGCGGTTTACAGCTGTGGTTTTAGTGCCAGCATCGGTCTGTGGTGGTATGTAGACAGCTACAAAAAATACAGATGAAAACTCTCTAGGTAGATAGTGTGGTCTACATCTTATCATGAGATACTCTACCTCAGGCGAGCAAAACCTCAAGACTTCCTTAGATATCGTGCACCAGCTGTTGTTCACATATATGCATAGGCCCTCGCCCCATGTCTTACCAGAGGCTGCTGTTCTGTCCTGCCGATGGAGTGTATAACCCGCCAGCTGTATGTTCTTAATGTCGTCGTTCAGCCACGACTCTGTGAAACATAAGATACTACAGTTTTTAATGTCCCATTGGTAGGATATACGTGCTTTCAGCTCGTCCTATTTATTTTCCAGCGATTGAACATTAGCTAGCAGGACGGAAGGCAAGGGCAGATTAGACACTCATCGCCTAGTCCTCACAAGGCACCCGGATCTTTTCCCACTAAATCTCTGTTTCCTTCTCCAGCGAATCACAGGGATCTAGGCCTGGTCGGGTGTCTGTAATAGTATATCCCTCCCATCCAACTCACTGAAGAAGAACTCTTCCTCCAGTTTGAGGTGAGCAATCGCAGTTCTGATGTCCAGAAGCTCTTTTCGGTCATAAAAGAAGGTAGCAGCAACATTATGTACAAAACAAGTTACGAACAACGTGAAAAAACAATCAAAATAGCATGGTTGGTTGAGAGCCAATAAGAAGGCAGCCCTCCCCTCCGGCGCCATCATGACTCATGATGATGGCGGCCACTGTGTTCTTGGGGACCTTCAATGCTGCAGAAATATTTTGGTACCCTTCCCCAGATCTGTGTCTCGACACAATCCTGTCTCAGAGCTCTACGGACAATTCCTTCGACCTCATGGCTTGGTTTTTGCTCTGACACGCACTGTCAACTGTGGGACCTTTTATAGACAGGTGTGTGCCTTTTCAAATCATGTCCAATCAAGTTGTAGAAACATCTCAAGGATGATCAATGGAAACAGGACGCACCTGAGCTCAATTTCGAGCCTCAAGCAAAGGGTCTGAATAGTTCTGTAAAAAAGGTATTTCTGTTTTTTATTCTTAAAAAATGTGCACAAATTTCTAAAAAACTGTTTTCGCTTTGTCATTATGGGATATTGTTTAGATTGATTAGGGGGGGGAAATTATTTAAATAATTTTAGAATAAGGCTGTAACGTAACAAAATGTGGAAAAATGGAAGGGGTCTGAATACTTTCCGAATGCACTGTAAATCTAGCCAAAACAATGACAATTTCTCTCAACCAGTGGCATACGGGCATTTTTGGTGAGCGCTGATAATGCCCTTTGATAAGCAGTGCCCACTTTGTCAAAGGCAGGCCCACAAAATATTTTACTTGTCCATTCCCAGCGYGCCTCTCCAGCGTGCTGTTGGAGAGACGCATCTCTGCAGCCCTCCACCAACGTTCCATCAGAAAAAATAATCGAACATAAATCATGTAGCAGAGAGTATATGGTAGAAAGAGTATGTGGCCTTTTCGCCTACAGGCTGGAGATAACATGTATGACAATGTAATAAGACGGACACTTTTTACACCATGCAGCTTTCTCCAATCAAATAGCCTAACCTAAATGGCGCTAAATCAAATAAGAAATGCGCTGTCATGTTAACAAACAACATATCCTAAAAACAGGACAGGACAAAGTGAAATGGACAATCACAATTGTTGTTCAGGAGTTTCACCCTATTTTCATGATCAGTGGTTTCAAGTTTGTATCTGTCAATTTTTGACAAGCTGATCATAGTGAAAAAGAAATACTTCTGTATAGTAGGTTCGATTTAACTCCTGATATAGTTGGGTAGCTGATATTCAGAACTTAAATAGCCAAATTGATTAGTCACAGGAATCAGGACTAATGGCCTGTTTTACAAACGGTGGGCATTCATAAATTTCCATTGYGGACCGACATAGTAGGCTACACCCCAGTAAGTACTTATTTAATTCAGTTTTAATTTTTTTACTTTTACCCCTTTTTCTCCCCAATTGGTAGTTACTGTCTTGTCCTATCGCTGCAACTCACCTACGGACTCGGGAGCCATGCGTCTGAAACACAACCCTGCCAAGCCGCACTGCTTCTTGACACAGTGCTCGTTTAACCCGGAAGCTAGCCGCACCAATGTGTTGGAGGAAACTCCTTCCAGCTGGCAACCGGTGTCAGCTTGCAGGCACCCGGCCCGCCACAAGGAGTCACTAGAGCGCGATGGGACAAGGAAATCCCGGCCAGCGAAACCTTCCCCTAACGCTTTGCGCAGCTAGGCAACTATACTGATGCAGGTATCTTTTGCAGATGATCGCATGCGGTTGGACACATGGAGGAGAGAATCATTTTCGCAGTATCCTCAAAACCGTGTCTTTTTGACACAACTGCTGACAGCTACAGGGACACAAACACAAAAAAATGCTGCTCGGAGACAAGTGTCTACGATAGTAGGATTGCCAGGTCAGTTTAGTAGTGAGCTTGTGCTAGACGTGGCTAGTTAACGTTAGCTAGCTAGCTAACTTAGCCAATGAGGTGCGTGAGTGTGAAAGAAATAGTCATATAAATTATGCTAGTTACTACCCCTGATAACTTTACCAAATAATCATGTTTGAAAGAGTGTGAGTGTCAGATAAATAGTAATAGAAATGGTAGATACTACTGTACCCCTGATAATTTGGTCAGATAACCGTTTGTACAGTAGGTGACATGTCCATGATTACTATCTAACAACTATAGTTATGCTAGGTAATGGTTTGGCTTATCATATTCATGTCTATGTAGAAGAAGACTGTAGGAGGAAGTGGAGAGGACTCAGGGACAGGTATCAGAGAGAGAGAAGAAGAGGTCTGGGTCAGCAGCTTCAGGCCAGCAGCCTTGGCGCTTCTGCTACATTCTTTCTTTTCTGGATCCATGTCTTGTGCCTATGGCAACGAGTGTCAATTTTACAGTCAGACCCTCAACTACGTCATCCACAAGTGTTGTCCCCACCGGTGCATCAAGACCCTCAACGTCACCTACAAGTGCGACCATCGCCTCCACCGGTGCAGCGAGACCCTCTACAACGTCTACATCATCCACGAGTATGACCACCACCGGTGCAGCCATGGAAGATGATGAAATGGAGGAAGCACCTCTGGATCTAGGACCACCTGAGATTATTATGAACCTCACGGAAGTGACCACTGAGGACCTCGCTGAACAGGATGTGGCCGTGGAGAGAAACAGAGAGAGAAATGAAGAGGAACAACGTCACACCAGGCGTCATCGGAGGTACCAGCCCCCAGATCCACTCAACTCATTTCAGCAGAGGCTCCTCCAAGCCGTCGAGAGGGATGCAGCCCAACCTGATGCTCACAGGAAGGAGGATGAAGAGACCCTCTTTGCCATGACCCTGGTGCCAACACTGAAGAGGCTGCCTCAGCAAAGAAAAGCAGCAGTCAAGGTTAAAATGTATCAGCTGCTTTTCGAAGCCGAGTTCAATGGTACATTTTTTCTCTCTCCACATCACAGGTACTGTCATAAGTGTTGTGACAGTGAAGTAAAGTAGGTCATTTTTACAGTATACTCATGTAGGCTAGTTGGTATTTCAGATCAAAGGATTAATATGAGGCAAATGTATAGCTGTTGTTTCTGGGTTAGAAAATATCCTAAAACAGTTTGCTGTCTAAATATTTACCTGTCATATTCATCTTTTGATCTGAAATATAAATTCCATGAGTAAACAGCGAGTATTACCAACTTTACCGCACTGTTCCTATATTTATGCCTCTAACTACACTATACAAGCAGTATTTAGTTAACATAAATCTCACCTTTTATGGTGTTCTATTATGTTAAGCTTGTATGTGTTGTTTTTCTCTTTCCTTTCAGAGATGGAGTCAATTTAGCCGACCAGCTCACAGGAAGGACAGGAAGAGGAGAGGAAGGACAGGAAGAACAGGAAGAGGAGAGGAAGGACAGGAAGGACAGGAAGAGGAGTTGTCTGGGTGTTGTTTTGACCTCTCTCATTGTACCTTTCTTTTCACACACGTCAGTTCCGTTTAAATTCAGTCAATTCATAAAGTCATTTGTTTTTAAAGTCTTAGGATAGCATTCATTATTAGTGTTACATACATTTCTGAATTGACAGAATTGAAACTCATACACCGGAGAATTCACAGATGCTCTTGTTGATCTTTTACGAGACTAAAGGTGAATTTATTTATTTAATTTAAAACCACTTGAAAACCAGGGTGTTGAAACTTTTTGTGAACGTATGTTCCATCGACTGGTCCATGACGTCCAGGGGCCATTTGTTTGTTTAGCTGTGTTATGGCTACATATTATTTTCTTTTTTCAGACAGAGAGACACACACACCTCTCCTCCACTCCTCTCTGTACCTCAGATCTCCTGAGCCCTGCCCTCTCTCTCTGTATGGCCATGTCTGAAGTTCCCCTACTACGTCTAGGCTTTATGAGTAGTCCCTGTATCTGTCTGCAGTTGTGCCAAAAATACATGCTCTTGTTGTTCTCTTACAGATTACAGGCTACACATTATTTTATTTTTACAACACACATACCTGTCATGTTCTTTCCTGTACTTGAATACTTATTAAATTATGTTTTCAGTCAGTTGTTTCAGTTGTTTATTAATATCTCATTTAGACTTATTCTGCTTATTTCTTCCCTACACCTTTGCAGATCTAAGACAAGATGAAAGAAAAAACACATTCTCTTCCTAATTAGTTTTTTTCCCACCTGTATTTTGTCAGGCCAGTGAACATGGTGGTAAACTGTACTATTTGTATGGACCCTAGGTTAMCCTTTCCCTTTGTTATCATACTAACTGTATGTCATATAACCTTAATAAGTGCTCCTGCTCACCTGATGTACCATGCCAGGTGTGTATCATACTGACGTTAATGGGAGAGGGAAGGGGTTAACCATTTCTGGACCCACACGGACCTGCGCTTTCGGCGGGGCTGGTCCCGGCCCAACAGCGCGATCAAGACCACCTTCCTCAACGTTGGTCTCATTGTTGAAAGAGCCTACTCTGCTATCTTGACTTTATTATTGCGTTTCGCTCCAAAACGGCATTTTGGAGGGAAATTATATTAAAGGCTCTCACAGTTCATTTGTGGATGTCATCGAATAAATAATATACTTGGCAAATAAATGAATAAACAATTTAAAGAAATTATGCAATTAAACTGTTTTTATTATGTAATCCCACATTTTTTTACTGGATATGTGCGCATTAAAAATTAAACATTCACATTTTTGATGTATGGCCCCACCATGCGGTAGATGACTCAATTTGCAGTGAAAGCTGGGGACGTCTCCTCAACGATTACACCCGATTTTTCACGAGTCTGGAGATCGCTTCTACCAATGCAGTTTCCACCCCCTCTTTGTCCCAGAGACAGAAATGATCGGTTCGCCTTGTTCAGCCAGCCAGCAGTTATGTGACCCGTCCCCTTTAAGATGATGTCAGAAATAATAATTTAATATTTAATTTCTTTGTTTCATGTCGGCGGACATATACTTCGGTCGAGCAACAACGTTAGAAATCAGGGACGGTAGAAGTCGAGCATCACCCTTTCTGCCAATACAGCAAAACGGATTGCTTCCTAAAGTAGGTTTCAGTGGGTGTCAATTGAAGCCCTGCGCTATCTTCTCTGACAGGACTTTAGTTTCCAGTGCTTCATATAACACCACCCCGGGACAGAAGCCTATATGTCACAGGATGGAATAATAGCCAAAGCCGGCAGAGAGAAGACGCATAGGAAGAGTTAAGGGAATGCGGTGAAATTTCAACTCAATTCGGAACTGTTCCCTTTATCCCCTTCAATGTTTTGGCTTTACCTAAACGGACGTTGGAAAGTGACAATGGGCAATCGTTAACCCAGTGGATTTATTATAATATCCGACGACTATAATAATACTGGAAAGGGGGTACGTCATTAATTTTGCTGCAACTGTCCCCATGCCACACAGCCTGTGACAATATTGTATATTTACAAAATAATGTGTTTTGCTGTCTGCCCCGGGCAGATGCGTTTGTTTCAGTAACCGATTATGTCACCACCATGTCAGTTTTATTCATGTTACAATGTTACACAATAATGTTAGGAATTTTTATTTTCTGGTGCTTTGTGTGTGTTGCTCTGTGTTACCTCTTAAAATATGCGTTGGCTCTTTTCCTTCAATGCAGTACTTTCCCCTGTCTGAAAAACCTATTATGTAACTTCATTCCTTTAGCAGTAGCCTAGTTCATGGCCTTGCCAGTATAATGGACCATGCCCTTATGGCGGATAGTATAGACGTGTCCAAAAACCTTCCATGATCTTGGGCTATAAAATATAACTGTACAACGTATTTCTTACACGTGTATAGTCCTGCTACAGATAAAAACGTGTCTTAAAAAAAAAAAACAGTAATAGAATGGGTATGTCCACCAATTGAATAATTGGCTAAACATTATGTCATGCGGTTGGCATTGCTCCCTCTAGACTCTTTTAAGGGATTGATTGGAGATATCATTTTGCCAGGCTTTATGATTAATTAAGTATGTAAACAGTTGTAAAACTGACTGTTCAAGTCTGTAGATAAATAAGAAAGCAGATCTATTCACGGAGCTATTTCTTCTTATTCTGCAGGTGAACTGTATACTGTAGCTAATAGTATCTTTTGGAGAAAGTAGCAATGGTAAATCCAAGCTTGTTAATATTTGTGTATGTTTTCCCACCACAGATATTTCCCATATTTCCCACTCCCCCAGGATTGACCACAACCTCTCTGACCCTCAGTCATGACATCACCTGAGTCCCCCGTCCCCTCCCCTTCCCCCTGTCCGCCTCCCCCTTCCTCCCTCCCCTCTTCTCCCACTCCCTCCCCCCTCCCACCTCCCCCCTCGCTGACTCCCACAGGGGAGGTGATGGTCCTGGCCCTGGGGAGGAAGAAGCAGAGGATGCTCATCGGTCTCTCCATCCTGCCCAATCTCTTCCTGGCCTTCCTTCTCTCCTCGGACGCCCTGCTTACCCTCACCTCACCCCACCACTGCCGCCTCCCGGGACCCTTGCCCGCCGCCCAGATCCTTAACACCTCCCTGCCCTGGGAGAAGGGGGGCAGAGTGGGGGACAGCGGGGGGCTGTCTCAGTGCAAGCAGTATATCAACGGTACCCAGTCCGGGGTGGAAAACTGTGAAGCTGGCTGGGACTACAACGTCACAGAAGGATTGAGGATTAACATTGTTACTGAGGTACCTCAAGGAACTTTGTCGGCTTCATTGTTTTCTTGATTAGTTTGTAATTCGCGGTCTCAGAATCCAAGTGGTTCCTAGTGGAACAGGGAATGATTGTTTAACAATGATATAATGCATTCTTCAGTGAAGTTCTGATATCCTTACATGCACTGTAACAGAAAACTGTAATTTATACAGTGATTTTTGGTATTAGCATTAGTAAAATACTCTGAAATATTTAACTGCAGCGTAATGTAAATTATGGTGCATTATGGGAAAATGTTGTGGGTTGGGTAAGAATGGCTGTATTTAGAATGGTACTGTAATCCACCCAACAGAATACAGTAACGTACCGTATCTTTGGAGTGCCAAAAACCTTTTGACCAAAAGTGTGTACATGGTATTGTTGTTTCTGACTCATTACCATATTTTGAGGCGTGCCTTGTAAGAGGCTATATTTGTAGCACCCGTTAGTGAGAATGCTGTACCAATTTAACTCCTATGTGGTTATAGTGCCCCATCAATTTGTATAGGGGACATAATTGGAGTGGCAGCAAGTCTTAAACATGAAATGGTTGAGCATTTTAACATGTTCTTTTGGTCTGATTTGCCCTGTAGTCACTGTCAGTTTGGAAGCCTTTGTTAAAACCTCTTAAGGATCCGCACCTTTCTTTACATTTTTGCCTAAAATGACATACCCAAATCTAACTGCCTGTAGCTCAGGCCCTGAAGCAAGGATATGTATATTATTAGTACCATTTGAAAGGAAACACTTTGAAGTCTGTGGAAATGTGAAAGGAATGTAGGASAATATAACACATTAGATTTGGTAAAAGATTATATATTTTTTTGTACCATCATCTTTGAAATGCAAGAGAAAGGCCATAATGTATTATTCCAGCCCAGGTGCAATTCRGATTTTGTCCACTAGATGGCAGCAGTGTACGTGCAATGTTTGACTGATCCAATGAACAATTGCATTTCAGTTCAACATTTTGTATCAAGACTGCCCAAATGTGCCTAATTTGTTTATTAATAACTTTTCAAGTTCAAAACTGTGCACTCTCAAAAAATAGCATGGTATTGTTTCACTAATAACTACTGTAAATTAGACAGTGCAGTTAGATTAACAAGAATTTAAGCTTTCTGCCAATATCAGATATGTCTATGTCCTGGGAAATTTTCTTGTTACTTACAACCTCATGCTAATCGCATTAGCCTATATTATCTCAACCGTCCTGTGGATGAGACACCGATCCCGAATAAGTTAAGGCCTCAAGAAGTGCAAGTGATATATTACCCCACATATTTATAGATATGCTGTAATGTGTATCCCTTGTAATTACATAAAAATACTGTGAAATACAAACCCCTCCCCTCAATGAATTTCATCCATTGATCCATTCATTCCGATTACAGTTGTATTTACTTTTTTTTACGGTATAATACAATACATTTTACAGTAGTGTACTGTGTGTCATTACAGGGTACTTGCTTTGATACCGTAATTAGATTACAGTAGGTGTACTGTAATGTTTTTTTTAAAAGGAAACTTACTTGCCAATGAGCTGCCAGTAAGTAACTGTCAAATTCACGGCAACGGTAAAAAACGCTCTCACTATTAACACAGCTTTGATGAAGTAGGCCTATGTTATAAACAGTCACGTAGAGGGAGGTAATGGGAAATGTACAACCAAACTCATCCTGCCTTTCTTCATTTACTGATGTGTGTACTTGTTCTACAATGCCTTATGACGCACCAGGCCTAATGTCTTTGGCAGAACTCTTGACAAATGTCCACCACACCCAATTTTTCTACGGAGGTCTTAAGCTCTCAATCGGCCCGCTGTGGACCGACGCTCTATTTGTTTTGAATTCCAATGCGTGGTGACGCGGGTGGCATACCCAATGCTTCTTCTGTAAACTGTTCTGTGGGCCTGTTGCCCTCTGTGGTTAACTGAACATACACTGGTCTCAAGGAGTCACTCTAACTGAAGAGACAGACTACAGCAGCGGTTTCCATGCACCTATAGACGGCAGGAATATCATTCAGTTACTCTTTTCATAGACACAAGGCCTGAGTCAGTGGTTGGTTTCAGAGTGTATTTTTACCATGTCATGATCCACCAGTATAACACCACGGTGCTTCTTCAGCGACTTCTCACGGAGGCCAGAAAAGCTCTGATCAGTACACGCCTTTATTCAATAAGGCTTCAGTGGAATACTGAAATAAGCWCCTTTAAGCAGCTGCCTTGTAACACCATGTCAGCCTATATGCTCCTTTGACATGAGGACGTTTACTGTAAGAGGGGKAAAAAAATGCAAGGCAAAGGTTTTGGCCAAGGGCATTATAATGCTTTCGAGTCATGTTTAGAACCGGTTTGGGCAGGTTGTGAACTTGTTTTTGTGCCGTTTTGCTATGCTCTCATTTGTGAGGTTACTATACAGTGCAGCTATGCCGACCAGTGAGGATGAGTGATAGTATTTGACAGGCTTTTATGCGTCCCTGCATAGGTTCCAATGACATAAGGTATTGTTAGCAGCAGCTTCCTGACTGCCCAAAAAACGATGCTATCTCTGTAGATAATTATAATCACTTAGCTTTCAACAGTAGAAAATGCAGAGCTCTTGAGATGTAATAACAAAGTCACGCACAAGTCATAACAAACACTTAAAGGAAATATTTGAAATTACATTTAAATATACTGTAGTTTGGTTGAAATGACTTTTTCTGTATGATCTGGAAAAATGTCCTAACGATGGAGTTGTTGTGCATAACATAAAATGTTTAACTGTCTCTTCCCTTTCTGTATTCTTCTGTTGGTTTCCCACCTCGTTGTTTTCCTCTCCTCTCCCAGTGGGATTTGGTGTGTGGTCAGTACTGGCTGGTTCCAGTCGAAGAGGTGTCCTTCATCCTGGGCGTTCTGACAGGATGCCTGGGACTGGGCTTTGCAGCTGACAGGTGAGACGAGCTGAGAAATACAAAGGGTTAGAGTGGGGGGAGGAGACCTCTTCAGGATTTAAAGTGAGATGAAGCAAATGTAATTAGCCAACACGATTCAGTTCATTAAGATCATCGAATTAAGCTTTCGACGACAGTTTCAGACTCAGGCCTGGGCTGCACTTGAATCCAGACTCAGGCCTGCACTTGAATCCAGACTCAGGCCTGCACTTGAATCCAGACTCAGGCCTGGGCTGCACTTGAATCCAGACTCAGGCCTGGGCTGCACTTGAATCAAGAAATGTGGTTGAATGAACGCTGTTTCCATATACTTCTAGACTCTAGACTAGATGTCCCTAAATAACTATGTATTTACATGGAAATGACCCTGGTTATTTACTTGCTTTATTCTTGGATTCCATAAACCAGGACTGTTAACTTGGTTTTTAAACCTGTTTTTAAGAGGCCTATATCTGGATTTAATTTCCATGAAACCGGCCAGTGCTTATGCACAACTAAAACAGAGCTTTGTATCTTCTCTTCTCTATGTTTTCCTCAGACTGGGCAGGTTGAAGACACTACTCACCTCTCTGACCCTCTCAGTGGTATTTGGCGTGCTTGTGTGCGTCTCTACCTCCCCCCCTATCTTTATTGTCATGCGCTTTTGCCTGGCTGCTGCTAGTGCTGGTGTCTACCTCACGCTTTACATCACACGTGAGTAGTCTCAACTACTGGTGTCATAGTTAGGGCCTTTACATCACACGTGAGTAGTCTCAGCTACTGGTGTCATAGTTAGGGCCTTTACATCACACGTGAGTAGTTCTCAGCTATGTGTCATGTTAGGGCATTTACGTCAACGTGAGAGTCTAACTAACTGGTGTCATAGTAGGGCCTTTACATCACGTGAAGGTAGTCTCAGATACTGGTGTCATAGTTAGGGCCTTTACATCACACGTGAGTAGTCTCAGATACTGGTGTCATAGTTGGGCTTTACATCAACGTGAGTAGTCTCAGATTCTGGTGTCATAGTTAGGGCCTTTACATCACACAGTGAGTAGTCTCAGATACTGGTGTCATAGTTAGGGCCTTTTACATCACACGTGAGTAGTCTCAGATACTGGGTGTCATAGTTAGGGCCTTTCATACACGTGAGTATCTCAGCTATGTTATAGTTAGGGCTTTACATCACACGTGAGTAGTCTCAGCTACTGGTCATAGTTAGGGCCTTTACATCACACGTGAGTAGTTCAACTACTGGTGTCAGTGTTAGGCCTTTACATCACACGTGAGTAGTCTCAGTATAGGTGTCATAGTTAGGGCCATGTGTATTGCGCAGTCATATGACATATCATGATTTTATTCTGTATTTCAAGCCTTATCCAGAAATGAGATAACTCCAAAAATGAAAGCAATTTCCTGAGGATGGTGCTGGACCATCTGACATACGGAGAGAAAAAAGGGACAATTTGATAAAAAAATAAAATTCAAATCCAGGCACGTCACATGATTGGTCAAAACACAGAGCCATAGTACAAAGATCTAACAATAGCATCAAAAGACTACTGCCATGACCACTGCTAAGCTTTTGAAACTGACACACACAGGCAATAGCATCTTAAAACTATTTTGAGTATATTAAAGACCAAACTTGTTTACTAATGTTCAGTGTGTAATCATTCATTGTTTTGTCTTGTGTTTGATTGACAGGTTTAACTCGTGACCCCTCACTACGTCTGCTAGTCACATGGTGGAGGACTAACTACAGTTGCTGGGGAGCTGCTGTTGCTGGGTTTTGCTCTGGTAGTTGAGAGATATTGGAACTGGGCGTGCACCCCTCTCTTGTTCTCACTATGGGTGAGTGTGTGTGTGTTGGGGGATATAGCTTACCTCTCTCTCTGTTCCTCACCTATGGGTGAGTGTGTGTGTGTTGGGGGATAGTAGCTTACCTCTCTCTCTGTTCCTCACCTATGGGTGAGTGAGTGTGTTGGGGGATAGTAGCTTATGGACAACGGAAGGGGAATATGGTAGTCATTTCATTAAAGAAGTAAATGCAAACTGACTTGCTGAGAGCATCCCGGCTTTGTATTGATTTCAGCCATTAACTCAAGTCAGAATACATTAGCATTTGGCTTCAAGGTGCAGTGTTCCTCCCACATTCCTCATGACCTTTTATTGCAAATAGTAAATTGAACACTGAGCAAATGAAATATGAACTTTGCTGTTCCAGGGGAGAGAATAGCTTGGTGTGGATCCTAGGTTGAAGAACCTAATAATTCCACGTGGAAGCTAACTAGCAGTGCCGGTCCCATTATTTAAAATTMTTCCTAAGAACAGCCCTTAATCAGGAGTTATCATACGGTAATCCCTGGATTCTCATGCCTTATGGCTTAATTACAACCCTCTTGTCTTAACTGTTGTTATCTTCAACCTAGAAGGAAGCTAGGAGAAAATGACATGAAAATGTTTGTTTTGTTTCAGTATTCCAGGGGTATTTCCTGAGTCTCCTCGCTGGCTCCTCCTCTCTGAGAGATCAGCTGATCTGAATTCCTTCAGTGAAAGAAGAGATAGAGGGAGGGATGACGAGAGCTTCACAGGTGTGTGGGAACCATTTTGTCTTTTTGTGTGGGTCTTTTCATGAGGTTTATGACTTTTATTAGAAAAACTATTCTCTGCTGATGCCTCCAGTGTGACTTGTGGTGTTGTCATTATTTCAGAGCTGGACTCCGAGCTATCTCCCTCTACTCGCCCACACCTGTCCTTCCCAGAGCTCGTACACAGCAGGAACATCTGGAAAAATATATGTGTGCTCGGCTTCACCTCGTAAGTCACCTAACTGTGCTGTTTGAAGTTTGCCCTCATATGTTTGGTCAGACTTTAATTAGCTACACACATAGTAATAGTAGTAGGTCTACCAGTAGTAGATATACAGTGGTGTAATAATGTTATATGATGTACTGTTCTATATTTTGTTTTATATGTAAGTGCCTTAATGTGTTTGGACCCCAGGAAGAGTAGCTGCTGCCTTGGCAACAGCTAATGGGGATCCATAAGAAATACAATTACAAATACAGTACATGAAAGTTTAACTTCTTTGTGTTTCTACACAGTAACTACACCGTTTACTAATAAGATGTAACGACATTTTGGTAACCAAACATAGTAGTATATATGCTACATATAGTGTAATATAAAGGTTTGCCTTGGCTTCTATCAACATTTACAGGTTGGCACCCATAGGATTCATACAGTAGTTGCCAATCAGACCATGATTCTCCCTCCCCATCTTCTCCCGTTGTCTGTCAGGTTCATTTCCCATGGCATTAGTCACTGTTACAGCTCGTTCCGCGGTGATGTCAGAGGCACTGCCCCCAGCTTCTATTGGACCTATCTACTCTCTGTCTGTGCGGGAGGAGGGGCCTGGCTGTTGTTATGGGCAACCGTGAACAGGTGTGGTCGACGTGGTATCCTGCTCCTCGCCATGACGATGACGGGGCTGGCATCTCTGATTCTCCTCGGACTGATGGAGTGTAAGTTGACGTTCAAGGTAGAATCCTTAGTTACTACACCCATTTTTGGACTTGTAAATTTATGATTTATATCCATTGATTCTTGAAGAATATAACTAAAATGCCTCATGAGCTTAGTTCAACTGTTATACCCCATCAGAAACCAAAATATAAGCTTGTTTTACTTCAATGTTTGTAAACAATCACTGTATAACCTTAAAACATGGTTAAAACTATAATGTTGATGTCACTGATGGTCAGTCCTTGCATTCATAGCTCTGTCTATGCATTTGAGTGGTTACATTTATCCAGGCCTATCCCTCAGCTTTTTACCAAAACAGAGATGGGGTGGGCACTTTGTAATTGATTCAAATACGGATTGGCATAATGCTTTGTAGAAATAGTCCCTTAACCACTGATATAGGATCAGATATGTTTTCATCCACTAAAACATATAATCCTGTGTCAGTGCTTAAGGGCCATTCTACCTACCCCTCACCTGGAACACACAGATTTAGGGGCCAAATTCTACCTACCCCTCACCTGGAATACACAGATTTAGGGGCCAAATTCTACCTACCCCTCACCTGGAACACACAGATTTAGGGGCCAAATTCTATCTACTCACCTGGAACACACAGATTTAGGGGCCAAATTCTACCTACTCACCTGGAATACACATAGTTAGGTACACATAGATAGAATACACATAGATAGTCCTCACCTGGAATACATAGAGGGTAAATGTAATTCAGTTCATAGGAGACCACGTGTCATGAAGTAGTTACGACTCTCAATTGACATTGAATACAGGAAGCACAGGTTATTTTTTGCATGGCACCACCTTGTGGCTGAATGGTGGTATATCAGTTCATGAAGGACACTGCCGTGGCAGTAAAGTCAAAGTCGTGTCTCAGTTTCAGATGTAATCGTCAGCCAGTCTGTGGAGTTCAGTCCTAAGTTAACTCTCCCTCCTATCCTTCTCTCAGATCTAAGTGAGGCTGCCATCACTGTGTTCTCAGTGATGGGTCTCTTCTCCTCCCAGGCRGCTGCCTCTCTCTGTGTCCTCTTCACAGCAGAGATCATGCCCACCATCATCAGGTAAGGACCAGCAACTCATAGACTGTCACACGAGTCTTCCCCATCTAGGCTTGTTCCGTATATTAGACGTATTATTAGGCCTAATATTCATATTAATGGGTGTCATTTTTGGCTTGATCCTCATGTTATCTCTCTTCCCTGATCTTTCCTCTTGGAGATCACTAACCTTTGAACTTTTGCCTCTCGTCCAGGGGCATTGGCGTGGGCACGGTGTTGGCCCTGGGCTGTGTGGGTCGGCTCACCTCGCCGCTCATGGACCTGCGCAACCACTATGGCTACTTCCTTCACCATGTGGTGTACTCCTCCCTGGCTCTGCTGGCCGTGCTCTCCATCCTGCTTCTGCCCGAGAGCAAGAGGAAACCGCTGCCCCAGACGCTGGCCGACGGGGAGCAGTACCGACGCCCCTCGCTGGGCCGGAGGAGGAGGGACAACGTGCCCCTGCTGGCCACCCCCAACCCAGAGACCTAGCATGTCATAACGCCAGCCCAGAGTGTCAGCAGGTCGCGGAGAGGAACAAGAGGGTCAGCTGTCTGCTGAAAATGGTTGTGCCGAGCCAATGAAGGAGGGTGGTTGAAGGGACCCCCACCCCCCTCACCTTTCCCATAAGGCCTGTGTGTCAGTAAAGGGAGCAGATGCTTTCTGCCCATGCTCCCGACTGCCACCATCAGAGAGACCCTTTTGATTTGTGTATTATCTGGCAGAGTATGGCATCACACACAGCTCACGGAGGCAGAGGCAGGAATGTTATGGAAACGGTCCTGTAAATACCTACAACTTAGTTTCTTTAACTTTATGAATGCTAGGTTATCTATTTATAAAAAACAGTAGTTTTGTTTCTGGAAGTTTTTGGAAGGGTACTTTGTATTGTGCAAAAACATCGTACTAAGACAAGATGAGGGCAATTTTGTCTACTGCTCTTAAAGGCATCGGGGGAAATTATATTAATTGAAGATTCTTTGAGCAAACGTTACACTTGAGGGTAGTTTGGTGAAACTTTGAACTTGCATTAAATAAATACTAATAGGCTACCTCCCCAAACCCAAGAGTCCTTACAATCAGTTTAATAAAAAAAGATAGAGAAAGTAACATTTAAATGTACTGTAGTTCCACAGACTTGGTTGGATGTGATGAAATGATATGAATTCAATTTCCAGATGTGACTTGGAGCCAGTACTGTTTATGGGTCATTCATCTTGATCGTCTGGGCTGTCAGACCTGTCTTCCTCTGGGCTTCACTGAAGACATAGGGAGTGTGCCTGTGCATTCAGAGCTGAAAACCTTGGGTAGATAGAAATGTATGGTAGAAAATGGACACACATTTATATATTATATCAGTTCTACGCTAAATATTATTGTGGGGCAATGCCCTGAAGAGTTTGCAGCATTGAATTATAGCCGTGCCCAGAAACCTGCCCAAGCCCCCACCCCTTAGGCACTGATCTGAAAGGATTGGCTAGGTACAAACAATCCATCCAGCTTATCAGGCGGCATGGTGAAGCTATTACGATATTGCTTATACCTTTCTGATCCTTTCAGATCTCCACAAGCATCTTGGCCCTAGGCTAGGGGGGGAAGGCCTAAGGGCTGTTTCCAGACCTGGGCTATTCTCTTTTTAGAATACAGGAACTCACTATAATAGAGTGATGGTGACGTGCATAACAGGAACCTTGTTGCCAGGCACCTTGTTGCCAGGATTTGGTACTGTATGTTTATTTGAAACATTGAGGACCTAGCTGTTTGATGTTTTTTTTGACAGGTTTTTGATTGGATCTGCTCCAGAACCTTTTCTGGGCAGAGGTGTGTGTGGGGGGGGGGGGGGGGGGCTGAAGGGGGCTTGAAGTTGGGGAGTTAGGAAGGGGAAAAGAGACACCTCCCGCTGCAGGTCTTTGGTAGTTTATTTAAAATGCACTAAACAAATCTAATAATAATATGGATATTATTAATGATGATAATAACTATGAATAACTTGACAACAGTAATACGTTGTTAGACATTGCTAGGTCCTTAAGATGATCTATTAAGCAATAACAGCAATGTAATTGTTAATAACTCTAATAACCTGATTGAATCGAAAATAAAATGTTAAGTAAACAATGGGTTGTTGTGTGTCTTGTCTGTGTTGATGGATGAAGAGGGTCTTGTCGTCAGGAAGCTAACAGATCATCCTATTGATCTTGTATATTGGTTTTAAGATTGTATAATTTACTTTTTGTTATGCACACCTTTCCCCCCAGAAAACAACGTAGAGATTTTTCAAAGTGTTTCTGATAAAGATGGTACGAGCGCCGCAAATCCATTAGGGATGCAAAAAAATTATACAAACTCAAACTTGAATCGATGTTTGACAACTCAGACTCGCACCGCATGTGGCAAGGACTACAAGGCTATCATGGACTACAAAGGCAAATCCAGCTGTGTGGTTCCCACCAAAGCCTCCCTCCCAGACGAGCAGAACACATTCGATGCTCGCTTTGAGGCAGACAATACCGACCCATCCAGGAAGACTCTCGCTGCTCCGGACGACTAGGTGTTTTCACTCTCCCAAGGTTGACGTGAGG
Source organism: Salvelinus sp. IW2-2015 (assembly GCF_002910315.2). Lineage (NCBI taxonomy): Eukaryota > Metazoa > Chordata > Actinopteri > Salmoniformes > Salmonidae > Salvelinus > Salvelinus sp. IW2-2015. The sequence goes on along the minus strand of NC_036854.1, from coordinate 26,088,900 downwards.
AAACGTGAGGAAAACTCTCAAAAGAGTAAATATAGTTCAGCATTCAACACTGTTGTACCCTCCAAGCTCTTAGCTTTGTGTCCGAACCCTACCCTCTGCAACTGGATCCTGGACTTCCTGGCGGGCAGACCCCAGGCTGTGCGGATTGGCAACAACACCTCTTCCACAATGACCCTTAACACAGGGGTCCCCCCAGGGTTGTCCTCAGCCCTCTGCTGTACTCCCTGTTCACCCACCACTGTGTGGCTTTGCACAACATCAACTCCATCAAGTTTGCTGACGACACAACGGTTGTAGGCCTGATAATCAACAACAACGAGTCAACCTTTAAGGAGGTGGTAAGTGTCAGAGCTGCTAGGAGTACTGGGTGGAGGAGTCAAGCGCAGAGAGCAGGGATTCAAGAACGTGTATTTATTTTCCAGTAGACAGGGAAAACGATCATGCCCTAAACACGGGCGCATGAAAAATACGAGTCCAAAAACACAGGACTAAACTGTCCAGAACAAATAATAAATCCACTAAACAATCCAACACCAAATAACAGATAAACAAGCCCGCAGCCAGCGGGCTGACTGCCCTTAAATAGCCTACCCACAAAACTAAACTCAAAACAGGTGCACCCAATCAGCCCAAACTAACAGAAACAAAAAAGGAAAAGAATCGATGGCAGCTAGTAGGCCGGTGACGACGACCGCCGAGCGCCGCCTGAACAGGAAGAGGCACCATCTTCGGTGGGATTCGTGACAGTAAGTGAACTGGCATTGTGTTGCCAGGACAATAACTTCTCCCTCAAAGTCAGCAAAGCAAAGGAGTTGATTGTTGTTTTGAGGAAGTAGAGGGAACGCCCCGTTCCACATAAACGGGACTGCAGCAGAGAGTCAGCAGTTTTAAGTTCATCGGCGTCCACATCACCGATGACTTAACATGGACCAACAACACCACCCCTCTTGTCAAGAGGGCGCAACAACGCCTCTACTTCCTCAGGCGGCTGAAGAAATGTAGCATGCCATCCGGGGTCTACTCCAAATACTATGGCTGCACCATCAAGAGCGTACTGACCAGTTGCATCACGGCCTGGTACAGGAATTGCTCTGTCCACGACCGAAAGGCTCTCCAGCGGGTGGTGAAGACGGCCCAGTACATCACCATCACCATGCTCCCATCCAGGGAGTCCAACACACCCCAGCCATGAGCTGTTCATACTCCCTTACTGTTGGGCAGACGGTATTGAAGCTGGAGGTCTGACACCAACAGGCTTAGAGACAGTTTCTATCTACAAGCCATCAGACACACACATCACAACTGCTGCTACCAGACTACTATGTACTATTGCTAATACTGCACGATTTAAACACTTGCCCCCCAATCACCCCTTCCCTGATACATGTGTAAATATAAAATGTGCCTTCCTGTATTATACTTATGCTAAAATGTTTATTCTGTTCTACTGAGCCAATTACTTTATGTTCAAATTCTTATTTTTTTATTTTATTATTTCTTATTGTTGTTGCATTGTCGGAAGGAACCTGCAAGTAAGCATTTTGTTGGACAGTGTATACCTATACCATGTGTATCCTGTACATATGACTAATAAAACTTGAAACAGCAACGTCATTTTAATGTTATTATTTGTCCGACAGGAATGGCAATATCTTATTTACTTCACAAAACATAATTCCCTTTTAATGTACTTTTCCCTTTATGCGTATTTTGACCTTGAAATTAAGCATGAGAATAGTGTGCTGATACGTTTTGAACTTTCATCCTACTCGGAATTGTAAATTCGGGAAATCGGGCCTCTTTCTACAGCTACGACCTGAAGATCACTGACGTCATCATGAATCAACCTTTTTTCCCCCTCTGGTTTCCAGTTGTCTTGAAAGCACCATAAATCCAGAGAATGCCAGACTTTGATGACAAAGTTTGATGACAAATTTTGCCCACGAAGGACCGCCGCGCCGCCTTCCTGTTCAAGTGAGCACAGCACAGCAAGGTAAGTCCCAAAATGTATTGTATGCTGCTGCATAAATGACGTAATATTCCAGGGAGATATGTATACTGTAGCTAAGAAAGTAATACTTAGTGTATGCTGTGTAGTAAGCTGTTAGTAGCCCATGTGCCTCACCCTAATAATTTGGTCTACTTTCACCTCTTAATTTCACCTACTGTTCTGATTTGGTGGTGCACATGTAGCCTATAACCTGTTTTTGAGAAATGTAACCATCGAATATTGTAAGAGCTTTCATTGCCTGCTTATATGCCTCCTTTATTTATCCTATGGTTCTGACTTGGTGTACAGGGAGAACACTGTAAGAACGGCCCATGTTCTGAATTCTGTTGCTGTACATTTCAAAAGTGCTGAACAAATAATTATATTGACTATGTCCGTCCTAGCTCGCTCATTAATGTCTTATTCGAAATTCTGGATTGCCTCTTATCTGCATGTCGTCCCCTTATGGACTGCTGTTGGGACAGCTTTATCTAGGCCCTAACAGTTTGTGGGCACCGTTTGTCACAGTTATAGTGCAATTAATGTATTGTTTAGTGTTGTGTAGTGGCTTTGCTGGCATGCATCCCACAATTATTATTTTTTGCCCCACCGAGATGTACATGCTAAAATCGCCACTGTATGTAACCATGCCAAACATAACATATCATATCATATCATATCATACTAGATTGAGTGTCTCGGATTTACGTACAGAATAATACGAAATGCTCTGAGACCAGGTTGGCCGTTTTCAAGGGATTGTTAAATAAATGTTAGAACTATTTGGTTATAATATCCTCATCTATTGAGCATAGTCAGAACTACACATTTTTCCGATTATTCCATGCAAAACAATCTCCATCATCAGAGTTATACAGCAAGTAGCTAGCTATATGCTATTCATGATCAGTTAACATTAATGATCATGTAATTTCAGATACGTGAAGCTAAGCAAACAACTTCATTTAGTTTGCTTCATCAGAGATTACAGGATTTGGGAAATAGCTTGACATCGGCAAATCCTCGTCCTGGTAAAGTTGTCAGACTACTGTCATCACCAGTATAGATGGCAAGTTTATCTCCTGAAAGTTGGCTTGTTAACTAGCCATACTGACGTGATCTTTTAGATAGCTAGCCATTTGATGTGGTCCATCAAACAATGTAGCCTTATATCATGTGTCAGCAGCAATCGTAATTAAACACAATGTTGAAAAGGGGAACATTTTAGCTAACTTAGCTAGGTAGGCCTACATTAGGTCCACTTACCACTATTAGCCAACTGTACAAAGTTTCTACCGGTAGCTTGCAAAGTAAACATCAGCTAACAGTAACGTTACCACTGCAAATGCGCCCTTCTGCTGCTTGACAGGCAGAGCCGACAAAAGATGGGAAATTTAGCAAAATCACTCATACTTGTCAAGTATAGTTAACTTTTTATATCACTCAAATATCCAATCAATGATGGCCAATATTGAGAGATATCCGTATCTGAAATGGCATGATCATTGATGTTTACTCATCACGAATAGCATGCAGTTACTTGCTGTATAACTCTCATGATAGAGTTCAATGTGCGCAATAATTTTTGCATGGAATAATCTGAAATGTGTAGGTCTGACTATGCTCTTCAAGAGGTTATATTACAACCAAATAGTTAACATTTAACAATCCCTTGAAAACGGCACGCAGGTGTCAATGGTTTTAGCGGAGATGTAGGTCTCTTTAACCCAGATTGGGGTCCATATCAAACATCTCTCAGGAAAAGTGGGAGTTTCAAAAGGAACCAATGAGAAATGGGGATTTCGAAAGGTGTCACTCAAGACGTTGTATGGTTATCGGACGTTAGTCATGGTCTGCAGAGATGACAGTAAGGAATTTAAGTTATGCCCCAAAAATATATATTCACTCACTGTGAGCTGTGTCTTTGAACGTTACCTACCGGTAGCCATGTATGTAATGTTACGTTTTTCGTAAATGTAAATGCAAATGCTAGCTAACGTTATCTACCGTAATTTAGTCATCAGAGACAGTGGCGTTTCACGAGCCCCCCGAAAGGTTCGAGCAAGCCCCCCCTGCTGTTTCCTGCTATGCTACACATTTTGACATGAAGCTGAGAGAATATTTTCCAATTCTAAAAGCTAATTTCTCAAAAAGAGTTTCATTTCCATGACCTGGACAATAAGGCAGGTGGTAGAATTAATCTCTGATAAAACATATAGCACCTAATCTAGATCAGATATCAATGTACTCCACAAACTGTCCACCTCAATCAGAGAAAGGCACTCAGCAGGAATTTCACTGGGTTATATTTGTACCGAAGGACAAAGGAAGGGAAACAATGTGGTGTAAATAAGACAGAGTTAAGGTTACACCTCACAAACCATCAAGTTGAGAGACAGCAACAGCTACACCCCCACCCCCATTATTTAAGACACCTCCTACACATAGTCAGGTACAAAATTATTGGCACCCTCGATAAAGATTGTGGAACGTCCCAGCTAAGGTTACACCTCACAATCCATCAACTTGTGAGACAGCAACAGCTAGGCCTACGCCTCATTATTCTTTACATCCCACATTCTACCTTTGGCATACACACACACTATTTTCGATGCAATTTTTTTATTATGTAAATTATGCATTTCATCGGTTTTTCTGTAAACTGTAAGCAATTAATGAATCAAATCAAAGTCACTCAACTGCAATAACTGAGGCAGTGGGATTCCTGAGATACCAGCACTAAAAGTGACACCAGTGCTCTTTATAAAGAGAGGCCAGTGCTCTGAGCACAGTATCTGTCATCACATCGTGATTGCAAAGGAAAGAATTGTTCAGGACATGTTGCATTTCTGCATTCTTCAGGTAACAAAATCTAGCCACATTAATTACAAAATACCTTCCCTAATGAGTTAGCTAATCATATATTCTAGATAACTTTCAATGAATTGGACAAGCGCAAACAATATAGGCCTACACTACTCACAACAATAAAGCATTTTGTGTATGTTATTTATTGTAGCAGGTTCTGCGTGTATTTACCATATTATGAGGAATTGTGGACTTTCATGGGAGTGTTTGATTATTGTCTTTACTTGCAGACGTGACGTGAATCAGGTCCTATTATTAGCAGGCTCCTCTACAGCAAATAAAAATACTTCTCCACAGCAATTAGGCTACTCAGAACAAGCTAGGCTGCTCTCGTTAGCCACTGGAGGTAAGGTGCCCTTATCTATATTCAATTGTTTTGAATATTTTAGGATTCTGACATCAGATGACATTTTCTCTCTCAGATTTTATAACATAAATGTAAATGTAGAAGCTGTTATTTTTCTGCCAATAATCAAAAGCAGTTAAATTGAAAATGCTGTGGTGCTTTGATACAGTACTAGGATGAAGCTGAATCTTAACTAGCACTTTAAACAATCCTAAAGGATCATTCATTAAAACGTGCAGCTCCACCACCAGTTGAGGTATGGGGCTGGGGAATTCATCAATTCTGTCAAATTCGTTAGCATATTTTGACGGTTGTGTGTGCGCGCGCACGTCTCCTATTTGCATTGATCCTTTGAATTTGTGCTTGCTTTTCTGCATGCAAAACACAAGTTCTACTTGCAAGGGATCCACTTCAGTCTGAGAGGTCAATGTAATTATTACCACTGTAAAATTAGCCCATACCTGGGCTACTTCACTCCCATGCGTCACTGCAGAAATATCAAAGTGACTTCTCCCGAGTGGAGCAGCGGTCTAAGGCACTACATCTCAGTGCTTGAGGCGTCACTACAGACACCCTGGTTAGATTCCAGGCTGTATCACAACCGGCCGTGATTGGGAGTCCCATTGGGCGGCGCACAATTGGCCCAACGTCGTCTGGCCGGTGTAGGCCGTCATTGTAAATAAKAATTTGTTCTTAACTGACTTGCCTAGTAAAATAAAAATCATTTTCGTCTTGCCATATTGCTGTACCTTGCCATAACACTGGAGGGAGTGTCAAAGCATGAAACAAGTGTCTCAGAAGAGCCTTGCTACCCTTTCAAACACATGACGTCTGTTTCAACATAAAGGCCAACTGTTTTAGGCGCGTCAATGTCAATGGGAGGTTTATAACTATAAATGGTGGACAACTAACCTAAGCAAGAGGTCATGGCTACATATCTTACTGTATAAAGACACCATACATGTTTTCATTTTGTGTGTCACATCAATGCACAAATATGAATGAGACATGTAGGCTACTGAAACAGTTTTTTGCTTTATTCATATTTGGAATTAATTACATTACTGTACTGATCAACCAAATATTATTGCAGATGGTAAATACAGGAACCTCCATTTCCCACTAAGGAGTAAAATGTTTTATTTACTTGTAATTCAAAATWAAATTTAAAAAAAGTAAACAACTAACACTTCCGAGCTGACAAGGTAAAAATCTGTCGTTCTGCCCCTGAGCAAGGCAWTAAACCCACTATTCCCCGGGTGCCGAAGATGTGGATGTCAATTAAGGCAGCCCCCCGCACCTCTCTGATTCAAAGGGGTTGGGTTAAATGCAGAAGACACATTTCAGTTGAATGCATTCAGTTAGACAACTGACTAGGTATCCCCCTTTCCCTTTCTTGTTTCCCCCGCCTACAGTAAGCGTGAAAACTGTGTGACCTCCTGGGTACTTCCAATGTTGTCCACTTGGGGAAGGTAGAAAATAAGCTGTACCATTACCCACCTCTTTACTGGCTTCTCATGCCACTACTGGTAAGTTATCAGAACTCATGCATTGTGTAAGCATTAAGATAGGGAAAGGGGGATACCCAGCCAGTTGTACAACTGAATGTCTTCAACTGATAACATACACTATTTTGTATATTGAATTAAAAACACAAAAGAGATAACATAAACATTGAAGTGAAAGCCTGTAAAATCAAGGCTTTTTTTTCTTAGTCTTTGAGACACAGACCATGAAACCCACTCATTCCCTAGGAATACCCAGGAATCCAACTAACCATGTTTGGGCAATCTGGTAATAGTGTACTAGTTCAAAAATTATAAACATGACTTGGATCTAATGTACATTAAGCAGAAGACACCATTGTCATATCACATGCAGTAAGCTACCATATTATGCTTCAAGTATCTTTATGCCGTAGGATTAAAACACTATATAGTTGACACTTTATTCAAACTAAAAGCAAAACAATTAGCTATTTTAATTCAATTTTAAATAGTATTTTTAGGAAGTATATTACTTTTCGATGTACACAGTGCCTTCAGAAAGTATTCATACCCTTCGACTTATTTCACATTTTGTTGTGTTACAGCCTGAACTCAAAATGGATTCAATATTTGTTTTCTTCTCACCCATCTACACAGAATACCCCATAATGACTAAGTGAAAACATGTTTTTAGAAATGTTTGCAAATGTATTGAAAATGAAAAATAGAACTATCACCCTTGAGTCAATACTTTGTAGAAGCACCTTTGGTGGCATTTACAGCTTTGAGACATCTTTGGTATGTCTGTATYAGCTTTGCACATCTGGATCGCAGATTTTCTCAAGCTCTGTTAAGTTAGATGGGGAGCGGAGGTAAACAGCAATCTTCAAGTCTTTCCACAGATTTTCAATGGAATTCAAGTCTGGGCTTTGGCTGGGCCACTCAAGGACTTTCATGTTCTTGTTCTGAAGCCATTCCGGCATTGCTTTGACTGCCCCAGTCTAAGGTCGTTTGCCCTCTGAAGCAGGTTCTCATTAAGGATTTTCCTGTATTTGGCTCCATTCATTGCTCCCTTTATCCATACCAATCTCTCAGTCCCTGCTGCTGTATATAATCCCCATTGCATGATTCGGCCACCACCATGCTTCACGGTAGGTGTGGTGTTAGACGGGTGACAAGATGTGCCTGGTTTTCTCCAGACATATTTGGTATTTTATTAGGATCCCAATTAGCTGTTGCAAAAGCAGCAGCTACTCTTCCTGGGGTCCACACAAAACATGAAACATGACATAATACAGAACATTAATAGACAAGAACAGCTCAATTACAGATGTACAGTGCATTCGGGAAAGTATTCAGACCCCTTCCCTTTTCCCACATTTTGTTACGTTACAGCCTTATTCTAAAATGGATTAAAAAAATAATTATCATCAATCTACACACAGTACCCCATAATGACAATGCGAGAACATGTTTTTAGAAATGTTTGCAAATGTATTAAAAATAAAAACTGAAATATATTATTTACATAAGTATTCACACCTTTTGAGCTAAGGTGCGTCCTGTCTCCATTGATCATCCTTGAGATGTTTCTACGAATTGATTGGACATGGCTTGGAAAGACACACACCTGTCTATATAAGGTCCCACAGTTAACAGTGCATGTCAGAGCAAAAACCAGGCCATGAGGTCGAAGGAATTGTCCGTAGAGCTCCGATACAGGATGGTGTTGAAGTACAGATCTGGGGAAGGGTACCAAATATTTTTGCAGCATTGAAAGTCCCTAAGAACAAAGTGGCTTCCATTATTCTTAAATGGAAGAAGTGAGCAATCGGGGGAGAAAGGCCTTGGTCAGGGAGGTGACCAAGAACCCGATGGTCACTCTGACAGAGCTCCAGAGTTCTTCTGTGGAGATGGGAGACCCTTCCAGAAGGACAACCATCTCTGCAGAACTCCACCAATCAGGCCTTTATGGTAGAGTGGCCAGACGGAAGCCACTCCTCAGTAAAAGGCACATGACAGCTCGCTTGGAGTTTGCCAAAAGGCACCTAAAGGACTCTCAGGCCATGAGAAACAAGATTCTCTGGTATGATGAAACCAAGATTGAACTCTTTGTCCCAAATGCCAAGCGTCACGTCTGGAGGAAACCTGGCACCATCCCTACGATGAAGCATAGTGGTGGCAGCATCAAACTGTGGGGATGTTTTTCAGAGTGCTCAGCACCTCAGACCGGACACGAAGGTTCATCTTCCAACAGGACAGTGACCCAAAGCACACAGCCAAGACAACGCAGGAGTGGCTTAAGGACAAGTCTCTGAATGTCCTCGAGTGGCCCAGCCAGAGCCCGGACTCCAACAAACATTTCTGGAGAGACCTGAAAATAGCTGTGCAGCGACACTCCCATCCAACCTGACAGAGCTTCAGAGAATTTTCAGAAAATAATGGAAGAAACTCCCCAGCGATGCTCYCCTGTGCCCTCTGAATCGTGGCATTGAACACTTTAGCAGCATTCTTTCTCTTCACAACTGGCTACGTGATTATTGCAGCACAATGGGTGTAACTTTTGTTAAAAATGTTGATAACTTTTAGAAACAAAACASGTTTTATAAGGAGGATGGGATACACCCAAATCATTTAGGTTCCTGGATCCTTTCACACCATTATAAGGCTGCGTGGAGACAATTACTTATCAATGACCCAAGCCCAGCTCAGTTAATCCCTACCATTGTGACACTGAGTGGTCAAAAAGCTTTAGCAAATGTACATAATACTAGAGGCATTGGTAAACACAATGTAAGTAGCCTAATTTATGTTCCCCTAACTGTCCTGAATGCCTCTGCTGATCCTACAGCTTTTGTATTTATTTATTTATTTTATTTTACCGTTATTTTACCAGGTAAGTTGACTGAGAACACGTTCTCATTTGCAGCAACGACCTGGGGAATAGTTACAGGGGAGAGGAGGGGGATGAATGAGCCAATTGTAAATTGGCCAATTGTATGCAGTAATCATGTGCCTATGAACCAGATGTATGCTGTTAGCACTAAGGCGGTGTGCCCTAGTAGGAAGTCCACTGTGTGCAGCTCACCCTGCACTAACATAAATAACATGAGAATATCTACTTCTGCTAAGCTTCCCAGTAAAGCAATGAAAACAAGTAAGCATCCCGGAAGAAAAGTGCTCAAAATAGCCCATAGCTTGGATGAAAGGTGCACAGAGGTGCCCATAGTAAACTGCCTGCTCCTCAGTCCCATTTGCTAATATATGCATATTATTATTCGTATTGGATAGAAAACACTCTGAAGTTTCTAAAACTGTTTGAATGATGTCTGTGAGTATAACAGAACTCATATGGCAGGCAAAAACCTGAGAAAAAATCCAAACMGGAAGTGAGAATTCTGAGTTTGGTAGATTTTCAACACAGCCCCTATTGAACAAACAGTGGGATATGGATGAGTTTGCACTTCCTAACGCTTCCACTAGATGTCAACAGTCTGTAGAACCTTGTCTGATGCCTCTACTGTGAAGTGGGGCCGAAGGAGACAGGAAATAGTCAGGTCTACCATGACCTGGCCATGCTCTGACCATGCGCATTCACATGAGAGGGAGCTCTGTTCCATCGCATATCTGAAGTCAATGTAATTCTTTGGTTGGAACGTTACTGAAGATTTATGTTAAAAACATTCTAAAGATTGATTCAATACATCGTTTGACATGTTTCTACTGACTGTTACGGAACTTTTTGACATTTCGTCAGCTTTTAGTGAACGCGCTTTCTGACATTGGATTTGTTTACCAAACACGCTAACAAAAATAGCTATTTGGACATAAATGATGGACATTACCGAACAAAACGAACATTTCTTGTGGGAGTCCTGGGAGTGCATTCCGACAAAGATCAGCAAAGGTAAGTGAAGATTTATAATGCTTTTTATGAGTTTTGTTGACTGCACAATTTGGCGGGTAACTGTATGGCTTCCTTTTGTGGCTGAACGCTGTTCTCAGATTATTGAATATTGTGCTTTTGCCATAAAGCTTTTTGAAATCTGACACAGCGGTTGCATTAAGAACAAGTGTATCTTTAATTCTATGCAAAACATGTATCTTTCATCAAAGTTTATGATGAGTATTTATGTTATTTGACGTGCCTCTGCAATTTCTCCGGATATTTTGGAGGCATTTCTGAACATGGCGCCATATAAATATGAGCTTTTATCGAACAAAACATATATGTATTGCGTAACATGAAGTCCTATGAGTGTCATCTGATGAAGATCATCAAAGGTTAGTGATTAATTTGATCTCTTTCTGCTTTTTGTGACTCCTGTCTTTGGCTGGAAAAAGGACTGTGTTTTTCTGTGATTTTGTGGTGACCTAACATATTCGTTTGTGGTGCTTTCGCTGTAAAGCCTATTTGAAATCGGACACTTTGGTGGGATTAACAACAAGATTACCTTTAAAATGGTATAAGATACATGTATGTTTGAGGAATTTTAATTATGAGATTTCTGTTGTTTGAATTTGGCGCCTTGCACTTTCACTGGCTGTTGTCATATCATCCCGTTAACGCGATTGCAGCCATAATAATTAACATATGTAGCTTAAGAAACAAGGTTCATGAAATCAATAATTTGCTAGTAACAGATGACATTCATATTCTGACTATCTCTGAAACTCACCTAGACAATACCTTTGAAGATACAGTGGTAGCAATACAAGGTTATAACATTTACAGAAAAGACAGAAATGCCAATGCTGTTTATATTCAGAACCACATTCCTGTAAAGCTTAAAGAGGATCTCATGTTAAATACTGTTGAAGTAATATGGCTACAGGTTCATCTGCCTCACCTAAAGCCCATTCTTGTGGGAAGCTGCTATAGACCACGATCAGATGGCTCATTCATCACAAATCCGACTGATATTGCCAACTTCTTTAATGATTTTTTCATTGGCAAGATTCGCAAACTTAGGCATGACATGCCAGCAACAAACGCAGACACTACACATCCAAGTATATCTGACCAAATTATGAAAGACATTGTAGCATTTTAATTTTGAATTCCGTAAAGTGAGTGTGGAAGAGGTGAACAAATGATTGTTGTCTATCAACAATGACAAGCCACCGGGGTCTGACAACTTGGATAGAAAATTACTGAGGATAATAGCGGACTGTATTGCCACTCCTATTTGCAATATTTTCTATTTAAGCCTACTAGAAAGTGTGTGTCCCCAGGCCTGGAGGGAAGCAAAAGTAAATCCGCTACCTAAGAATATCTGGATGAGGAATACCTATGTAAGAATGCTGTTCATTGACTATAGCTCACAACACCATAGTACCCTCCAAGCTCATCATTAAGCTCTGGGCCCTGGGTCTGAACCCCGCCCTGTGCAACTGGGTCCTAGACTTCCTGACGAGCCACCCCAGGTGGTGAAGGTAGGAAACAACACCTCCACTTCGCTAATCCTCAACACAGGGGCCCCACAAGGGTGTGTGCTCAGCTCCTTCCTGTACTCCCTGTTCATCCATGACTGCGTGACCACGCACACCTCCAACTCAATCATCAAGTTTGCAGATGACACAACAGTAGTAGGCCTGATTACCAACAATGACAAGACAGCCTACAGGGATGAGGTCAGGGCCCTGGGAGAGTGGTGCCAGGAAAATAACCTGACACTCAACAAAACAAAGGAGCTGATCGCGGACTTCAGGAAACAGCAGAGGGAGCACGCCCCTATCCACATCGACGGGACCGCAGTGGAGAAGGTGCAAAGCTTCAAGTTCCTCAGCGTACACATCACTGACGATCTGAAATGGTCCACCYACACAGACAGTGTGATGATGAAGGCGCAATACCGCCTCTTCAACCTCAGAAGGCTGAAGAAATTTGGCTTGGCCCCTAAAACTCTCAAACTTTTACAGATGCATAATTGAGAGCATCCTGTCAGGCTGTATCACCGCCTGGTATGTCAACTGCACTGCTCACAACCGCAGGGTTCTCCAGAGGGTAGTGAGGTCTGCCCAACTTATCACCGGGGGCAAACTACCTGCCCTCCAGGACACCTACAGCACCCGATGTCACAGGATGGCCAAAAAGATCATCAAGGACATCAACCACCCGAGCCACGGCCTGTTCACCCTGCTATCATCCAGAAGGCGAGGTCAGTACAGGTGCATCAAAGCTTGGACCGAGAGACTGAAAACTAGCTTCTGTCTCAAGGCCATAAGACTGTTATATAGCCATCACTAGCCGGTTACCACCCGGTTACGAAACCCTGCACCTTAGAGGCTTCTGCCCTATATACGTAGACTTGGAATGGCCACTTTAATAATGGAACACGAGTCACTTTAATCATGTTAAAATACTGTTTACATACTACTTTACTCATCTCATATGTATATACTGTATTCTATTCTACTGTATTTTAGTCAGTGCCAAAATCGAGCACACAGCCATGCAATCTCCATAGACAAACATTGGCAGAATGGCCTTAGTGAAGAGCTCAGTGCTTTCAACATGGCACCGTCATAGGATGCCACCTTTGCAGCAAGTCAGTTCGTCAAATTTCTGCCCTGCTAGAGCTGCCCCGGTCAACTGTAAGTGCGGTTATTGAGAAGTGGAAACGTCTAGGAGCAACAACGGCTCAGCCGCGACGTGGTAGGCCACACAAGCTCACAGAACGCGACCGCCGAGTGCTGAAGCGTGTAGAGTGTAAAATATTGTCTGTCYTTGGTTGCAACACTCACTACCGAGTTCCAAACTGCTTCTGGAAGCAACGGCAGCACAAGAACGGTTCGTCGGGAACTTCATGAAATAGGTTTCCATGGCCGAACAGCCACACACAAGCCTAAGATCACCATGCTCAATGCCAAACGTCGACTGTAGTGGTGTAAAGCTAGCCGCCATTGGAGACTGGAGAAGTGGAAACACGCTCTGTGGAGTGATGAATCACGCTTCACCATAGCTCCAGTGAAGGGACATCTTAACTCTACAGCATACATTCTAGACGATTCTGTGCTTCCAAATTTGTGGCAACAGTTTGGGGAAGGCCCTTTCCTGTTTCAGCATGACAATGGCCCTGTGCAGAAAGCGAGGTCCATACAGAAATGCTTTGTCGAGATCGGTGTGGAAGAACTTGACTGGCCTGCACAGAGCCCTGACATCAACCCCATCAAACACCTTTGGGATGAATTGGAACGCCGACTGCGAGCCAGGCCTAATCGCCCAACATCAGTGCACAACCTCACTAATGCTCGTGGCTGAATGGAATCAAGTCCCCACAGCAATGTTCCAACATCTAGTCGAAAGCCTTCCCAGAAGATTTGAGGTTGTTATAGCAGCAAAGGGGGGACCAACTCCATAGTAATGGCCATGATTTTGGAATGAGATGTTCGACGAGCAGGTGTCCACATACACTACATGGCCAAACGTATCTTCATATCATATCTGAGGAATGATCTATGCTTCTGGAAAGCAATAGCGCATGCTGAATAGTACCTCAATAAATTCTGTTTGTTTTTCAATCTGGTGAAAGTCTCAGTGAGATAAAAATGCTTAGCCAACACATTATTTTGTTGGAACTCATTTTAAGAGCCCACACAGCACCCTGGTGTGGATTGGAGGCTACCCCTGCATCACTACGCTAGCCAACTACACATCCTCTCCTTTTTCACTCACCCTGTCAGGGATCCCACGTGCCTTGGTTAGGAAAGAGATCTCAGCCAGTTGTCATTCTATGGAGACAAAAGATGACAGGAGAATAGTTTAAGGTGACTCCATGTGTTCAAGTACATCAAGCAAGGCTCAAATAACCCCAAAAAGGGATAGTTCACCCAAATTACAAATGTACATATTGGTTTCCTAATATCGGGGTTATTTACTTGCATTTTGGGCCAGAAATGCATTTTGAGACAATGGCTAGTTAAACAAAACCAAAGCATGGTTTTACCTTGTTCATACACTGCTTACCAGTTAAGGAAACCTAATTTGGGTGGACAATCCCTTTACCCCCTTCCATAAGTGTAAGTGAACATTTGATCAAGTGTATTAAGCAAGACTCAAATGCCCTCCACACACAAGACAGCTGGGAATGGGACCCTTAACAAATCATTGAGGGACACAGACTGGTATGTGCTAGGTGCAAGGTGTGAAGTTGTCAAAATGGCTTTAATGGTTTACAGAAGACGATACAGAACACTCTTAGAAAAAGGTACACTCTTAGAAAAAAGGGTTTCAAAGGGGTTCTTCGGCAGTCCCCATAGGAGAACCATTTTTGGTTCCACATAGAACCGTCTGTGAAAACAGTTCCACATGAAACCCAAAAGGGGGGGGGGGGGGTTCTCATATGGGGACAGTCGAATAATCATTTTAAGTTATAGATAATACCCTTTTTTTCTAAAAGTGTATAAGTTCCTTTCCAGCTGTGTCAACCACTACATATATCCATTTGTAGACAGCTTCACACTTTCACTAATGTCTTACCACAGCCACCGTGTCTCAGTCACAATGTCTGTTGCACTTATCTGGGTAGTTGTCAATCGAAACACCCCACCCCCCCCAACAAAAAGTATTTCCTTATCAAAAAGGTCAAATAGTTTCTCACCATAATGTATTATTACATTACCCAGGAAGCAGTTACATAGTTATATTACTTTATAAAATATGTTAYCCATTGTCATATGGCCGGATAATGTTGACTTTGGCTCAATTTAAACTATTTGAATGGCCAGATTTATCTACGCTTGTAAGTTATTTAGCACATCCCCACCTATCTCCAGAGACAGAATGATCATCTATAACTTGTTAATATCAGTGTCGTAACCAAGATTGAGTTAATGCATACATTAATCAGAGGATGCTAAAGAGATAATGTCGATATAGAAAAATTAGGTACAGCAGTCCATTTCACCTCTGTGACACAGCAGGAACGTGCGGAGAAGTGACAATATGCACGTGGAGAGGTATACGCCCACTAAAAACCACTTAGCACCTCGAGTGATGGAGTAGCCACTATTAACTATGRAAAATTTGTGTGGTAGGCGAAAACAGTGGCAGTGATAGCCATGGAGAAGGAGCAGCTTCCAACAAAGAAATTGTTGATAAAAAGGGTTAAACTGTTTCAGTAATTTGGAAGTGGTTTGGCTTTTTGAAGTCCGACAAAGAGCAGAGCAATGTTCGGTGCAAATTGTGTCGTAGACAGGTGGCTACGAAGTCTGGTAATACAACAAACATTTTTCAACATCTGAAACAAAATCACTCTTTGGAACATGCAGGAAGTTTGAGTTTGCGCCACGGTATTTATAAACGCCCCTCAAGCACCAGCCAATCTAGGGATGTTTGCCCGAAGCAGTCATCACTGACAGYGTTTATGCCCTATTTAACTAGGCAAGTCAGTTAAGAACAACTTATTTACAATGACGGCCTATCGGAGAACAGTGGGTTAACTGCCTTGTTCAGGGGTAGAAAGACAAGATTTGCACCTTGACAGCTCTGGGATTTGATCTAGCAACCTTTCGGTTACTGGCCCAACGCTCTAACCACGGTTTGTTCAGGGATTCTTGAGTTTGAAGCAGACATGCACCTTTTAAACATGATTTGATTAATATCGTGATAATTATCGTTATCGAATGAAAAAATATATAGATATCGTGATAATTTATTTGCCATATCGCCCAGCCCTAATGGTATCTGTCATGGTGGAAGCAGAGGCGTAATCCACCCATTTTTTTTTTTAAAGAAGCCACTGATAGTAAATTCTATCAAATTTGACRTAATTATGTGTAAAATTAACAATATTTTCTATATTTCCCAGGGCATAATGCCCTGGGGTGGACGTTTTGTTAACATCTCATAAGGTAAATGGAGTCTAACATGAGTTGCTTGAGGAAGGTGACAAGTGTTCTTTCATGTATGGCCAAGATGTATTTATGTGAGTCCTTTGCAAACAGGCCCCAGCTATTACAATGTCAGATGGTGAGGCCCAGACAGTCACGCACGTTGAAGTGCCTCATGGTCAGTTGAAGGAATCCAAAAACAATTTCACAGGTTTATCTTTGTCCTCAAGGATAAAAGGAAGGAACAATGACATGTAAACAAGATGGGAGGAGGACTACTTTTTTATGGCCCTCTCCATATAGGGTTGAACAACACTCTTTATAAAGAGGGATGAAGGCCTGGAGATAGACAATGCACCGAACATCCTGAAGGTAGAAGAAGTCTGCAGAGGAAGATAAACATTAAAGTACCTAACAACTATCATTGACACATCACTAGGCACAAATCAGAAAATACATAGCTGGTCAGTTGACTGATGTTGGTCTGAAGTATTTGTCCATTTCATCCTCAGTAGAGATCTGTTCCACCAAACAAGGGGTGACCAACAACAGGTAAGAATCGTAAACTTCCACCCTAAGATTGTAGTGTAGGCACACACTCTTGACAATGGCCCCAATTCAATCTATTCACTGAAATAAAAGAAAGAACACTACTACACTTCGTTACGGGATAACCCGGATCACTCAGTTCCAATGTGGAAATTGTTTGCTTGCCGAGGATCATAGGCTTGAGGTGCCTTCCTTGATCACGCAGGTCGCAAACCTACGTAAGAAACTGGGGAAAACGCAGAGTGGAATGTTTACGCCGGTGGCTGGACGGCGTTTGCGGTTGTTGGATGCATCTCCGCCTCGTCGTTTGTCGTTATCCGACTGGTCGGTGTTGCCCGAGCTTCCCCATCTGATAGCAGAGTCGAAGGAGCACAGCAAGAGGAGCAAGACAATCAACGATGGTCACATGTCACGAGCCGTGGAACCTGTGTCTGCGGCCACAGTGCCTACTCCTACGATTTCCAAGTCAGCAACCTTCCGTCCCTGCCCTGGATCGAGCGGGGCTTCTCCATCTGTCGGAGGCCTGCACCAGGCGCAGGGAGCAACGGGCTCAAGTTATCCTGCCTCTCACCCGTCCATAAAGGGTTCTCCGAATCCTGTGAAGCGTGGGAGTGGGTGGATTTCCTCGTACTGCTCGCCAGCCGTGATTTTGGGCAGCTCCATGGTAAGAAATGTGACCATTCCTGGTGCAAAAACAATGTCCTATCCTAGAGCTCGAGTAAATTACATTACTAAGCTGCTCCCGAATGTACTATGTCGTTACATGGAAATTGATTGTATAGTAGTCCATGTGGGTTTTAATGATATTATGAAGGGCAGCTCTGAAGAGTTGAAACTGGATTTTAAAGAGCTGATTGACTCTCTGCTAGACACTAATAAAAGACCCATCATATCTGGTCCTGTGTCCTCTCTGATCATATCTGGCACTGTGTCCTCTCTGATCATATCTGGCACTGTGTCCTTGCTGATCATATCTGGCACTGTGACCTCTCTGATCATATCTGGCACTGTGACCTCTCTGATCATATCTGGCACTGTGACCTCTCTGATCATATCTGGNCCTCTCTGATCATATCTGGCACTGTGACCTCTCTGATCATATCTGGCACTGTGACCTCTCTGATCATATCTGGCACTGTGCCATCTCTGAATCGTGGAATTGAACGCTTTAGCAGGATTCTTTCTCTTCACAACTGGCTACGTGATTATTGCAGCACAATGGGTGTAACTTTTGTTGACAATTTTGATACCTTTTGGAAACAAAACACATTTTATATGGAGGATGGGATCCACCCAAATCATTTGGGTTCCTGGATCCTTTCACAGCATTATAAGGCTGCGTTGGGACAATGACTTATCAATGACCCAAGCCCAACTCAGTTAATCCCTACCATTGTGACGCTGAGTTGTCATGATGCTTCAGCAAATGTACATTATACCAGGGAAGTTGGTAAACACAATGTAAGTAACCTAATTTATGTCCCTCTAACTGTCCTGAATCTCTCTGTTGATCCTACAGCTACTGTATGCAGTAATGATGTGCCTATGAACCAGAGTTATACTGTTAGCACTAAGGCGGTGTGCCCTAGTAGGAAGTCCACTGTGTGCAGCTCACACTGCACTAACATAAATAACATGAGAATATCTACTTCTGCTAAGCTTCCCAGTAAAGCAATGAAAACCAGTAAAGCAATCCCAGTACAAAAGTTCTCAAAATAGCCCACGTTAACACCTCTTAAGAAACAAGGTTCATGAAATCAATAATTTGCTAGTAACAGATGACATTCATATTATGACCATCTCTGAAACTCACTTAGATAATACCTTTGATAATACGCTGGTAGCAACACAAGGTTATAACATTTACAGAAAATACAGAAATGCCAGTGGTGGTGTTGCTGTTGATATTGAGAACCACATTCCTGTAAAGCTTAGATCTGTAAAGATCTCAAATACTGTTGAAGTAATATGGCGACAGGTTCATCTGCCTCACTGAAAGCACATTCTGGTGGGAAGCTGCAATAGACCACCAAGTGCTAACAGTCAGTATCTGGATAACATGTGTGAAATGCTTGATAATGTATGTGATATCAACAGAGAGGTATATTTTCTGGGTGATTTAAATATTGACTGGCTTTCATCAAGCTGCCCACTCAAGAAAAAGCTTCAAACTGTAACCAGTGCCTGCAACCTGGTTCAGGTTATCAGTCAACCTACCAGGGTAGTTAAAAGCAGTACAGGAATGAAATCATCAACATATTGATTTTATTTATCCTTTATTTAACTAGGCAAGTCAGTTAAGAACAAATTATTATTTACAATGACAGCCTACCAGGGAACACTGCCTTGTTCAGGGGCAGAATGACAGATTTTTACCTTGTGAGCTCGGGGATTCGAACCAGCAACCTTTCAATTACTGGCCCAATGCTCTAACCACTAGGCTACCTGCCGTGATCACATCTTTACTAATGCTGCAGAAATTAGCTTGAAAGCAGTATCCAGATCCATCGGATGTAGTGATCACAATATAGTAGTCATATCTAGGAAAAACAAAGTTCCAAAGGCTGGGCCTAATATAGTGCATAAGAGGTCATACAATACGTCTTGTAGTGATTCCTATGTTGTTGATGTAAAGAATATTTGTTGGTCTGTGGTGTGTAATGAGGCGCAAACAGACACTGCACCTGACACATTTATGAAATTGCTTATTGCAGTTACTAATAAGCATGCACCTATTAAGAAAATAACTGTAAAAACTGTTAAATCCCTGTGGATTGATGAGGAATTGAAAAATTGTATGGTTGAGAGGGATGAGGATAAAGGAATGGCAAATAAGTCTGGCTGCACAACCAATTGGCTAACGTACTGCAAATTGATAAATCATGTGTCTAAACTGAACAAAAAGAAGAATAAACTACACTATGAAACAAAGATAAATGACATAAAGAATGATAGTAAAAAACTTTGGAGCACCTTAAATTACATTTTTGGGAAAAAAGCCAACTCATTGAATCCGATGGCTCATTCATCCCAAAACCCACTGATATTGCCAACTATTTGAATGATTTTTTCATTGGCAAGATTAGCAAACTTAGGCATGACATGCCAGCAGCTGACAGTACACATCCAAGTATATCTGACCAAATTATGAAAGACAAGCATTGTAATTTTGAATTCTGTAAAGTGAGTGTGGAAGAGGTGAAAAAATTATTGTTGTCTATCAACAACGACAAGCCACCGGGGTCTGACAACTTGGATGGAAAATGACTAAGAATAATAGCGGATGATATTGCCACTCCTATTTGCCATATTTTCAATTTAAGCCTACGAGAAAGTGTGTGCCCCAGGCCCGGAGGGAAGCAAAAGTAATTCCGCTACCTAAGAATAGTAAAGGCCCCTTTACTGGCTCAAAGAGCTGACCAACCAGCCTGTTACCAACGCTTAGTAAACTTTTGGAAAAAATTGTGTTTGAGCAGATACAATGCTATTTTACAGTAAACAAATTGACAAGACTTTCAGTATGCCTATAGGGAAGGACATTCAACAAGCACAGAACTTACACAAATGACTGATGATTGGATGAGAGACATTTATGATAAAAATATTGTGGGGGCTGTTTTGTTAGACTTCAGTGCGGCTTTCTATATTATCGATCATAGTCTGCTACAGGAAAAACGTATGTGTTATGGCTTTAACCCCCTGCTATATTGTGGATAAAGAGTTACCTGTCTAACAGAACACAGAGGGTGTTCTTTAATGGAAGCCTTTCCAACATAATCCAGGTAGAATCAGGAATTCCCCAGGGCAGCTGGGGAAGAAAAGACCCTTGCTTTTTTCAATCTTTACTAACGACATGCCACTGGCTTTGAGTAAAGCCAGTGTGTCTATGTATGCGAGGACTAAACACAATACACGTCAGCTACTACAGCGACTGGAATGACTGAAACACTCAACAAAGAGCTGCAGTTAGTTTCAGAGTGGGTGGCAAGGAATAAATTAGTCCTAAATATTTCTAAAACTAAAAGCATTGTATTTGAGACAAATTATTCACTAAATCCTAAACCTCAACTAAATCTTGTAATAAATTATGTGGAAATTGAGCAAGTTGATGTGACTAAACTGCCTGGAGTAACCCTGGATTGTAAACTGTCATGCTCAAAACATATTGATACAACAGTAGCTAAGATGGGTAGAAGTCTGTCCATAATAAAGCACTGCTTTACCTTCTTAACAGCACTATCAACAAGGCAGGTCCTACAGGCCCTAGTTTTGTTGAACCTGGACTACTGTTCAGTTGTCTGGTCAGCTGCCACAAAAAGGGACTGTAAAGCGTCTGTGTGTAGCTGGTGAGATGAGTCAGGCGCAGGACAGCAGATATAGGTAAAGAAAACAATTTTACTCAAAATATATCACAATACAAGTCGTAAATACAAGGCCACACAATACGGACCACAATACAATAAACAATTACTCACAAACCAGCATGGGGGAACAGAGGGTTAAATAATGAACAAGTAATTGGGGGATTGAAACCAGRTGTGTAAGACAAAGACAAAACAAATGGAAAATTAAAGTGGATCGGCGATGGCTAGAAGGCCGGTGACGTCGACCGCCGAAGTCGTGACAGGGACTTAGAAAAACCCTTATTCAGAATAAAAATATTCCAAAACATGCATCTTGTTTGCAATAAAGGCACTAAAGTAAAACTGCAAAGAAATGTGGCAAAGAAATTTACTTTATGTCCTGAATACAAAACGTTATATTTGGGGCAAATCCAACACAACACACCTAAAACAAAAGGTAAAATACACACTGGAGTTGCTTACCAAGACGACATTGAATGTTCCTGAGTTACCTAGTTACAGTTTTGACTTAAATCGGCTTATAAATCTACGACAAGACTTAAAAATGACTGTCTAGCAATGATCAACAACCAACTTGACAGAGCTTAAAGAAATGTAAAAAGAATAATGCAAATATTATACAATCCAGGTGTGCAAAGCTCTTAGACGTACCCAGAAAGACTCACAGCTGTAATAACTGTCAAAGGTGATTCTAACATGTATTGACTCAGGTGTGAATACTTATGTAAATTAGATATACACATTTTCACTTTGTCATTATGGGGTATTCTGTGTAGATGAGTGAGATTTAAAAAAAATATTTAATCAATTTTGAATTCAGGCTGTCGAACAACAAAATGTGGAATAAGTCAAGGAGTATGAATACTTTCTGAAGGCACTGTATAATGAGTTATGCACTTTTCCTTTTACTGATATTAAAAATGAAACAAAACATTTGTTGATTGAATTGATAATATCATTTAAAGTAATAGGTTGCTCAAGCTGGAGACAACATAAACTGTGGAAACATAATTTATTCTTCTTTTAGAATGTTACTGTGAAGGAGATTGACTGCCACCAACAGAACCCGCCATAGTTTGATAATGGCGATGTTCACCATCCTGCACGAGCCCGCTGAGCTGTTTAACCTCAGAGAGATCTACTGTACGCAGCCTGGATGATCTACGTAAGTAATGACCTGCCTGCTGAAATCTCAATTAAATCAAACATTGATTGGAAAACCTTTCATCATATACAGTGGGGCAAAAAAGTATTTAGTCAGCCACCAATTGTGCAAGTTCTCCCACTTAAAAAGATGAGAGAGGCCTGTAATTTTCATCATAGGTACACTTCAACCATGACAGACAAAATGAGAAAAAAWWTTCCAGAAAATCACATTGTAGGATTTTTTATGAATTTATTTGCAAATTATGGTGGAAAATAAGTAAATGTGAATCTTGCAGAACTTTCCCAAATTGGAATTGGCTTGAAAAAATATGAATGATTTAATCTCTAGCAAACACAACATTTCGTAGGTTACAGATACATCAGTTAATCAGGGGTCCCTTTTCCCCCCAGGGACCCATATTTTTTAAGTTGCACTATGCAGAAATCGCACCGCCATTTCCTGGTTGCTATAATTCTAATAGTTTGCCTAATTTCAGTTTATGTGACAGAATAGGGTAGAAAATCATTATTGTACCATCTAAACCGCTGTGAAATATATTTTCCATAGACAAAAATATTGTTGTTTCAGCTGTTTGAAGTACTTGTACAAAACCGAAAGCAAAAGACCAAAAAACAAAACTTAATAACGGGAAGCATAGAAATAGCTTACATAGAACTGATCTACTGCTTCTTAGACTTTCAAGCAGAATGATAGATCTATAACAAATGTGAATTTGGTCAGGTCGGGGAAAAAGTTACATATTTCCACTTTAAGACCAACTGAAGATATCCCCATGTGCAGCAGGGTTGTGTTTTTTTTTTTGGGGGGGGGGGGGGGTTACCCCTCAAATCAAGTAAAGTCTTTTACTTTCGGTTTTGTACACCAGCTTTAAGAATTTGTTCTTAACTGACTTGCCTAGTAAAATACAAAATAATATAGCTTTTTTTTTTATTTATTTTTTTTAAATAAATGATAATGGATGCATACAGTATATCAAACAGAATAATTATTGATAGAGGAAAGTCTTACAGCAGATATAAATGAGCAAAGTAGTGCAACAGCTTGAACAGAGAAAAACCTACAAATTATATGGAGAAATGCATGGATAAAGTATAAAAATAAAAAGTAATACAATTTTAAAAAATCAAAACAAGAGCAATTGTTTTACATAGGCTACTTAGAGGCCTACCCATTAAAAACTGTTAATGGTACCTGAACTGTATTCGGTTACAAAGAGTACATTTATAAGGGTCCAATCTAAAGTTTAGAAGACATGGAGACAACAATCAGATAGAATATTTAGAAATGAGCTGATGTACAGATGTAGAGGGGAGAAGGAACTTGAAATGAGCTGATGTACAGATGTAGAGGGGAGAAGGAACTTGAAATGAGCTGATGTACAGATGTAGAGGGGAGAAGGAACTTGAAAGCAAAATGAATTAGCTGAAAGAGATGAAAAGTGAGATGTAAGATCAAATTGAGAAAAATAAATAAAAGTTTATCACACAAATCAGCTGGTTTAAAAGTTATCCTCCGTCCCGATGGGAATTAAATAAATATCGTTCTACGGTAAATTCTATAAAAATAATTGAATGTATTTTCTTCAAAACTAGCTTGCAACAATAGATGGAAATAAAACTAGCAATTGTGCTTGCTGCCGCAGTGTGACGTGAGCAGAAAAGRTAACTTGTTAACCAGCGCATCTGTACGTTCATGGTATCAAAAGACAGAAATTAAAGACATAACAAATCTAATTAGGAGTAAATAAAACAATAGACACTGTAATAGTGAACAATTTAATGCTACTAAAGATTGATAACGTCTTACCATCTCTTGTATGTGGTCATGTTTGGTGTCCCTGGCAGGAGGTCTCCCAATGCAAGAGGCTGGACCTGCATCTGTGAGTCACATGGAGGAGAGATTGATGATGGATACAAATAAGGTTAATACTACACAGTAACTGCCTGAGTCCAAACAGGACACTTATGTTATCCTGTTAATTGTTAGTAAGCCATACTGTAGTACAACACTTTAAAACAGCCAGCAACTCAAAAGGGAGTTTTCAGTTACCCCACAAATAAAAAACTAAGTGTGACAAAATTCGGGCAAAACTGTCTAATATTCAATATCTGCGGGGTGACAGAGTAAACAATTTGCCAGTCAATGAACAAATGTAGATAGCTACTTTACTGTACAAGGAGGTCCACTATTGTATCGGGTTTACACAGAAATGCAAGTGACAAACAACAACCTTTCTTGCAATCTTAACTTTAAGCTCAGCTTTCAAAATCATTCTAAAACCAACAATCAGTTACATTTATAGTGCAACACATTTCGATGAGAGTTTTTTCTGTTAAAGCATCTACAGTATGGGAATAGCACAAGCCCAATAGCATCAGAGCGTTAACAGCAATGCAAGGACAATGACAAACACTGAGATATGAGTTGAGTGAGTTTTCAACGACCTTTGTGTCACAACAGATGCATGGACATCCTAAAGATAGTGCAGTCCTTGAAATGCAAAGGAGAATCATGTTACACAGCAGAACAGTGGTAAGGTGTCCAGCCATCATTCCTTCTATCTGACAGACAGAACACAGTGTTGATAACACGAGAAGACTGGACAGCTGAGAATGGGGACGTATAAAGAAAGGTTGAGCCTAGAATAGACTGCTCAAGTATTGAGACTAAGTAAGGAGCTTGATGAGAGGGAGTGTGGTCCTCTGTAGCTCAGTTGGTAGAGCATGGCACTTGCAACACCAGAATGGGGGGTTAGATTCCCGGGAGCATACGCACGTTGAGTTGCTGTAGATAAAAGCGTCTGTTAAATTGCATATATTTTATATTATAAACCAGGTAGTTTGGGTCCTGGATGCTGATTGTCTGAAAGCCATGGTATACTAGACATTATAAACTGGGTGGTTCGAGCCCTGAATGCTGATTGGCTGACAGCCGTGGTATATCAGAACGTATACCACATGTATGACAAAACATTTATTTTTACTGCTTTTAGTGCTGATTACGTTGGTAACCAATTTATAATAGCCATAAGGCACCCTGTAGTATATGGTCAATATCCCACAGCACTGCGTAAGAACAGCCCTTAGCTGTGGTATATTATCCATATACTACACACACCTGGGCCTTCTTGCTTAAATATACCATGTGTATGACACAAAATTACTTGTTTACTGTTCTAATTATGTTGGTAACCAGTTTATAATTACAATAAGACACCTCAGAGGTTTGTGGTATATGGCCAATATACCACACCCCCTTGGGCCTTACTGCTTAATTCAAACATTTGAGGGTTGTGGGTCATGGTCGATTTTATAGGCTTGAAATGTATTAGCTGATGGGTTGCAGGGTGTTACATTATCCTCATGGTAAAGAATAGTGATAGTCTTGGCTTACAATACGTTGCTTCTTTTGAAATCCATCTTCGAGAGAGATAGAGAACATAATTTGTTTTTAACCATCTACTGATATTGTTTTAGGGTAAAAACTCACTGTTTTGTCATTATCAGTATGTGTTCCCTCCTGTAGTGACAGGAATTAATTTCCCGACAGCTGGGAATTGGACACCTAACAGTGTCATTGAGGAGTAGCATGTGGAAGTAAAGTAAGGAACCTCAAGGCTGAATGCACAAGGTGTGAAATTGTAGGAGTCAAAGGTGCTCCTCTATGTGCTCCTGAAGAGGTCTAAGGAGGGAAACTCTCTCTGGTGATGACAACCACTTATACAGTATTATCACCTCGTAGACAACTTGTAGACAGCTTCACACTAATGCACTGACAGCCATCTTGACCTTTAACAGCACGTTACTACAAATCTTCAGACATTATTATGCCCCTTGGGTCAGCACCTTACATACTACTCTACACAGACGTTTCTAACCTGATTAGTCAGCACCTTACACAAGTTATTTAAAACATTTAACATTTTGAGTCCCCCTTGTTAAAACTAGCATGAGTTTCTTGAAAGTGACATGTACAGGTAACTGCCAAAATAAAGGAAACACTTGAGTAAATGAGGGATACAAAGTATATTGAAAGGAGGTGCTTCCACACAGGTGTTTCCTAAGTTAGTTAAGCAATTAAAACCCTATCATGCTTAGGGTCATGTATTAAAAATGCCCAGTTACCCATTATTTAGGCTACCATGGCTAGAAGAAAAGATCTCAGTGACTTTGAAAGAGGGGTCTCAAAGGAGCATAGGGGGTTTAAAGGTTGWGTGTGTCTCAGTCACCAGATCTCAACCCAACTGAACACTTATGGGAGATTCTGGAGCAGCGACTGAGACAGAGTTTATCACCACCGTCAACTAAACACCAAATTATGTCATTTTTCATGGAAGAAATGTTGTCGCATCCCTCCAATAGTGTTCCAGAGATTTGTAGAATCTATGTTCTGGCAGGTTGTTGTGGCCCAACGCCCCTATTAGGACACTTTATGCTGGCGTTTCCTTTATTTTGGCAGTTTACATTTTATCAGACGCTCTTATCCAGAACGACTGGATATTTTGGCAGTTACCTGTACATGTCACTTTCAAGAAACTCATGCTAGTTTTAACAAGGGGGACTCAAAATGTAAAATGTTTTAAATAACTTGTGTAAGGTGCTGACTAATCAGGTTAGAAACGTCTGTGTAGAGTAGTATGTAAGGTGCTGACCCAAGGGGCATAATAAGGTCTGAAGATTTGTAGTAACATGCTGTTAAAGGTCAAGATGGCTGTCAGTGCATAAGTGCATACATTTTCATACTTTGCTCCATTTGTGGCTTAAATTAATTGAATTATGGGCTCTTCATAAACTGTACACCCAAAGAACAATTTCACAGGGTTATTTTTGTCATCAAGGACAAAGGGAAGGAAACTATGTCACGTCAACAAGATGAGGTCTAGTTTAATACTTCAGTAGCTGTTACAATGCATAGAAGAGTGACCTTGTCTTGGTGAACAAAAGACAGCTGCACTTGTCATAAGAACCCTATTGTGAGTTTACGCACTGCAACAACACTTTCTCGTGTCCCCCTCCAAGTGTTCACAATGAGCATAACCGGGTATTTCTTAACAAATAATGGACATACATTACTTATGGTTTCAAACYGTTTTTGGAACTAACTTACTTTGTGTCATTGCACGTTAAAATATATAATTGGATTAATTCCCATTGGTCAAATATACATGCTTGGCATTTTTAGATAACTACAGTGCTTGAGACTGCCCTATGATCAAGTGGGCTTTCAATGCAGCCAATTTCTCCCCTCCTCTGTCCACCCTGGAATAGCCTGTTGTTAGAACGAGCCTGATAGGTCAAAAGAGGTATACACCTCTAGCCCCAAATACAGATCTTTTGAAATAATCAGTCTAATTCTTGTCCTGACATGGCCCATCTCCATATAGGGCTGATCAACACTCTATAAAGAGTGATGGAGACCAGGGGAGACAGACCAGGGGAGACACAAGGCACTGGACATCCTGAAGGTAAGCATATAGAGGCAGTCTGCTGAGGAGGGCAAATATTATCATCACAGGACCTAACAATAGTCATTACCACATTTAAACTGGCAAGTTGATTGATATTGGTCTTTATATTTGTCTATTTCATTCTCAGTAGAGATCCTTTCCAACGTATCCAAGGTGTGACCAACAACAGGTAAGATTCATAATCCTCTAAAAGAGGTTCTACAACATGCCTCCTAGTGGTTTGTGTGAAGTCTTTTAATGTGTTTCATGAAAACTATTAACAAATTCTTATTCTAATGCCATTTTTATATTTTGGTCTGTACTCAATCTAGTCAACTTGTATATGATGCATAATACGTCTTTCCCGTACAGTAATTACATGTAGTCAGTGTCATCACTAACACAAGCTGTAGATTTGAGCTAYAGTGGACCTAGCTACTTTTGGTCTGCTGTGAACCTCACATGTTTTGGTTTATTTTCAATGTGCTATTGGTTTGCTGACCTTCATATTGTTCAGATAAAGTCTTATCAATCTAGGATTCTAAATCTGGTAGCCTACTGGTGTTCTGCCTCGACATGATTTTTTAAGCTATTATTTAAAAGTTCTATTGGTCTGCCATGCTACAGAATACTACTCATATAAACAGTATATACATACAGTGAAACTAATATTTCAATTGATTTAGGTCTTTGTGGGTAACATTATTGGGACCAATTTAAATAATAACTTAAGTATTAAGGCTAATTTACAAGTATAGTGTAGAGAATCATTGTACCTTCTAAAACGATGTGAAATAACTTTTACATAACCACAAATATTTATATTTTCAGCTTTTTGAAGCTGTTGTACAAAACCGAAAGTAAAATACACAAAAACTAAACTTAAGAACAGGAAGCATAGAAATAGCGCATATAGAACAGATATACCGCTTCCTAGCCTGGCTTTCAATGATCACGACATATCTATAACACATATTTCTATGTTAATTTGGTTGGKTCGCACAAAAAGTGACATATTGCAGCTTTAAGTTTGAGAACAGTTTGTTATGAGAATCCTAACATACAACAAACCTTGGCAACAGTGAGAAGACAGCCACATGTAAATCTGTAGTTTAGCAAATGTAACCTAATAATACATACACAAATACATACATATCCACAACAAATACATGATATTATTCCAACTCAAACCTGGTACTGTGTGTAATATATACATATGTATGTGTTCAATGCTCTTTTCCTGCCTGCACAGGTTTAAGAATGGGGGACGCGTTGATGGCAGAGTTTGGCGGCGCAGCTTCCTATCTGCGTAAGTCAGACAAGGAGCGCATGGAATGCCAGACTAGACCCTTTGACATAAAGAGAGAGTGCTATGTGCCAGACCCTGAGGTTGAGTACGTCAAGGCCACAATCACCAGCAGAGATGGGGCTAAAGTCACCGTTGATACTGAGTTTGGAAAGGTAAATATTTTGGTGAAAAGCATTTCTGAAAATATATGACCTGGAGAAAATCACAAGATAATACATTTTCTACTAGGATAACTCTATGATTGATGAACAGTTAGTTATAAACTRATATAAGTTATGTGCTTTACTGTTGACTATAAACATTCTTCTCACGAGAGATAACAAAGAGCAGAATCCTGACTTGAGATCTTTAACTTTTATGCAAATCAGGCATTACATGTAAATGGTTGATTTGTGAAAATTCAACATTGTGTGCAATCTCAAGATTGGATTTGTCTCAAAAGCTGACGCTCTACACCATGAAATGAAACAAAATCATTTAATTTGCCCATCTTTCAGACTTTACTGTGAAGGAGATGACGTTCACCCCCAGAACCCGCCAAGTTTGATAAAATTGAGGACAGGGATGTTCACCTTCCTGCACGAGCCTGCTGTGCTGTTTAACCTCAAAGAGCGTTACGCAGCCTGGATGATCTACGTAAGTCATGCCTGCCTGCTAATATCGCCATTAAATCAAACATTCATTCAATGAAACTAAATCTGCATCTCCCTCGTCTTCCACAGACCTACTCAGGGCTTTTTCTGTGTCACTGTCAACCCCTACAAGTGGCTGCCAGTGTACGATCAGTCTGTTGTCAATGCATACAGAGGCAGAAAGAGGACAGAAGCCTCCTCACATCTTCTCCATCTCTGACAATGCCTACCAGTAATGTTGTCAGGTAAAATATAACTTTTCCTTTTCATCTACATTGGCATATCAAAAGATTTTTGTGTAATGAAACATTTACTGATACTTCTCTTTCAAAGACAGGGAAAATCAGTCTGTTTTTCACGTAAGTACATCAACCAAAGGTTAATTTGATTTGAGGCTATTTAAGATTAAGATAAATTCTGAGACATAAAACATTTATATTTCAATCCCAGTGGAGAATCCGGTGCTGGAAAGACTGTGAACACCAAGAGGCATACCAGTACTTTGCCAGCATTGCTGCTGTCGGCGGAAAGAAAAGCGCTGCAGAAGAAAAAAAGGTAAATAGAATGCAAATGTTCATCATTATCGATCCCAAATTAAACATTCTTCATGGCTGGATGAGCATATGTTGACCAAATCCATTTTATTCATGGAGTATTTGGTGTTCATTGCAGAATTTTCACACTGTATGGATGTTGGTTTCTAGGGAGCGCGGAGGATCAAATCATCCAGCGCAATCCTGCCTGAGGGCTTTTGGTAATTGCCAAGACCATCAGGAATGACAACTCCTCTCGATTCGTAATGTTGTTCTTTGTTTGCAGTCAAAGACCATTCAAATCTTATCATAAATGTTCATCTGATCCATATCTTCTGTATTTGAATTTATTAGATAATTTTTATTAGGATCCCCATTAGTTGATTCAATGATGTCAGCTAATCTTCTTTGGGTCCATCAGCTAATCTTCCCTTTGGGATGTATGTGTGCAACAGACCTGGGTTAAATACAATTTGTTCTTTGTTTCTTTCAAATACTTTGTGTTTGATCGAGCCTGCCTAGAGTGTGAAAGGTGTGATTTAAACTTCTGGGACTATTCCATCAGTTCCATTACACCACGCAAGCTCAATCAAGCACACCTATTCAAAAAGAAAACAATATCTACTTGAACCCAGATCTGGTGTGCTCATTCATTTCTGCTTTGACAATAACTTACAGGGTAAATTCATCCGAATTCATTTTGGAGTCACTGGAAGCTTTCGTCTGCTGACATTGAGACTTGTGAGTACAATAGATATTTGCTCAGAATTGAACAGATCTCTTTGACAGGAAACACATTAATACCAAAAGCACTTTTCAATACTGATCAGATCTTCTGGAGAAGTCACGTGTAACTTCCAGCTCAAGGCTGAGAGAGACTATCACATCTCTACCAGATCCTGTCCCAAAGAAACCAGAACTGCTGGGTGAGTATTAAATCATCAAACACTACTGAGCAGGGTTAAGGTCTAATTCTGAACTCAACTGAGAACTTCTGATTACAGATTTTATTGGATCCCATGATAAGATGAGCAAACAAATACTGTATAAAATAAATAATACAAAATACTGTGCATTTTTTAAATTAAATACATTTTATACTAATTAAATTGCTCAGAGAAAGAGATTTTGTTTATAAAATCCTTGTGAGGACAACGACATGAGCTTTTTCTAAAATGAACATTGGATAACACATTGGGAGGGAATCTTAGAACCAGCGGTTCCCAAACTGTGGGTGCGCCCTGGTCGGGAGGGGGCCTTACACTATAATTATGTTATGGGCTGATAACCATGCTGACAACAATCAAACTGTGCTGTTCGATATATTTCAGAGAGTGGCTACTCATACCAGCAAATCCTATGACTCGCCTTGACTCCCCAAGGAGAGAATGCTGTTACTTCCATTAATGATGCAGATGAGCTAATGCGTACTGATTCGTAGTTAAAATAATGTTCTAATGAACACTGTATGTGCTTGTAAGTAAGCATTCACTTGCAAGGTTGTTAGTTGGCATGTGACAGAATAAATTTAAACTTGATTTTGAATTTGATTCCACTTGATTTTGAATGTATCAACTCTCTTCTCTCCAATCAAAACAAGTGGCTTTTATTTCGAAACTAGGATGCCTTTAATGTGCTTGGATTCTCCCAAGAAGAGATTAATGGCATTTATAAGCTGACTGGGGCCATCATGCACTACGGCAACCTGAAGTTCAAGAATAAGCAGCGGGAGGAGCAAGCAGAGGCAGATGGCACTGAGGGTGAGCACYGATTAAAAACCTCTCACTTTAACATAAAGTAATGTCTGAAAAATCTGACGGTCAGATTGCCTCCTCCAACCATAAAACTTTGCCTTTCCAGATATTGACAAAGCCGCATATCTGATGGGCCTGAACTCTGCTGACCTGGTCAAGGGGCTGTGTCACCCAAGGGTCAAAGTAGGAAATGAGTGGGTCACCAAAGGTCAGAGTGTCGACCAGGTGAGTCTCAAGAAAGTTGTACATTTCCAGGAGATAATAATTTTGAGCATAAAACTTCTGTTTAGAGTTGCTAATATTTTCATGCCTGTGATTCCCCATTGACGATGCTTTTTAGTCCAGGGCCTGATCTGTGTCTGGGAAACTGTCCCTATGCGTTTATGTGGAGCCTACGTTTTGGCAAATTATTTTCTCAATATTTTGTAGGTGTACTACTCCATTGGTGCACTGTCAAAGAAAATTTACGAGAACATGTTCCTCTGGATGGTGATAAGAATCAACCTTACTCTGGACACAAAGAACGCTCGCCAGCACTACATTGGTGTGCTGGACATTGCCGGCTTTGAGATCTTTGATGTGAGTGATTTGATGAAAAGCCACGTCATGAAACGATTCATCTAAAACATTACAGCTGACAAAATAAAGTAACTGTAAACTTCTATTTCAGTTCAACACCTTTGAGCAGCTGTGCATCAACTTCACTAATGAGAAGCTGCAGCAGTTCTTCAACCACCACATGTTTGTGCTGGAGCAGGAAGAGTATAAGAAAGAGGGCATCGTCTGGGAGTTCATTGACTTCGGCATGGACTTGGCTGCCTGCATTGACCTCATTGAAAGGGTTGGTGTCTTCAGTTTCGCAGTAGTTTAATTTATATGATTGAATCTGATTTCAAACATCACAAGGGCAATCTTCCTAAATGTGTTCAACAACTATTTCTCATATTTATTCACTATGCTTTTGCCTTAGTATTCATTTATTTTCATTCATTTTCCCCTTTCAGCCCATGGGTATCATGTCCATCCTTGAAGAGGAGTGCATGTTCCCCAAGGCCAGTGATTCTACATTCAAAGCTAAGCTGTATGAGAACCATCTGGGCAAAAATGCATGCTTCCAGAAGCCTAGGATTATTAAGGGTAGACCAGAGGCCCATTTCTCCCTGGTTCACTATGCTGGCATTGTTGACTACAACATTGGTAACTGGCTGGTGAAGAACAAGGACCCGCTGAATGAGACTGTGGTCGGACTGTTCCAGAAGTCAAGTCTTAAGTTCCTGGCTAACCTCTTTGTGAGCTATGCTGGAGCAGAAGGAGGTACTATGTGTTTTTAATCGGCAAAGACTACAAACCACTAAAATAAATACAAATGTACATGACAATAATATATTTAATTGATATCATTATTATCCAGGTGCTGAAGAAAAAGCGGCTGGAGGAAAGAAGAAGAAAGGCTCTTCCTTCCAGACTGTGTCTGCATTGCACAGGGTAAATCTGACTTTAAATCAATATACTTCTGATGTTTTCAAWTGGCAGAAAATAACAAATGTATTATATTTGYGCTAAATTTGASATGTCAGTTTGTTGTGGATTGGCATGTTAGCATTAAATGCYGTTATGACTCGTGAGGTACTGRRAGTMATTTATGGAAAATTCTACATTTGWCRTACTYACAGGAGAACTTGGGTAAACTCATGACCAACTTGAGGTCTACTCACCCCCACTTTGTGCGTTGCCTCATCCCCAACGAGACCAAGACTCCTGGGGCCATGGAGAATCCTCTGGTCATGCACCAGCTGCGCTGTAACGGTGTGCTGGAAGGCATCAGGATCTGCAGAAAGGGCTTCCCCAACAGGATCCTGTATGCTGACTTCAAACAAAGGTACAAATTATTATGCTTTTATTATGCATAAATTCAACTGTTTACCTATTCAGGTGTTCCATTTTTGAAGATAATTGCTTTCTGCTTTAAATTCAGATACCGCATCCTCAATCCAAATGCTATCCCTGAGGGTCAGTTCATTGACAACATGAAGGCAGCAGAAAAACTGCTGGGCTCTCTGGACATTGACCACACCCAGTACAGATTAGGACACACTAAGGTACGTTCCCTAAATAGATGAAAAGCAATAAGACCTGTTGGACMTGCAGCAATTACGGGGTCCAAGCAGTATATTACCACTAGGTTAACCTGAGAAATGCCTCTTGAAATAACTGATGACATACCACTGATCATGCTTACTACATATCATCTGTCTCTAGGGGAAATGGATCAAGTCAAGAGATACAAATATTTACCATGTAGTAGATCCATATCTGGCAATATATAAGATATTAAAAGCATTGTGGCCATACTGTTTGAGATAGACTTTCTGTACATGTTTTTAAAAAACGCGCCCATTTTTTTTTTTWACTCTCAGTCATGCGGGGACAGAAGTTGTAAAATGAATTGCACATTACAGGGCCAACTTGTGGTAAATTTGTGCCATTTTCGCAGAGTCAAGAAATTAGCAATCTAAACATGACTACTAAGTTTTATAAATCTGGGATACCACATTCAAGTTATTTGTGGTCAACTGGCAGAAAAATACATTCGTACAAATACAAGACGATCCAACCACCACATTATGGCCTTTGTGTATCATTAGGTGTTCTTCAAGGCTGGTCTCCTGGGTACCCTTGAGGAGATGAGAGATGACCGTCTCGCTCTCATCATCACTGGCATGCAGGCCCGATCACGTGGTCTTCTTGCCAGAATTGAGTTCCAGAAAATCGTTGACCGCAGGTTGGAATAAGAATAGATACAACTTCTGCAGACAATATGGTGGAGGTGGAAAAGGGTGTATAAAAAGCTACTTCTATTCCATTTAACAGGGATGCCTTGCTTGTGATCCAATGGAACATTCGTGCCTTCATGGGTGTCAAGAATTGGCCCTGGATGAAGATGTTCTTTAAGATCAAACCACTGCTGAAGTCAGCAGAGACTGAGAAGGAGATGGCCAACATGAAGGAAGAATTCCTGAAGCTTAAAGAGGCTTATGCTAAAAGTGAAGCCCGTAGAAAGGAGCTGGAAGAGAAGATGGTCTCCCTCATCCAAGAGAAGAATGACCTGCAGATAGCTGTCCAAACTGTGAGTAACTTTAACTGCACTACAGTTACGTTTCTGCACTCACATCCTTTGTCAAAATTGCCTTAGTTAACTAGAGAAATGTAAAAACAGAGAAAGAGGAGACATGATTTGCTAAATAGGTATGTACAATCAGTGGAGCATTTGTAGTCTCCAAATATTTTGCCACCAAACAAACTTCTGAGCTTTGGAGAATTTGATATACTTACAATATATTGACACATTSACAGTCAGAAGACACTATTGGTGATGCTGAAGAGAGATGYGAGRGTCTGATCAAGAGCAAAATCCAGCTTGAGGCCAAAGCCAAAGAGCTGACAGAAAGACTGGAGGATGAGGAGGAGATGAATTCAGAGCTGACTGCTAAGAAGAGGAAGCTGGAAGATGAGTGCTCAGAACTCAAGAAGGACATTGATGATCTGGAGCTCACTCTGGCTAAAGTGGAGAAGGAAAAGCATGCCACAGAGAACAAGGTAAAAGTTGTTCTTCATTCATTGTTAAAACTCCAATTGATTGTTTTGGATGAAAGCGTAATGACATTGTTTCCTTAGGTTAAAAACCTGACTGAAGAGATGGCAGCTCTGGACGAAATCATTGCCAAGCTGACCAAGGAGAAGAAGGCTCTGCAGGAGGCTCATCAGCAAACGTTGGATGACCTGCAGAGTGAGGAGGACAAGGTCAACACGCTGACCAAGGCCAAAGCCAAACTGGAACAGCAAGTTGATGATGTGAGTACCAAATAGGAATTCATAAAAATTACAACAAATAAGTAATATTCTAAAATAGGCTACAATAGAATATTGTTTGATATATCCTTCATCAGCTTGAAGGGTCTCTGGAGCAAGAGAAGAAGGTGAGGATGGACCTTGAGAGAGCCAAAAGAAAGCTGGAAGGAGACTTGAAGTTGACCCAGGAGAGCCTAATGGACCTGGAGAACGACAAGCAACAAATGGAGGAGAGAATGAAGAAGTAAGATCACAGATCAAAAAATGCTTATAGAATATTATTCAGTAGAAAATGCTTTCTCAAAAAGCATGTTCTTCTCAATAGGAAGGACTTTGAAATGAGCCAACTCAACAGCAAGATTGAGGATGAGCAGGCCATGAGTGCCCAACTCCAGAAGAAACTGAAGGAGCTGCAGGTATTTCAATAGCATTATTGAAAAGGGAATCTTTCTGTTACACTTGCAGAGTTGTAAAGTAACGAATTACAACTACTCTCGTTAATGCAATTGAGTAGCTTTTCCAAGTATTTTTCAAAGTCAGTAATTTTATTCTAGTTGAGTAAAATGTTGTGTAACAGTATTCTACTTAAGTAAAATATTTAAGTAATCCTTACACCCCTGATTTTAATTGCTTTGCATGTTTAATTTATTTTAAAATGTTGCCTTGTTGAAACTCATAAAATAAACTAACTTAGATCCTACTGTACATTAATTTTCTCGAGTACTTTTTCAATTTAATGCATGGAAATTATGTGTAACAACATTCAGATAATTAGCTAATTTTGCTAAGGTTATCAAGCTTAATGAAGTAATCAGAGTACTTTTTAAATGATCTACCGTTTACTTTTACTTGAGAGGGATATTTCAGTACTCTTTCCACCATTGTACACTTGACACTTGTTCTGTAAATCGTAATTCCCTCCATTTCAGGCCCGCATTGAGGAGTTGGAGGAAGAGCTTGAGGCTGAGCGAGCTGCCCGTGCCAAGGTGGAGAAACAGAGGGCAGACTTGGCCAGAGAGCTGGAGGAGATCAGTGAGAGACTGGAGGAGGCAGGTGGAGCCACTGCTGCTCAGATTGAGATGAACAAGAAGAGGGAGGCTGAGTTCCAGAAGGTGCGCAGAGACCTTGAAGAGGCTACTCTGCAGCATGAGGCTACAGCTGCCACTCTGAGGAAGAAAAATGCGGACAGTGTGGCTGACCTGGGAGAGCAGATTGACAACCTTCAGAGAGTGAAGCAGAAGCTGGAGAAGGAGAAGAGTGAGCTCAGGCTGGAGTTGGATGATGTGGCCTCCAACATGGAGCAGATTGTGAAGTCCAAAGTATGTGGTATCACTAAGAAAAAAAAAAAAAATGTTATCTGTACATGCTTTTTAAAGATGTAATCTAGTGAAGGTGTTCTGTCATTCAAAAAACAAATGTGTTT
Source organism: Salvelinus sp. IW2-2015 (assembly GCF_002910315.2). Taxonomy (NCBI): domain Eukaryota; kingdom Metazoa; phylum Chordata; class Actinopteri; order Salmoniformes; family Salmonidae; genus Salvelinus; species Salvelinus sp. IW2-2015. Next base: position 26,051,348 of record NC_036854.1, on the reverse strand, counting down.
TTAGACAAACTTGGAGAAAATGTGCCGCACTCTGGAGGACCAGATGAGTGAATACAGAACGAAAGCTGAGGAAGGACAGCGATCCATCAATGATTTCACCATGCAGAAAGCAAAGCTTCAAACTGAGAATGGTATATTAACTAAAAACCTGGACATTCACATGAACAGCAACAACAAATAACCAAATAAGTAATATAATTTGAAATAATTAGAATTGCATTAAAACAGGTGAACTTGCCAGACAGCTGGAGGAGAAGGACTCTCTGGTCTCCCAACTGACCAGAGGTAAGCAGTCCAACGTTCAGCAGATTGAAGACCTCAAGAGACAACTGGARGAGGAAGTCAAGGTATTTATACWAAAAATGCAGTGTCAATAATCAACTTCATTTAACCTCCGGCATAATTTGATTCTTTACAAAATGTCCTTACCAGGCAAAGAACGCACTTGCCCATGCAGTGCAGTCTGCTCGCCATGACTCAGACCTGCTGAGGGAGCAGTATGAGGAGGAGCAGGAGGCCAAGTCTGAGCTGCAGCGTGGCATGTCCAAGGCTAATGCTGAAGTGGCTCAGTGGAGAACCAAGTATGAAACTGATGCCATCCAGAAGACCGAGGAGCTTGAAGATGCAAAGTAAGGATGCTTAATTTAAATTATTATACAAAAGTATTGTAACCAATAGAATCTTATATATATGGGGGATACAGATTCAGAAATGGCTGAAGAATTGCAACATTTACCTGGTTAACTCTGCAAATAGCACTGCTGGGTGATCTGAAAAGTCATAGTCAATCGATCAATAAAATAATAATACACTTAGCAAAAATGGTTATCTTTAATTTACAATCTGTAGAAACTAAGAGAATAGAAAGAAAGGTTCAGAACTTTTGTGAAACATCACAACTGTATGGTGTTCAGAGATAGATGGGAGGGGTTGAGGKTAGCTGAAGGATGGGACTAAAAACAAACAAAAGATAACTCATGTAAAATATACTGCGTCTGTAAAATGTATATAGTATGTATAAGATGGAAGTAAGAGTGTTGTTGTTGTCGTCCATTAGTTTACTCCAATTAGGGGAGGGATGGTAGGGTTTGGGGAAAATAATAAACGAACACATATTTAAAAAATATATACATTTAATAATATATCTTTATAAAAAAAWATATATGGGGGATTGGAAAGTATGCAGACAATTACATTGATAGAAGCCACAATCTATTTGCAATATTGAAGCTGACAAAAAAAAGAAGCAAGGTTTCTTTCTTACTTTCTCTTACTTTTAAGGCTATTCAACCTTGGCTGAATTAGTGACACACAAATGTACATGATGATACATAGATTACCTGATATACAACCATTAAATATCAGACGGAAAAAAGGCAGATGTCTTAAATGTTTCTCATCTATGTCAATCCAGGAAGAAGCTGGCTCAGCGTCTGCAGGATGCAGAGGAAGCTGTGGAAGCTGTTAATGCTAAATGCTCCTCCCTGGAGAAGACTAAACACAGACTCCAGAATGAGATTGAAGATCTCATGGTGGATGTGGAGAGATCTAATGCATCTGCTGCCGCTCTGGACAAAAAGCAAAGGAACTTCGACAAGGTAAGAAAATAAATTGTAGACAAGTCCAATTAGCCTTCATTACCACTGTGATTATTATTTGACCCTGCTGGTCATCTATGAACATTTGAACATCTTGGCGATGTTCTGTTATAATCTCCACCCGGCACAGCCAGAAGAGGACTGGCCACCCCTCATAGCCTGGTTCCTCTCTAGGTTTCTTCCTATGTTCTGGCATTTCTAGGGAGTTTTTCCTAGCCACTGTGCTTCTACACCTGCATTGCTTGCTGTTTGGGGTTTTAAGCTGGGTTTCTGTACAGCACTTTGTGACATCAGCTGATGTAAGAAGGGCTTTAAAAATACATTTGATTGATTATAGTACATGATAGGGACAGCATGTAGCCTAGTGGTTAGAGAATCCCAGCTCAGATGAGAAAATCTGGCGTTGAATTAGCCGACAACCAGAAGGTTGCTGTCATCATCCTACATACCCTTGAGCAAGGCACTTCACCCCTATAATTGCTCCAGGGGAGTTGCACTGCGGCTGACCCATTGCATTCTGCCCGTGTTTTCTCGGGGGCTTAGGTTGTGAGCATCGTTCTTCTGTAAGTTAATGGACAATAAAGTACATCTTATCCTAATAATATACCGTATTGAAATCACTTACGTTTCCAGGTCCTGGCTGAGTGGAAGCAGAAGTTTGAAGAGTCTCAGACTGAGCTGGAGAGCTCCCAGAAAGAGGCCAGATCTCTCAGCACTGAACTCTTCAAACTCAAGAACTCGTATGAGGAATCTCTGGATCATCTAGAGACCATGAAGAGGGAGAACAAGAACCTTCAAGGTCAGAGCATGTGCATTATTGCCTATATAACTTAGTTAATTAAAGATCAATATGTTATAGAGATCCCAAAAATATTGTAGTTATTAGGCTTGGGTGTTTTTCCATATGTACTGTATACCGGGGTATTTTGAAATACCGACGTTATGATTTTCAATACTATAAATGTAACTATCTAAGATGTGCCAAATAAATATACACCAACGGTAATACCGTATACCCCGGTATGAAGGTATGAACATCTGGATACAGCCCAACCCTACCAGTTGTCACAAAAAGATTTATGTAAAATTATATTTTTCCACAGAGGAAATTTCTGACTTGACTGAGCAACTTGGTGAGGGAGGAAAGAGCATCCATGAGCTGGAGAAGATCCGTAAACAGCTGGAGCAGGAGAAGGCTGAGATACAGTCAGCTCTAGAGGAAGCTGAGGTAAGAATAGAAAACATTTACTGATAGTGAAAGTACCAGAATTGAATTGTAAAATATTCTCAACTATGGGTGGCTGTGTTCTCATAGGGCTCCCTAGAGCATGAGGAGGGCAAGATCATGAGAGCACAGCTGGAGTTCAATCAGGTCAAAGCTGACATTGAACGGAAGCTAGTGGAGAAGGATGAGGAGATGGAGATGAATAAGAGGAACCAGCAGAGAGTGGTGGATACCCTGCAAAGCTCCCTGGAGTCAGAGACTCGCAGCAGGAATGAAGCTCTCAGGCTGAAGAAGAAGATGGAGGGAGATCTCAATGAGATGGAGATCCAGCTCAGCCAGGCTAACAGGCAGGCAGCAGAGGCCCAGAAGCAACTTAAGGGTCTTCATTCCCATCTGAAGGTAATACTTCCACACCATTGTGAATTAAAAATATTGCTTGTGCCTTCACAAAAAGCCAAACCACACTGTGAAACAATAAATATAGTAAAATCATAAATTCTCTCTACAGGATTCTCAAATGCAGCTGGATGATGCTCTTCGTGGCAATGATGACCTGAAGGAGAACATTGCTATTGTAGAGAGACGCAACAACCTGATGCAGGCTGAACTGGATGAGCTGAGAGCCATGGTGGAGCAGACKGAGAGAGGCCGCAAACTGGCTGAGCAGGAACTGCTGGATGTTAGTGAAAGAGTTCAGCTCCTGCACTCACAGGTAAGACGGTAATAGATMACAATTTGTGTTCTCCTTAAAATGTCTGCGATTTGAGACTTGTTGAGGTTATATTAAAAGTAATTTGTCATATATATGTRTAGAACACCAGCCTGTTGAGCCAGAAGAAGAAGCTAGAAGGTGACACATCCCAGCTTCAGAATGAAGTGGAGGAAGCTGTGCAGGAGTGCAGAAACGCTGAGGAAAAGGCCAAAAAGGCCATTACCGATGCTGCCATGATGGCAGAGGAGCTGAAGAAGGAGCAGGACACCAGTTCTCATCTGGAGCGCATGAAAAAGAACATGGAGCAGACCATCAAGGACCTGCAGCACCGCCTGGATGAAGCTGAACAAATTGCCATGAAAGGTGGCAAGAAGCAGATCCAGAAGCTGGAGTCCAGAGTAAGTGTCTGAGGCCCAGCTACATAATCTTCTATTAATTCCAAATCATTTTTCATATTTCTAGCTTTAATATTAAAAGCAGTGTAATAACAACGTAATTGGAAGTAGTGTGTTAACATCCATCATGTCTTTCTAGGTGAGGGAGCTAGAGAGTGAAGTGGAAATGGAGCAAAGGAGGAGCAGTGATGCTGTGAAAGGWGTCCGTAAATATGAGAGACGCATCAAGGAACTCACCTACCAGGTACATCATATATTTTAATTTGACAGTGCACTATTAACATGCTAAGAATCAAATGTAAGATATACAAATGACAATTTTTTCCTTTCTTTTTGGCTACAGACTGAGGAAGACCGTAAGAATTTGTCCCGTCTTCAGGACCTGGTGGACAAACTGCAGCTGAAGGTCAAATCCTACAAGAGAACTTCAGAGGAGGCTGTAAGTAGAAAACGTTCCATCATCCAACTGATGAATCTGTAATTCTCAAATTGTTGTTTGCAAGAAACTTAACATTATTCACAGGATTTTTAACATTCATATTTAACATTATTCACAGGAGGAACAAGCCAATTCCAGTTTGGGCAAGTTCCGCAAGATTCAGCATGAACTGGATGAGGCAGAGGAGAGGGCTGATATTGCTGAGTCTCAGGTTAACAAGATGAGAGCCAAGAGTCGTGATTCCGGCTCCAAGGTCAGTGAAGTTACCTTTTTAACATACATAGTTGTAATGGTTATAATTAAGCAGATTCCCATTTGTAATGTATGGCAAAATCCTCAACCTTAAATAGCTTCAAAGCTAAAGTCTGGGATCTGGGAATCTGTTTAATGGTCTTTTCAATTCTCTATATTCACCCATTGATTCCTGAAGAAAATAAGTAATACATTAATTATTTGTTAAATTGTTACTAAGTAACTATACCTGTTGAAATTCCCAACTGTAAAATTTCAACCAGAGGTCACAGTATAAACCATTTTCTCATAATCAATCCATCTTCTCTGTCACAGAAAGGAAAGGATGAAGAGTGAGGCCAAGAGTTGTGATGTCGGCTCCCAGGTCAGTTCTTTCCATCAAAATAATGATATTGGTTTTCATTTGTCATGTATGACGACGGCCCCAACATCAATAGCTTTGTAAGTATTTGATGTCCAATAACCATACGACTACCTATAAAGTGTTATTCTATTATATTCTATACATTTGAATAATATTTCCTGTCATGGGTTAAAAAATGTTTTTTCAAAAGCATAATATTTATTGGTGGTGACTTACTGTGATGGCAAGCAACGCATTGTTATTTACTTATAAATACTAGACATTTACTTAGATAAACACTAGACATCRTTGCTTCTTTCATTATTTTTGTAAAATCTTTAATTTACTAGTAAACAGTTTGTGTAATGCATGATGTTTGTAGTGTATTCTGTAAACTCAAACAAGGTGTCCCATTGTTTCATTTATAGTTGATGACCCACAGAATATTCTAAGAATGTTTTTAGTGTTCACAATAGTTAATTCACTTTGAACCTTTATCCATCTTCTGTCACAGAAATGTCATGATGAAGAGTGAAGCTCTCGGATGGACCTTACTGAACATCTCCTGACTATAGTGATATAGTTTTCTATATTCTCCATGTAACATGAGCAGAATAAAGAATAAAGTCAAGTTAAAATAGGCCTTCTGTGTTTTGCTTTTTTCTATTACAAACAGGAATTCCAGACATTTTATAAGCATGAAATCAACTATTATTTAACAAAATTAAGTAAACACTAGTTTTCATAGAATATACTGATAATTTACCCCACAGARGATCAGGAAAATAGACAAACATCTCTGGCGGTGTTCCTGAGCCAAATTGTGTCCCCTAAATCAGTGGCTTCCAACCAGGGGTACTAGGACCCCTGGGGGTACTTAGCCTATCCACAGTGGGTACTTGGGAAGACTCATGAGACCATAGGCCTACTGGTAAAATGCACGAGGGGGTACTTCAGTAGTATTCTGGCAGAGCAAAATTCAGTTGGTCGTACAGTAATTGAAAAAGGTTGGGAACTACCCTAAATGGACAGGTACATTGTTCAGAAAATACCTAATTAGACAGAAAGTGAAACTACTATCCACACCGATGAACAATATATTTTGTTTGCCTAAAACTTAGGATTTGTGAGGTTTCATGAGATTCTGATTAATATTAGATCATATTTGCATGTGACCCAACATTACATCCATGGAGTATCTTTATCTACTGACAAAAAGGCGCTAGAGTTTTAGCGTTTGTTGATTTTCTCTTGAAAGAAATCAACACAGCGACAATTATGTGGCAAGTGAATTTACACACATAAAATCATCAAAGATCAGTGGCTTAGCATCCTGTTGGCTATGTCCCCTGGACACTGGTTCCCGTTTTCTAAACGTTCTCAAAAAATCTGTCACTGAAATTCACACTTCTACTCAATACAACACATTGAATTTAACTTCCAACTGTTCACTGTATAATAGAATGCTGCATAGAATGGCTGATTTGCTCATATTTGCAAAGGCCTACCTGTGTTCCAGGCTGAATCACATCCGGCTGTGATTAGGAGTCCCATAGGGCGGCGCACAATTGGCCCAGCGTCGTCCGGATTTGGCCGTCATTGTAAATAAGAATTTGTCCTCATCTGACTAGCCTATTTAAATAAAGGTTAAATAAAACAAATAAAAAAACATTTGGCTGGAGGAATGAATATATATGCATCATGATTTGCATGTCATTGTCAGTAAGGGAAAATTGCATGAAAGCTTCTTTACTCTTCAGACACACTTTCCCTCCTTACCTTACGCACTCTCGCTCCCTTCCTCTCATAAACACACACACCACTCTCTCTCCCTCCCTCATATAAACATACATATCCCTCTCTCTCCCTCCCTCCCTCCCTCTCATAAACACACACACCACTCTCTCTGTCTCCCTCCCTCCCTCTCAAACACCCACACCACTCTCTCCCTCCCTCCCTCTCATAAACACACACGCCACTCTCTCTCTCCCACACACAAAACAATGACATTACTCAACTCCAAACTTTTAAAACATTAAGCAACAAACAGAATTTAAGGAGCACAAGAAACAAATGTATATATTTATAATTTGTATATAGTTTAGGCTTACATTAGACCTACAGTGCATTCGGAAAGTATTCAGACCCCTTGATCTTTTCCACAATTTGTTACGTTACAGCCTTATTCTAAAATTGATTCAATATTTTTTTCCCTCAATCTACACACAATACCCCATAATGACAAAGCAAAAACAGGTTTCTATAAGTTTTTGCAATCGTATTAAAATATTATATTTACATAAGTATTCAGATCCTTTACTCAGTACTTTGTTGAAGCACCTTTGGCAACGATTACAGCCTCGAGTCCTCTTGGGCTACAAGCTTGGCACACCTGTATTTGGGGAGTTTCTCCAATTCTTCTCTGCAGATCCTCTTAAGCTCTGTCAGGTTGGATGGGGAGCGTCGCTGCACAACTATTTTCAGGTCTCTCCAGAGAYGTTCGTTCGGGCTCATGTCCGGGCTCTGGCTGGGCCACTCAAGGACATCCTGAAGCCACTCCTGCGTTGTCTTGGCTTTGTGCTTAGGGTCATTGTCCTGTTGGAAGGTGAACCTTTGCCCCGCTCTGGAGCAGGTTTTCATCAAGGATCTCTCTGTACTTTGCTCCCATTCATCTTTCCCTCAATCCTGACTAGTCTCCCAGTCCCTGCCGCTGAAAAACATCCCCACAGCATGATTCTGCCACCACCATGCTTCACCGTAGGGATGGTGCCAGGTTTCCTCCAGACGTGACACTTGGCATTCAGGCCAAAGAGTTCAATTTTGGTTTCATCAGACCAGAGAATCTTGTTTCTCATGGTCTGAGAGTCCTTTAGGTGCCTTTTGGCAAACTCCAAGCAGGCTGTCATGTACCTTTTACTGAAGAGTGGCTTCCGTCTGGCCATTCTACTATAAAGGCCTGGTTGGTGGAGTGCTGCAGAGATGGTTGTCCTTCTGGAAGGTTCTCCCATCTCCACAGAAGAACTCTGGAGCTCTGTCAGTGACAATCGGTTTCTTGGTCACCTCCCTGACCAAAACCCTTCTCCCCCGATTGCTCAGTTTGGCCGGGCGGCCAGCTCTAGGAAGAGTTTTGGTGGTTCCAATCTTCTTCCATGTAAGAATGATGGAGGTCACTGTGTTCTTGGGGACCTTCAATGCTGCAGAMATTTTTTCGTACCCTACCCCAGATCTGTCTCTGAGCTCTATGGACAATTCCTTCGACCTCATGGCTTGGTTTTTGCTCTGATATGCACTGTCAACTGTGGGACCTTATATAGACAGGTGTGTGCCTTTCCAAATCCAGTCAAGTTGTAGAAACATCTCAAGGATGATCAATGGAAACAGGATGCACCTGAGCTCAATTTTGAGTTTCATAGCAAAGGGTCTGAATACTTATGTAAATAAGGCATTTCTGTTGTCTAAAATCCTTTTTTTTGCATTGTCATTATGGGGTATTGTGTGTAGATTAATGAGTAAAATAATGTATTTAATCAATTTGAGAATAAGGCTGTAATGTACATTTTTKGGRGAAAAGTCAAGGGGTCTGAAGCACATCTCATGACTAGCAGACACTTTTCCTTTCTTCCTGTGTCAATCAACAAGTTACCAGGTTGTTAACTAGGTAACATGACTGAACAACGTTGTTTGTTATTAAACCCATAATTATCTACCCGGGATTAGTTTAAAACGGCCCGCAACATGGTTTGTGAAATGTTCAAAAATGCATGCGAATGCCGATAGATATTTAAAAAAAAGTCATCTCCGGTATTATGGGTCATATTTTTGTCATATGGGTCATATTGTTTTTAACCGTTTAGACTAGAGACAAGCCATCTTCTTTGCTGTAAAGCTGGAAGCATGGCTGTTGTGAAGCGGTGCTCCATTTTTCTTCTCTGACACTCAGAGGCTGCACGACCGAGAACTTGCAAAGACTACTCAGATTGGCCTGTGCTCTTGGTTAAAACAGGCGATGAAATTATACAATGTATCAACATTGCTTGCTTTGCTCGCTGCTCCAATGTAACACATGTACAAATCTAACAGCAGAAGACTCAGCAAGGTCTGGGTCTGCATCCCCACTGCTAAATTAAATATTTTTTTAACCGACGGAGGAATAAATGCGCACGAAGAGTGGAGAGAAGCAGGTGAGTGAGGGCTGGTAGGGAATGCAACCTGCGCATACAAGAGACCATCAAATAAAATGTTATTTGTCACATGCGCCGAATACAACTGGTGTAGCCCTTACAATGAAATGCTTACTTACAAGCCCTTAACCAACAATGCAGTTTCAAGAAAAATATGTGCTAAGTAAAAAAATAGATAAGTAAAAAATAAGAAATAAAAGTAGCAAATAATTAAAGAGCAGCTGTAAAATAACAATAGGARGCTATATACAGGGGGTACCGGTACAGAATCAATGTGCGGGGGACTAGTGGCTATTGCTTAAATTCAACAGAATTTATAAACAAAACTGACTTTATAAACATTTAATAAATTCTGCAATGTTTGAAGTATCATGACGTTTTGGTACCGTGATATTACCGTGCTCCCAGTATACACTGTAACACTAGTAGAGAGAAGCATGGAAGTAATGGAAAAAGGTACTTTCATAATTCTGTCAGTCCAGCCAAAGCAATCCGAATTAACCCCACCCAGAATTCAATAAAAATGTTAATGTCGGACACCATGTTTAGCGCCTTCTTTATGAGCAAAAAAGGGAATAACACACATTATGTATTACTATCCATATTAACAGGCTAATACAGGATTTGTAAAGTTGACCCACCTCATGATAAGGATTTCAATAAGAATTCCGGTCCTCAGTGGAGCTGCACCTACAGGAATGGAATCAGATCAGACATATTCATTAAAAGAAAGGTGAGAGTGGGGCAGCAGGCCATCTTGCTCCTTCAATAGGGGAAGCACAGATGAATAAGGCGCTGCAACAGAGTGTGACTTGTGTGTGTGGTAAGGCAGTTTGATTGGAAGAGGAGTCTGGTCTGAACAGCTGGGGGCTGTTCCCAATTCCCTAAGCCGCATACTACGGTTGCGTGAACACTTTAGACAGCACCATTAATTACTTAAGATATATTAAGACATTCTTACAGTAGGTTCAAACAAGGCAAGAGACCTAATTTAACCTTTATTTAAGCAGGGGTCCCATTGAAACCACGGTCTCTTTTTCATCCATTGTTTTTAAACAACCACATTTACTCAGTGAAGAGGTCTTCTAGTGGTTAGAGCGTTGGGCCAGTCACCGAAAGGTTGCTGGATCGAATCCCGAGCTGACAAGGTAAAAATCTGTCGTTCTGCCCCTGAACAAGGCAGTTAACGTGGGATGTCCCCCACACCTCTCTGATTCAGAGGGGTTGGGTTAAATGCGGAAGACACATTTCAGTTGAAGGCATTCAGTTGTACAACTGACTAGGTAKCCCCCTTTACCTTTCTAAGGCTTCAACGACTTACTTTGAAGCAGTCCCTCCTTTTAGATGGCGCTAAAAGGTGGCATTGCAGCTATTAACCCCTGACATAAAACCCCTTAACCCCTGACCTAAAACTTAACTATTTGCTTCCTGCCCTCAAGCTTAGCATCCGCATTCCTATCCTCAACTACGGTTCAATCACACGCACCAGCTGGTTCTCCAAGTGAATGCTTTTCAGAAATGTTTACTCTCTATGGCCTTGACAAGGATGCATTGGTTATAGTAAACTTGAAATAATTAATACCTTCCCTCCATTCACCATTAGTGATGTTTTCGTTCAAGGACGAATATTGTAGTAATATTGTAGTAATTATTATTAGTAATGATCTTAAATTGCTTTATTTATCTGTGACCAAATTTCAGTGAACAGACATTTTTATAGACCACTATCTAATCTCAGATATCAATGTACCTCACAATCTGTCCATCTCAATCAGAGAAAAGCACTCGGCAACGTTATATTCCCTTTTGTGCGAATGGAGCGATTTCCCCTACCAGCTGTGCTGTCTCTCCCAGTAGCCTGCGCAGCACAGTGGTAAGTTTCTCGAAACCAAGTGAAATAGCAAAAAAAATGTCTGGACCCTTCTATTACATGCCATTTACATGTAAATTTGAGATTTTGTTTAAATATAGTGAACCAAACCAACACCACACAAACCAGCAMCTTGAGAGATAGCAACAGCTACACTCCCATTATTAAAGGCACCTCCTATATTAAGGCTTATAATTCAATCACAACCATACCTGTATTCTGCTTCTGTTGATGCTTCTCTATTCAGTTCTTCATTGCACTTTTGAAAGACGCTAATTAGAATGTAACTATGAGTAATATCATTGTTGAATGTTTTTTTGGTAATTAGTCATTAAACAATGCTTTCTAGCTGAGACCCTGGGTCTCGACCCCGCCCTGTGCAACTGGGTCCTGGACATTCTGACGGGCCACTCCCAGGTGGTGAGGGTAGGAAACAACATCTCTACCCCGCTGATCCTCAACACTGGGGCCCCACAAGGGTGCATTCTCAGCCCTCTCCTGTACTCCCTGTTCACCCATGACTGCGTGGCCATGCACGCCTCCAACTCAATCATCAAGTTTGCAGACAACACTACAGTGGTAGGCTTGATTACCAACAACGACGAGACGGCCTACAGGGAGAAGGTGAGGGCCCTCGCAGTGTGGTGTTAGGAAAATAACCCCACACTCAACGTCAACAAAACAAAGGAGATGATCGTGGACTTCAGGAAACAGCAGAGGGAGCACCCCCCTATCCACATCGACGGGACAGTAGTGGAGAAGGTGGAAAGTTTTAAGTTCCTCGGCGTACACATCACGGACAAATTGAATTGGTCCACCCACACAGACAGTGTGGTGAAGAAGGCGCAACAGCGCCTCTTCAACCTCAGCAGGCTGAAGAAATTTGGCTTGTCACCAAAAACACTCACAAACTTTTATAGATGCACAATCGAAAGCATCCTGTCGGGCTGTATCACCGCCTGGTACGGCAACTGCTTCGCCCACAACCGTAAGGCTCTCCAGAGGGTAGTGAGGTCTGCACAACGTATCAAACTACCCGCCCTCCAGGACACCTACACCACCCGATGTCACAGGAAGGCCAAAAAGATCATAAAGGACAACAACCACCCGAGCCACTGCCTGTTCACCCCGCTATCATCCAGAAGGCGAGGTCAGTACAGTATTTACTCTTCAAGCCCAGTGCAGTCAAAAACTATATTTTCCTGTGTTTTATATATATTTCCACACTATGAGGTTGGAATTATACTGTACAATTGTTACAATTATAATGCCCTTTTAGTGTAAGAGCTGAAATGTCAGTGTGTATTGGTGGGATGGAGTTTTGGCCTGCCTGTTGACATTGGCAACAGTAAACTAGTTTTCAGTTTTCCCCTTCCCACTCAGACCACTCTCAGACAGTCCTAGCTAAATTCTTGCTTAAAAAAKTACTATTTTCTAAGAAGCTTTATTTATCTATTTTTGACCATTTTAATTGAAAACAATCAAAAGGTGTTTAACTGTTACCCAGAAATGACTTGATATTGCGATATAAAAATGTCTGCATTGGACCTTTAAACTTATTATGCATGTCTATTCATTCAATATTTCTTTTTTATGTAGTATGCTCTAGTACATTCTAATTAAAATCTGGACTTCATAGCCAGATCCTCTGCTTAAATATTTTTTTATTTATTCTTCCCTTTAACTTGGGACATCAGGTGGGTGCAATTAATTATCAGGTACAACATAAAACCAGCAGACCTCCAGGGAAGTGTAATGACTTTCATCGGTTGAAAGAGAGGAGGACCAAAGCGCAGCGTGGTACGTTTCCATATTTATTGGAATACTTTTTCAATACGAACAAAAACAATAAACAGACGAAAACCAACGAAGCTACAGTCCTGAACTAGTGAACATAGAACACATGAACGCACGAACAGGAACAATCACCCACAAACCAAGAGTGAAAACAGGCAACCTAAATATGGTTCCCAATCAGAGACAATGTAAAACACCTGCCTCTGATTGAGAACCATATCAGGCCTATAAGACAAACCTGACCTAGAAAGATAGAACATAGACTATACCAACCCAGCTCACGTCCTGACCAACTAAATAAAGACAAAACAAAGGCAATAAGGTCAGGAACGTGACAGGAAGGATGGATTTGAATACCCCTACTCTAATAGTAGTAGTATTCTACACTTTAATGTAGCAAGTATCACAGCTGTGTGCTGGAAAACCTTGGTATTGCATGGGTGAGGTTGAGCTGTGATGCTTTTTGAATTTCCTGGCTTTTTCGGCTTTTGACCAGCCCTAACTTCTCACTGAAAACAGTTTTGGTATTCAATAACTTGGTTTATTGATGGTGAACTACAAAAGTTTAATTGACCAATTAGTTTGTTTAATAATTCACCAATAAAGTAATCACAGGATAATATTACTACATCACAGAGCAGTTCTGATGAATACCCTGTATTTTGGAAAGCTGTTAAGTAATTGATTATTTTATAGTAGCCTAGCCTTATAGTAGCGTGTATGTTTAACCATATTTTAAGGACTTTCATGGTAGTAAATGTTTTGATGATTCATATACAATTTATTTTACATGAAATATACTGAACAAAAATACAAACACAACATGTAAAGCGTTGGTCCCATGTTTCAAGAGCTGAAATAAAACATCCCAGAAATGTTCCATAAGCACAAAAAGCGTATTTCTCWGAAATTTTGTGCACAAATTTGTTTACATCCATATTAGAGAGCGTTTCTCCTTTGTCAAGAAAATCCATCCACCTGACAGGTGTGGCATATCAAGAAACTGATTAAACAGCATGATCAATACACAGTTGCACCTTGTGCTGGGGACAATAAAAGGCAACCCTAAAATGTGTACTTGTGTCACACAAGACAATGCTACAGATGCCTCAAGTTTTGAGGGAGCGTACAATTGGTATGCTGATTGCAGGAATGTCCACCAGAGCTGTTGACAGATCATTTGATGTTAATTTCTCTACCATAAGCCACCTCCAACATCATTTTAGAGAATTTGGCAGTATGTCCAACTAACTGGCCTCACAACCGCAGACCACGTGTAACCACACCAGCCCAGGACCCCCACATCCGGCTTCTTCACCTGCGGGATCATCTGAAACCAGCCACCCGGACAGCTGACAAAACGGAGGAGTATTTCCTACTGTAATAAAGCCATTTTGTTTGGAGAAAACTCATTCTGATTGGCTGGGCCTGGCTCCCCACTGGGTGGGCATATGCCCTCACAGGCCCACACATGGCTGTACCCCTGCCCAGTCATGTGAAATCCATGGATTAGGGCCTAATKAATTTATTTAAATTGACTGATTTCCTTATATGAACTTTAACTCAACAAAACCGTTGACATTGTTGCATGTTGCGTTTATATTCTTGTTCAGGTAAGTGTTATACTTACCTTTAATAAAAATCTTTAAAAAATAATAACTAATACTTGAACAAAAAGAAGGTCATATTTCATCTGTTACCCTTCCTACAGTAAGGGTGAAAGTACAGGGACTGTGAAGTGATCTCCTGGGCTGCAGACTCAGAATGTTCTCCCTGTACTTCCAATGTTGTCCACTTGGGGAAGGTAGAAAATAAACTGAACTATTATCCACTTCTTTACTGGCTTCTAATGCCACTACTGGTAAGTTATCAGAACTCACAACAAATTATCTATACCAAAAACGAAATGGGAGTAAGGTCCTGTAAAATAAAGGCTTTTTGTTCCGTCTTTGGGATGCAGACCATGACACTCCAATTTGATAATAATAGCCACACTTATTTCTTAAAATATGAAATCCCTGCACCTACACATTGAATACCGCATTCTGACAGTTATGTATGAGTTACAGATAATGTCATTATGACTTACCTTGGTCAGTGCTGATTATCTTCCTAGAGGAAGGTTTGTGGAGACTGCTCCTGCATTACTAGCCTACCTCCTTCACTCACTCCCTGTCAGGGAGCCCACGTGCCTTGGTGAGGAAAGAGATGGTCTCAGCCTGGGGGAGCCGTGGAGATGGACTTGCAGTCTGTCATTCTATGGAGACAAAGGATGACAGGAGAATAGGTTAAGGTGAGTTCATGTGTTCAAGTACATCAAGCAAGATTCAAATAACCCCCTTAAAACCCATTCAGGAATTGACACCATATAGCAAGACCTCACACACACACTCACACTCACACACACACACACACACACACACACACACACACACACACACACACACACACACACACACACACACACACACTTACCCAGCCACCAGGCCCCACACCACACACACTGAGACGGCAGTGGAGGGCACAGCCACCCCTTCTCCCCTCCACACAAACACACGACAGCTGGGAATGGGACCCTTAGCAAGTCATTGAAGGGCAGGAGATGGTATGTTCAGCTTTGGAAGCTATTGCAGAACCTCAAGGCTGAAGCGAGGTGCAAGGTGTGAAGTTGAAAGAGTCAAAAGGCCTCCAGTATACTATAATGCACAGGTCTTGAAGGAGGTAACACACTTTCCAGCTATGTCACCCCTACATCATCACCTTAACAGCTTGACTTTCCCCATATTGTACATGATGCCCTGACAGCTATCTTGATCTTTAACAGTATGGCACTTACAAATCTAAGACCCCATGCCCCTTGTCTCAGCACCTTATCAGATATCCACTTAGTCTAATGGAAATTTAAAGGGAGAGAATGGAATAGAATGAAATGTTTTTGTGAGAATAGAATTGTATTAAGACTGAGTTGATCCATACTTTACACAAAATATGCTAATAAATAAGGGGGTAAAACTATAAAAGGCTATTTACCAAGGTTTAAATGTGATATTGTCTTTGAAAGTGAAAGTTTGACGAGTATCTGGCCTGTTGGACACATTTTCCTTGAAGGAGCACTAAATAATTATTTGTAAAATAAAAAATATCTTTCTTTCTTTCAAACTTAGGCATGACGCCCTGGGTGTAAGTTTGACGCCCTGGGTGTAAGTTTTGTTAACAACTCATGTAAGTAAGCATTTCACTGTTAATCCACACCTGTTGTTTACGAAGCATGTGATAAATACAATTTTATTTGATGTTGATGTTGAGTCCCCCAACATGAGTTGCTTGAGGAAGGTGGCTTGTGTTCAATTTGTGGCCTGGAAATATTTATGTGAAAAGGTTGCAGCTATTACAATGTCACATGGTGAGGGCCACAGTAGAAGGAATCCAATAAGAATTTCACAGGTTTATATTTGTCCTCAAGGATAAAAAGTAGACAATGCCACGTCAACAAGATGGGGCCTAGGGTTATGCTTACAGTAGACGGGAATCTCGGCGACAATACATAGGACAGTGACCTTGCCTTTGTGAACAAATGAGGACAGCTGCAGTTATCTTGCAATGATTTCACACCATGCAAGACTAACATGTCATCTCAATGACCTTAAGCAATCACAACACGCAAACAACAAAATTGTTCATAAGAGACATCCTACTTTGTTGCCAAACATTTACTAGAACATAAAATGCAAAACTCAAAAAATTAATCTTCATAAAGACTACTCCCCCTTACTGGCATTGCTGACATATTGCACCAAAACACTAGATGCAAGGGATTTCCAATGCTCAAACATACCAGATTGATAAGTGTTGGATATACATGGTGCCTGAAACTGCTCTATAAAGGAGGGTGCTAAAATAGTCTCTGAAATGTCCTAACGTCGTCATGTAGCCATCTCGTAAAGTGACATTCCAAAAAAGGAGTTACAGCAAAGGGTGATGCTATACATGCACCGTGGGATTTTGCTCCCCTCCTCCCACCTCATTGGTCTGAGAAACACACCCTCTACTTCCAAATACAGATCTTCTAAAATAATCAGACTAATTTATTACAATAGATGGCCCATCTCCATATAGGGCTGATCAACACTCTATAAAGAGTGATGGAGACCAGTGGAGACAGACCAGGGGGAGACACAAGGCACTGGACATCCTGAAGGTAAGCATATAGAGGCAGTCTGCTGAGGAGGGCAAAGATTATCATCACAGGACCTAACAATAGTCATTACCACACATAAGTGTTCAGTTGATTGATTTTGGTCATTGTATTTGTCTATTTCATTCTCAGTAGAGATCCTTTCCACCAAACGTATTCAAGGTGTGACCAAGAACAGGTAAGACTAATAGTCTTCTATTAGTATATAGGTTTTTAAATATAAGTTTTACAACGCGCCTCTTAGTGGTTTGCATTAAGTCTTTAAATGTGTTCCATGAAAACTATACATTTTTATACTAATGTTTTATTTTGTTGTCTACTCATCTAGTCAACTTGTATATGATGCATAATACGTCTTTCCCGTACAGTAATTACATGTAGTCAGTGTCATCACTAACACAAGCTGTAGATTTGAGCTATAGTGGACCTAGCTACTTTTGGTCTGCTGTGAACCTCACATGTTTTGGTTTATTTTCAATGTGCTATTGGTTTGCTGACCTTCATATTGTTCAGATAAAGTCTTATCAATCTAGGATTCTAAATCTGGTAGCCTACTGGTGTTCTGCCTCGACCCTCATGTCTTTTTTAGGCTATTATTTTAGGCCGTGGCTGCGAATCCAACTTTTTCGGCCTCACTCAAAGATCCGGCGCTTTCCGAAGCTTATGCGCATGTGCGGATCCCATTCTGCGAATGTGTATATTCTATACTTTATGAGCAGAGAACAGGCTACTCAAGCGAATGGCGCATGTTTAATAATAAAGTTAGATCAAAGCTGAATCAGTGTCTGCAAGATCACATAACAAGCACCGTGACCATTCGCCTGAGTAGCATGTTCTCTGCATCTAAAGGTGAGAATATGCACACGCGCAGGACGTGATCTGCACATGCGCAGAGGCTTCGGGAAGCTCCAGATGTTTTAGCGCAGTGGACAAAAAATCCTGAAAAAGTCAGATCCACAGCCACTCCATATATTTTACATTTCTATTGGTCTGCCATGCTGGCACAGTATACTGCTCATATACAGAACATACATAAAGTGATACTAATATCCAATTTTCCAATTTATTTAGGTCTTTGGGGAAAATGTTTGGGAGTGAGTTTTTTAAATTAATTTTGTGAAGTATTAAGGCAAAATCAAAGGGCTGTAAGTTAGCCCTTTGATTTTGCCTTAATACTTCACTAAATTAATTTTTAAAAGTCGGTCCCAAACATTTTCCCCAAAGACCTAAATAAATTGGAATATTGGATACTAGTATCACTTTATGTATGTTTCAAAACTGGTTCCAAAGTAAAGGGATAGTTATGGATTTTGTCAGTGAGGCCTTTTATCTAMTTCCCCAGAGTCAGATGAACTTGTGGATACATTTTTTATGTCTCTGCGTTCAGTATGAAAATTGCTAACTTTCGTTAGCGGAATGACTGGATGTCTATGGGAACAGCTAGCATCCTGGAGACTTCCAGCCTAGCTTAATTTCCATCCCTGTACATACATACATACATGCTAACCCCCCTGTTATTGGTAATGGTGAGAGTTTAGCATGTCTTGGGGGTATGATCTTGGACCCTCTGTAACTTTCTCACTCACAATTATTCACGATTCATTCAGGATTATCCATAATCATGGTCGCATCCACATTCATGTTGCAGTGTTTAGAAACATATTATATTCTTATTTACAATAAAAGTGACTCCAAAATGACACAATACATTATTTACCATTAATTTCTATTGTAGAAAAAATCATCTGTAATAAAACCAAAACAAACTGCAAATGCATCCAACAAGTCTGTAGAGTAGCAAGCTTGATTTAATCATTGCATGCTAGGAATATGGGACAAATTACTAAACTTTTGACTACTTCATTTATAAGAATCTTTAGGAGGTGTCTATCATTTTGACTCCTACCTTTTTGAGGGAAAAAATATCACTTGTTAAACAAAATCTCTTCCTCTGTGCAATTGTTTCAGTAAAAAATAATATAATTAATTTTCTACAGTCAAGGGTGTCAACAACTTCGAACCCCACTGTGCGCATTCAAAGCTATGTGCCACAAATTTAAGAATGTGTGACATGTTGACGGCAGAGTTTGGGGTCAGCATTAATTTAAACCTGGTACTGTGTGTAAATAATGTTCATACTGCATTCAATGCTCTGTTTCTGCCTGCACAGGTTTAAGAATGGGGGACGCGTTGATGGCAGAGTTTGGCGGCGCAGCTTCCTATCTGCGTAAGTCAGACAAGGAGCGTATGGAATGCCAGACTAGACCCTTTGACATAAAGAGAGAGTGCTATGTGCCAGACCCTGAGGTTGAGTACGTCAAGGCCACAATCACCAGCAGAGANCCAGACCCTGAGGTTGAGTACGTCAAGGCCACAATCACCAGCAGAGATGGGGCTAAAGTCACCGTTGATACTGAGTTTGGAAAGGTAAATATTTTACTATTAAAATTGTTCTTAAAAGATACTTTTGGCCATGTAGTGTATGTGGACACCTGCTCGTCGAACATCTCATTCCAAAATGATTGCCATTAATAAGGAGTTGGTCCCCCCTTTGCTGCTATAACAGCCTCCAGTCCACTGGGGAGGCTATCCACTAGATGTTGGAATATTGCTGCGGGGACTTGCTTCCATTCAGCCACAAGAGCATTAGTGAGGTCGGGCACTGATGTTGGGCGATTAGCGCTGGCTTGCAGTCGGCGTTCCAATTCATCCCAAAGGTGTTCGATGGGGTTGAGGTCAGGGTTCTACGCAGGCCAGTCAAGTTCTTCCACACCTATCTCAACAAACCATTTCTGTATGGACCTCGCTTTGTGCATTGTCATGCTGAAACAGAAAAGGGCCTACCCCAAACTGTTGCCACAAAGTTGGAAACGCCGAATCATCTAGAATGACATTGTTTCCTGTACCGTTAAGATGTCCAGTCACTAGAACTAAGGGGCCTACCCCGAACCATGAAAAACAGACCATTATTCCTCCTCTACCAAACTTTACAGTTGGCACTATGCATTCTCCTGGTATCCGCCAAACCCAGATTCGTCATTTGGACTGCCAGGTGGTGAATCCTGATTCATCACTCCAGAGAACGTGTTTCCACTGCTCCAGAGTCCAATGGCGGCAAGCTTTACACCACTACAGCTGACGCTTGGCGATGCACATGGTGATCTTAGGCTTGTGTGCGGCTGCTCAGCCATGGAAACCTATTTCATGAAGTTCCCGAAGAACAGTTTTCGTGCTGATGTTGCTTCCAGAGGAAGATTGGAACTCGGTAGTGAGTGTTGCAACCAAGGACAGACAATTTTTACGAGCTACCCGCATCAGCACTCGCCGGTCCCGTTCTGTAAGCTTGTGTGGCCTACCACTTCGCGATAAGCTGTTGTTGCTCCTAAACGTTTCCCCTTCCCAATAACAGCACTTACAGTTGACCGGGGCTGCGTTAGCAGGGCAAAAATGTGACTTGTTGGAAAGGTGGCATCCCCCCGTKTAAAGTCACTGAGCTCTACTGGAGATTGCATGGCTGTGTGCTCGATTTTATGTACCTGTCAGCAACGGGTATGGCTGAATCCACTAATTTGAAGGGGTGTCCACATTGTTATACACTGTATATATAAAACTAAGAGCAGAATTCTAACTTGAGATCTTTAACTTCAGGCATTACATGTCAATTAATAACTTGTGAAAAATSAAGTTACAATTTGTCTCAAAAGTGAATACCTCTACACCTTGAAAATGACACAAAATCATTTAAATTGCCCATCTTTCAGACTGTTACTGTGAAGGAGGATGACGTTCACCCCCAGAACCCGCCAAAGTTTGATAAAATTGAGGACATGGCGATGTTCACGCTTCCTGGCACGAGCCTGCTGTGCTGTTTAACCTCAAAGAGCGTTACGCAGCCTGGATGATCTACGTAAGTCATGCCTGCCTGCTAATATCTCCATTAAATCAAACATTCATTCAAATGAACCTAAATCTGCATCTCCTCGTCTTCCACAGACCTACTCAGGGCTGTTCTGTGTCCTGTCAACCCCTACAAGTGGCTGCCAGTGTACGATCAGTCTGTTGTCAATGCATACAGAGGCAAGAAGAGGACAGAAGCTCCTCCTCACATCTTCTCCATCTCTGACAATGCCTACAGTACATGTTGTCAGGTAAAATATCACTTTACATTTACATTGACATATCAAAAGATTTTTGTGTGATGACACTTTACTGATACTTCTCTTTCAACAGACAGGGAAAATCAGTCTGTTCTTATCACGTAAGTACATCAACCAAAGGTTATATTGATTTGAGGCTATTTATAATTAAGATAAATTCTGAGACGTTTGTATTTTCAATCCCAGTGGAGAATCCGGTGCTGGAAAGACGGTGAACACCAAGAGGGTCATTCAGTACTTTGCCAGCATTGCTGCTGTCAGTGGAAAGAAAAGCGCTGCAGAAGAAAAAAAGGTAAACAGTAAACAGAAAATTACTTTACCTACTGCGCAAATGTCTCTCTCTCTCCTCTGGCAAAGGCCCACTGCAGATGCAGGTGATGCAAACAACATGACCCTTCCAGGATTTTCATTGCCGACCAAAATGTTGGTATAATTGCGCAAATAACTCACTAACTAGCAATGTGGCTTTCTCACGACTGCATGATCGAAAGACCGCTCATGCCTGTCAACGAAGGCCTACAATAATTATACTCTGATTTGCTCTGCAGAGATTGGGAGAACAGTGTGCAACACATTGCATCCAGAGGACACTGATCCATGATGACACACATTGTGATTTATTTTTCAGTGATTCTTTTTACTTGTCCAATACGGACAACTTAAATCTATATTCTTCTTGTCCAACCAATTTTTTWAAATTTGTTTTACTTGCCCCGGGCAAGCGGACAAGCGTTAATGTCAAGCCCTGTGTTCATCATTATCGATCCTAAACTAAACATTTTTCATGGCTGGTTGAGCATATCAAATCAAATCAAATCTTATTAGTCACATGCGCAGAATCCAACAGGTGTAAACCTTACAGTGAAATGCTTACTTACGAGCCCCTAACCAACAATGCAGTTTAAAAAAATACAGATAAGAATAAGAAATAAAAGTAACAAGTAATTAAAAAGCAGCAGTAAAATAACAATAGTGAGACTATATACAGGGGGTACCGGTACTGAGTCAATGTGCGGGGGCACCGGTTAGATGTGGTAATATGTACATGTAGGAAGAGTTATTAAAGTGGCTATACACAGATGATAGCAACAGAGAGTAGCAGGGTTGAAAAAGAGTGGGAGAGAGGAGTGGGGGGCAATGCAAATAGTCTGGAAAGCCATTTGATTAGATGACAAAATCAATTTTTATTCATGGAGTATTTGGTGTTCATTGCAGCATTTTCACACTGTATGGATGTTGGTTTCTAGGGGACGCTGGAGGATCAAATCATCCAGCCAATCCTGCCTGGAGGCTTTTGGTAATGCCAAGACCATCAGGAATGACAACTCCTCTCGATTCGTAAGTTTGGTCTTTGTTTGCAGTCAAAGACCATTCAAATCTTATCATAAATGTTAATCTGATCCACTATCTCTCGTATTAATTTTATTAGGATAATACTTTTATTAGGATTCCCATTAGTTTGATGTCATGACGTCAGCTAATCTTCCTCCTCCATCAGCTAATCTTCCATATTGGGACTGTATGTATGCAACAGATCTGGGTTTAAATAGTATTTGTTTTATTTCAAATACTTTCAGTGTTTAATTGAGCCTACCAGATAGGTGGGATTTAAAGCCATTCAAGCTCAATCAAGCACACCGGAGGTTATTCAAAAAGAAAAACAACTAACTTGAACCCAGATCTGGTGTGCTCCATTAATCTCTGCTTTTGACAATAACTTACAGGGTAAATTCATCCGAATTCATTTTGGAGTCAGTGGAAAGCTTTCGTCTGCTGACATTGAGACTTGTGAGTACAATAGTGATATATTGCTCAGAATTGAACAGATCTCTTTGACAGGAAACACATTAATACCAAAAGCACTTTTCAATACTGATCAGATCTTCTGGAGAAGTCACGTGTAACTTTCCAGCTCAAGGGGACTGAGAGAGACTATCACATCTTCTACCAGATCCTGTCCCAAAAGAAACCAGAACTGCTGGGTGAGTATTAAATCATCAAACTGTGTGCTGAGCGGGCTTGAGGTCCATTCTGAATTAAACTGAGAATTTCTGATGAATTCCAATCAAATTCTTATGGTGCAGCCAGCGCATGCAGTGTGCTACCCCTCATTCACAACCGTAAAACTCACAACATAATGTATTGTAATTTATGCAGTAACATTTCCTTTGTCCATGAGAAAGTTTCAATTATTTAAATGCCATTTAAGCACACAACATTGACATTTGATGCACGAAAAACAATCTCCAGGTGCAGTTTTAGGACTAATTTGCCATCCTGTTTATTTATAATATTACTGTTGTTTTGTTCTTTTTGTATAATGCCAACTTTCCTAATAGTATGTTATGTTATGGCCTATTCCACAGCCTGAACACAAATTAAACTGTGCTGTTCGATTATTTTCAGAGATGCTACTCATCACCAGCAATCCCTATGACTACGCCTTCATCTCCCAAGGAGAGATTACTGTAACTTCCATTAATGATGCAGATGAACTAATGGCTACTGATGTGAGTAAAACATGTTCATACTGTATACACTGTGTCAAATACTTAGGAACACCTTCCTAACATTGAGTTGCATCCCTTTTGCCTTCAGAACAGCCTACAATTTGTTGGAGGATGGACTCATGGAATCAACAAGGTGTCAAAAGCGTTCCACAGGGATGCTGGCCCATGTTGAATCCAATGCTTCTGAAAGTAGTGTCAAATTGGCTGGATGTCCTTTGGGTATTCTTGAAAAACACGGAAGACTGCTGAGTGTGAAAAACCCAGCAGCAGTTGAAGGTCTTGACACAGTCAAAACAGTGCGCCTGGCACCTACTACCATACCCCGTCCTAAACGCACTTAAATATTTTGTCTTGTCTATTCCCCCTCTGAATGGTACACATACACAATCCATGTTGTTTCAAGGCTTAAAAATCCTTCTTTAACCTGTCTCCTCCCCTTCATCGACACCGATCGAAGGTGACATTAATAAGGGATGAAATCTTTCACTGAACTCACCTGGTCAGTCTATTTCATGGAAAGAGCAGGTGCTCCTAATGTTTTGTACACTCACTGTATGTGGTAATAATCCACTTGTATCCAACTCTCTCTCTCCAATACAAAAACAATGGCTTTTATTTCGAAACTAGGATGCCTTTAATGTGCTTGGATTCTCCCAAGAAGAGATTAATGGCATTTATAAGCTGACTGGGGCCANAAAACAATGGCTTTTATTTCGAAACTAGGATGCCTTTAATGTGCTTGGATTCTCCCAAGAAGAGATTAATGGCATTTATAAGCTGACTGGGGCCATCATGCACTACGGCAACCTGAAGTTCAAGAATAAGCAGCGGGAGGAGCAAGCAGAGGCAGATGGCACTGAGGGTGAGCACYGATTAAAAACCTCTCACTTTAACATAAAGTAATGTCTGAAAAATCTGACGGTCAGATTGCCTCCTCCAACCATAAAACTTTGCCTTTCCAGATATTGACAAAGCCGCATATCTGATGGGCCTGAACTCTGCTGACCTGGTCAAGGGGCTGTGTCACCCAAGGGTCAAAGTAGGAAATGAGTGGGTCACCAAAGGTCAGAGTGTCGACCAGGTGAGTCTCAAGAAAGTTGTACATTTCCAGGAGATAATAATTTTGAGCATAAAACTTCTGTTTAGAGTTGCTAATATTTTCATGCCTGTGATTCCCCATTGACGATGCTTTTTAGTCCAGGGCCTGATCTGTGTCTGGGAAACTGTCCCTATGCGTTTATGTGGAGCCTACGTTTTGGCAAATTATTTTCTCAATATTTTGTAGGTGTACTACTCCATTGGTGCACTGTCAAAGAAAATTTACGAGAACATGTTCCTCTGGATGGTGATAAGAATCAACCTTACTCTGGACACAAAGAACGCTCGCCAGCACTACATTGGTGTGCTGGACATTGCCGGCTTTGAGATCTTTGATGTGAGTGATTTGATGAAAAGCCACGTCATGAAACGATTCATCTAAAACATTACAGCTGACAAAATAAAGTAACTGTAAACTTCTATTTCAGTTCAACACCTTTGAGCAGCTGTGCATCAACTTCACTAATGAGAAGCTGCAGCAGTTCTTCAACCACCACATGTTTGTGCTGGAGCAGGAAGAGTATAAGAAAGAGGGCATCGTCTGGGAGTTCATTGACTTCGGCATGGACTTGGCTGCCTGCATTGACCTCATTGAAAGGGTTGGTGTCTTCAGTTTCGCAGTAGTTTAATTTATATGATTGAATCTGATTTCAAACATCACAAGGGCAATCTTCCTAAATGTGTTCAACAACTATTTCTCATATTTATTCACTATGCTTTTGCCTTAGTATTCATTTATTTTCATTCATTTTCCCCTTTCAGCCCATGGGTATCATGTCCATCCTTGAAGAGGAGTGCATGTTCCCCAAGGCCAGTGATTCTACATTCAAAGCTAAGCTGTATGAGAACCATCTGGGCAAAAATGCATGCTTCCAGAAGCCTAGGATTATTAAGGGTAGACCAGAGGCCCATTTCTCCCTGGTTCACTATGCTGGCATTGTTGACTACAACATTGGTAACTGGCTGGTGAAGAACAAGGACCCGCTGAATGAGACTGTGGTCGGACTGTTCCAGAAGTCAAGTCTTAAGTTCCTGGCTAACCTCTTTGTGAGCTATGCTGGAGCAGAAGGAGGTACTATGTGTTTTTAATCGGCAAAGACTACAAACCACTAAAATAAATACAAATGTACATGACAATAATATATTTAATTGATATCATTATTATCCAGGTGCTGAAGAAAAAGCGGCTGGAGGAAAGAAGAAGAAAGGCTCTTCCTTCCAGACTGTGTCTGCATTGCACAGGGTAAATCTGACTTTAAATCAATATACTTCTGATGTTTTCAAWTGGCAGAAAATAACAAATGTATTATATTTGYGCTAAATTTGASATGTCAGTTTGTTGTGGATTGGCATGTTAGCATTAAATGCYGTTATGACTCGTGAGGTACTGRRAGTMATTTATGGAAAATTCTACATTTGWCRTACTYACAGGAGAACTTGGGTAAACT
Organism: Salvelinus sp. IW2-2015; assembly: GCF_002910315.2. Taxonomy (NCBI): domain Eukaryota; kingdom Metazoa; phylum Chordata; class Actinopteri; order Salmoniformes; family Salmonidae; genus Salvelinus; species Salvelinus sp. IW2-2015. Next base: position 26,025,128 of record NC_036854.1, on the reverse strand, counting down.
CATGACCAACTTGAGGTCTACTCACCCCCACTTTGTGCGTTGCCTCATCCCCAACGAGACCAAGACTCCTGGGGCCATGGAGAATCCTCTGGTCATGCACCAGCTGCGCTGTAACGGTGTGCTGGAAGGCATCAGGATCTGCAGAAAGGGCTTCCCCAACAGGATCCTGTATGCTGACTTCAAACAAAGGTACAAATTATTATGCTTTTATTATGCATAAATTCAACTGTTTACCTATTCAGGTGTTCCATTTTTGAAGATAATGGCTTTCTGATTTAAATTCAGATACCGCATCCTCAATCCAAATGCTATCCCTGAGGGTCAGTTCATTGACAACATGAAGGCAGCAGAAAAACTGCTGGGCTCTCTGGACATTGACCACACCCAGTACAGATTAGGACACACTAAGGTAAGTTCTCTAAATAGATGAAAAACAATAGCAGCAATTACAGGGTCCAAGCATGATATTACGAATACAACACCATCAGGTCAACCGGAGCAATGTCACTTGCCGATATACCACTGATCATGCTAACTACATATCATCTGTCTCTAGGCTAAATGGATCAAGTCAAGAGATACAAATATATACTTGGTGTAGCGCCACCATGTAGTAAATCCAGATCTGGCTACATATAAAATATTAAAAGCATTGTGCACATACTGTTTGAGATAGACTGTGCCAAATGTTTTAAATCTTGGTCAACATGCTGGGTTTGAGGTTGTAAAATCAATTTCTCATTCTAGGGCCACCTTATGGTCAATTTGTGGCTTTTTCGCACAGAGGCAAGACATAAACAATCTAAACATGACTATAAACATGGGGATAACACATTCAAGTTATTTGTGGTCAACTGGCAGAAAAATACAATCCTACGAAATACAAGACGATCCAACCACCACATTATGGCCTTTGTGTATCATTAGGTGTTCTTCAAGGCTGGTCTCCTGGGTACCCTTGAGGAGATGAGAGATGACCGTCTCGCCCTTATCATCACTGGCCTGCAGGCCCGATCACGTGGTCTTCTTGCCAGAATTGAGTTCCAGAAAATCGTTGACCGCAGGTTGGAATAAGAATAGATACAACTTCTGCAGACAATATGGTGGAGGTGGAAAAGGGTGTATAAAAAGCTACTTCTATTCCATTTCACARGGATGCCTTGCTTGTGATCCAATGGAACATTCGTGCCTTCATGGGTGTCAAGAATTGGCCCTGGATGAAGATGTACTTCAAGATTAAACCTCTGCTGAAGTCAGCAGAGACTGAGAAGGAGATGGCCAACATGAAGGAAGAATTCCTGAAGCTTAAAGAGGCTTATGCTAAAAGTGAAGCCCGTAGAAAAGAGCTGGAAGAGAAGATGGTCTCCCTTATCCAAGAGAAGAATGACCTGCAGATAGCTGTCCAAACTGTGAGTAACTTTAACTGCACTACAGTTACGTTTCTGCACTCACATCCTTTGTCAAAATTGCCTTAGTTAACTAGAGAAATGTAAAAACAGAGAAAGAGGAGACATGATTTGCTAAATAGGTATGTACAATCAGTGGAGCATTTGTAGTCTCCAAATATTTTGCCACCAAACAAACTTCTGAGCTTTGGAGAATTTGATATACTTACAATATATTGACACATTSACAGTCAGAAGACACTATTGGTGATGCTGAAGAGAGATGYGAGRGTCTGATCAAGAGCAAAATCCAGCTTGAGGCCAAAGCCAAAGAGCTGACAGAAAGACTGGAGGATGAGGAGGAGATGAATTCAGAGCTGACTGCTAAGAAGAGGAAGCTGGAAGATGAGTGCTCAGAACTCAAGAAGGACATTGATGATCTGGAGCTCACTCTGGCTAAAGTGGAGAAGGAAAAGCATGCCACAGAGAACAAGGTAAAAGTTGTTCTTCATTCATTGTTAAAACTCCAATTGATTGTTTTGGATGAAAGCGTAATGACATTGTTTCCTTAGGTTAAAAACCTGACTGAAGAGATGGCAGCTCTGGACGAAATCATTGCCAAGCTGACCAAGGAGAAGAAGGCTCTGCAGGAGGCTCATCAGCAAACGTTGGATGACCTGCAGAGTGAGGAGGACAAGGTCAACACGCTGACCAAGGCCAAAGCCAAACTGGAACAGCAAGTTGATGATGTGAGTACCAAATAGGAATTCATAAAAATTACAACAAATAAGTAATATTCTAAAATAGGCTACAATAGAATATTGTTTGATATATCCTTCATCAGCTTGAAGGGTCTCTGGAGCAAGAGAAGAAGGTGAGGATGGACCTTGAGAGAGCCAAAAGAAAGCTGGAAGGAGACTTGAAGTTGACCCAGGAGAGCCTAATGGACCTGGAGAACGACAAGCAACAAATGGAGGAGAGAATGAAGAAGTAAGATCACAGATCAAAAAATGCTTATAGAATATTATTCAGTAGAAAATGCTTTCTCAAAAAGCATGTTCTTCTCAATAGGAAGGACTTTGAAATGAGCCAACTCAACAGCAAGATTGAGGATGAGCAGGCCATGAGTGCCCAACTCCAGAAGAAACTGAAGGAGCTGCAGGTATTTCAATAGCATTATTGAAAAGGGAATCTTTCTGTTACACTTGCAGAGTTGTAAAGTAACGAATTACAACTACTCTCGTTAATGCAATTGAGTAGCTTTTCCAAGTATTTTTCAAAGTCAGTAATTTTATTCTAGTTGAGTAAAATGTTGTGTAACAGTATTCTACTTAAGTAAAATATTTAAGTAATCCTTACACCCCTGATTTTAATTGCTTTGCATGTTTAATTTATTTTAAAATGTTGCCTTGTTGAAACTCATAAAATAAACTAACTTAGATCCTACTGTACATTAATTTTCTCGAGTACTTTTTCAATTTAATGCATGGAAATTATGTGTAACAACATTCAGATAATTAGCTAATTTTGCTAAGGTTATCAAGCTTAATGAAGTAATCAGAGTACTTTTTAAATGATCTACCGTTTACTTTTACTTGAGAGGGATATTTCAGTACTCTTTCCACCATTGTACACTTGACACTTGTTCTGTAAATCGTAATTCCCTCCATTTCAGGCCCGCATTGAGGAGTTGGAGGAAGAGCTTGAGGCTGAGCGAGCTGCCCGTGCCAAGGTGGAGAAACAGAGGGCAGACTTGGCCAGAGAGCTGGAGGAGATCAGTGAGAGACTGGAGGAGGCAGGTGGAGCCACTGCTGCTCAGATTGAGATGAACAAGAAGAGGGAGGCTGAGTTCCAGAAGGTGCGCAGAGACCTTGAAGAGGCTACTCTGCAGCATGAGGCTACAGCTGCCACTCTGAGGAAGAAAAATGCGGACAGTGTGGCTGACCTGGGAGAGCAGATTGACAACCTTCAGAGAGTGAAGCAGAAGCTGGAGAAGGAGAAGAGTGAGCTCAGGCTGGAGTTGGATGATGTGGCCTCCAACATGGAGCAGATTGTGAAGTCCAAAGTATGTGGTATCACTAAGAAAAAAAAAAAAAATGTTATCTGTACATGCTTTTTAAAGATGTAATCTAGTGAAGGTGTTCTGTCATTCAAAAAACAAATGTGTTTTTAGACAAACTTGGAGAAAATGTGCCGCACTCTGGAGGACCAGATGAGTGAATACAGAACGAAAGCTGAGGAAGGACAGCGATCCATCAATGATTTCACCATGCAGAAAGCAAAGCTTCAAACTGAGAATGGTATATTAACTAAAAACCTGGACATTCACATGAACAGCAACAACAAATAACCAAATAAGTAATATAATTTGAAATAATTAGAATTGCATTAAAACAGGTGAACTTGCCAGACAGCTGGAGGAGAAGGACTCTCTGGTCTCCCAACTGACCAGAGGTAAGCAGTCCAACGTTCAGCAGATTGAAGACCTCAAGAGACAACTGGARGAGGAAGTCAAGGTATTTATACTAAAAATGCAGTGTCAATAATCAACTTCATTTAACCTCCGGCATAATTTGATTCTTTACAAAATGTCCTTACCAGGCAAAGAACGCACTTGCCCATGCAGTGCAGTCTGCTCGCCATGACTCAGACCTGCTGAGGGAGCAGTATGAGGAGGAGCAGGAGGCCAAGTCTGAGCTGCAGCGTGGCATGTCCAAGGCTAATGCTGAAGTGGCTCAGTGGAGAACCAAGTATGAAACCGATGCCATCCAGAAGACCGAGGAGCTTGAAGATGCAAAGTAAGGATGTTTTCATACTTTTAAGGCTATTCAACATTGGCTGAATTAGTGACACACAAAAGTACATGAATGATACTTGTATTACGTGATATAGAGTGCAATCGGAAAGTATTCTGACCCTTTGACTTTTTCCACAATTTGTTACGTTACAGCCTTATTCTAAAATGGATTAAATTGTCTTTTCCCCTAATCAATCTACACACAATAGCCCATAACGACAAAGCAAAAACAGATTTTTAGAAATTAATAACAAAACAATTACTGAAACATCAGATTTACATTAATATTCAGACCCTTTACTCAGTACTTCGTTGAAACACCTTAGGCAGCGATTACAGCCTTGAGAATTCTTCGGTATGACGCTACAAGCTTGACACACCTGCATTTGGGGAGTTTCTCCCATTCTTCTCTGTAGATCCTCTCAAGCTCTGTCAGGTTGGATGGGGAGCGTCGTTGCGCATTTATTTTCAGGTCTCTCCAGAAATGTTCGATCAGGTTCAAGTCCGGGCTCTGGCTGGGCAAATCAAGGACATTCAGAGACTTGTCCCGAAGCAACTCCTGTGTTGTCTAGGCTGTTTGTTTAGGGTCATTGTCCTGTTGGAAGGCGAACCTTCGCACCAGTCTTAGGTCTGAGCGCTCTTGAGCAGGTTTTCATCAAGGATCTCTCTGTACTTTGGTCCGTTCATCTTTCCCTCAATCCTGACTAGTCTCCCAGTCCCTGCCGCTGAAAAACATCCCACCACGATGCTTCACCGTAGGGATGGTGCCAGGTTTTCCCCAGACTTGACGCTTGGCATTCAATTTTGGTTTCATCAGACCAGAGAATCTTTTATTCATGGTCTGAGAGTCTTTAGGTGCCTTTTGGCAAACTCCAAGCAGGCTGTCATGTGCCTTTTACTGAGGAGTGGCATCCGTCTGGCAATTCTACCATAAAGGCCTGGTTGGTGGAGTGCTGCAGAGATTGTTGTCCTTCTGGAAGTTTCTCCCATCTCCACAGAGGAACTCTGGAGCTCTGTCAGAGTGACCACCGGGTTCTTGGTTACCTACCTACAAAAGGCCCTTCTCCCCCGATTGCTCAGTTTGGCCGGGCTGCCAGCTCTAGGAAGAGTCTTGGTGGTTCCAAACGTCTTCCATTTAAGAATGATGGAGGCCACAGTGTTCTTGGCGTCCTTCAATGCTGCAGATATTTGTTGGTACCCTTCCCCATATCTGTGCCTCGACACAATCCTCTCTCGGAGCTCTACAGACAATTCCTTCAACCTCATGGCTTGGTTTCAGCTCTGACATGCACTGTCAACTGTTGGACCTTATATAGACAGGTGTGTGTCTTTCCAAATTACATCCAAACAATTGAATTTACCACAGGTGGACTCCAGTCAAGTTGTAGAAACAGCTCAAGGATGATCAATGGAAACAGGATGCACCTGAGCTCAATTTCGAGTCACATAGCAAAGGGTCTGAATACTTAAGTAAATAAGTTATTTCTGTTTTTAATTTGTAAGAAATTTGCTAAAATTGAAAAAGAAACTGTTTTGCTTTGTCATTATGGGTTATTGTGTGTAGATTGATGAGGACAATATATCATTTAATACATTTTTGAATAAGTCTGTAACGTAACAAAATGTGGAAAAAGTCAAGGGGTCTGAATACTTTCCGAATGCACTGTACAATCATTAAAAATCAGACAGAAAAAAGGCAGATGTCTTAAATGTTTCTCATCTATGTCAATCCAGGAAGAAGCTGGCTCAGCGTCTGCAGGATGCAGAGGAAGCTGTGGAAGCTGTTAATGCTAAATGCTCCTCCCTGGAGAAGACTAAACACAGACTCCAGAATGAGATTGAAGATCTCATGGTGGATGTGGAGAGATCCAATGCAGCTGCTGCCGCTCTGGACAAAAAGCAAAGGAACTTCGACAAGGTAAGAAAATAAATGGTATACTCAAGTCCTATTAGCCTTCATTATAGTACATGATAGGGGCAGCAGGTAGCCTAGTGGTTAGAGAAGTGGGCCAGCAACATCAGACTGGAAAACCTGGTGAGAAGTGAGCTGGTAACCGGAGGTTTGCTGATATCATCGTACCATCGTCTAGAGTTGTGCTCTTGAGCAAGGCACTTAACCCCCTATAATTGCTTCAGGGGCGCAGTACTGCGGCTGACCCATTGCTTCCTGCCCCTGTGTGTCTCAGGGGCTTGGGTTGTGAGTGTCTTTCTTCTGTAAGTTAATGGACAATAAAGTACATCTTATCCTAATCATATACTGTATTGAAACCACTTACGTTTCCAGGTCCTGGCTGAGTGGAAGCAGAAGTTTGAAGAGGCTCAGACTGAGCTGGAAAGCTCCCAGAAAGAGGCCAGATCTCTCAGCACTGAACTCTTCAAACTCAAGAACTCTTATGAGGAATCTCTGGATCATCTAGAGACCATGAAGAGGGAGAACAAGAACCTTCAAGGTCAGAGCATATGCATTATTAGACTAAGTATCTTAGTACAGGGGTTCCCTATGCCGTGCCAACGTTTCATGGGGGGGCACGGGACCTTCCTTGATTTGAAGGGCACAATTCACAATTGTTACACTGATCTAAAACAACGCATACATCCGCAATGCTTTAGGCTAGAAAACAAGCAGAAACAGCCAGAGAAAGGCACAACTCTGATGCACATGGGGAAATATTTGGTTGTCTCTATAACATTCAGAAGCTGAGCTATGACCTTCTAAAGTCGAGGAGTTAAAGAAATTGTACTTTGTTTGGGAAGTCATCTTCAGGGATGCAAACTGGTGAGGGCCCAAAAAGGTGACACATTTTTTTTGCACAGAAACATGCTGCTTAAAATGAAGTCTAGTCTAGTGACTTTCAGGCTGGATCCCTTCTTGAAATGCAGGTTTAAACTGTGTACTAATTAAACAACAAAGATTATTATCGACATGATCAGTCTCTGTGTAAACTAAAATGTGGTTAATGTGAACCTAACTCATAGCTAAAAATGTTAAGGAAAGCTATCAAATGTTATTTGTTGCCTAGACTTTATCGCAAATGACACTCAAGTCCACAGAATAAACAATACACTGATATTGCAGTTAGACATGACAGCCTTTATAATAGAACGCATGTGACCASACACACACACTAAATATTGCACTTGGGAAAAAAACATCTTAAAGTACAAACATCCATTCTATTYCTGCTCTATTACAGTGACTACGATTATAGTCACAGTGGTCTAAAGTACTGCATCGCAGTGCTAGAGGTTTCACTACAGACCCTGGTTTGATCCCAGGCTGTGTCGTAGCCAGCCGCAACAGGGAAACCCATGACGCGGTGCACAATTGGCTCTGCGTCATCCGGGTTAGGGGAGGGTTTCGCCAGCCGGGATGTCCTTGTCCCATCACGCTCTAGCGACTCCTTGTGGCGGGCTGGGTAAATGCATGCTGCTTTTGGTCGCCAGTTGTATGGTGTTTCCTTTGACACATTGGTGCGGCTGGCTTCCGGGTTAAGCGAGCAGTGTGTTAAGAAGCAGTGCGGTTTCGCTGGGTCTTGTTTAAGGACGCATGGCTCTCGACCTTCACCTCTCCCGAGTCCGTATGGGAGTTGCAGCGATGGGACAGTACTCTACCTACCAATTGGATATCACAAAAAAGGGGTAAAAAGTAAAAACAAAACAAATATATAACGTTCACTGAGTAAAACATAAAATACTCACAAAAGTGTTACAGTATGTGAAGTTCAACACAACAAAAGCAATATCTTTGGGCTACACTGCGTGTTATTACATTGTACACTTTCTGACTGTGTACATCTGTTCTACGATGTGCCAGTAGAGCATGATACCCTTTGTTGGCATAATTTATCTCTTTCAGGCAGAGGGTACACCTGGCATATCCCTTTTAATCCACTTTATTGAAAAAGTGAGAAAGAGGAAAAGTGTATGGTGTCCCTTTCACCTCTATAGTGGCTTCCAGCTTAAGCCAGGCCCAGCTCCAGCTACACTTGATCCCTGAATCCACTTGTTAACAAGCAACGCCTCATTTTCACCTAATTCTCTCATTCTGAAAATTAACCACAGATGGAAAACATTAGTTTATAGATAGTAGTTTGTTTGTTAGCTAGTTAACATTTCACACATATTACCAGTGTCCAGTGAGCAACAAACGTTACAGCTTGAGAAATGGCAAGGAGTTGTATACCAGTTAACACTATAGCCAACTTAATTGGTTCCTCGAGYTAACGTTACCTCATCTGATGTTGTAACGTTAGCTTGTGACTTTGTTAGCCAGCTAATTTTCACACCATAAAGTAAATTATTCGATCAGCTAAGTTAGCTCAAGTTGCTCAACATTTCTCTGGCTAGCTAAGGGAGAATTCGATACAGCTACTGTAGCTATATACTTAACAATGTTAACAATTCTTGCTCCCTCACCTCAAACTTTCCAAATGCCAGTTGTTTTTTGGTTACAGCTCATGAAGTACGCTTCATCACCTTCTCCAGGCTTCTCACCTACCTCTTCGTTGTCGTTCAGGGGACGCGCTGCTGCTGCTGTAACTGCTGATGTAACTGGCAAACTGCCTTTCCACTCTTCGCTGTCTTTCCAGAGCCCGTGCTACTGGCTGAGCCTTGGATACAGCCAGTATTGCTCCAAACGCGCATCCCTCGTTCGCTTATAGTCAGTTGTGACCAAAACGTGCATATTGGACAAAAACATTTATAAAAAATTATCATCAGATCTATACAAATCAAGTATGTTACCTATTTTGGATTCAAAACGAATTTCGCCGAAAGGTGACTAGTTTGCAACCCTGTATCTTATACAATGTGTGACTCTGTCACTATCAATTGATCTATTCACTTTCTGTAAAAGAGAATATGTATAATTAAATTGAGTTTATATAAATTATCATTATAAAACATATTTGGTAGCGGAATAACATTTGGAGAAATTGGGTCAATTTATTATCCTTCTTCTTCCTATTATTATCCTTCTTCTTCTTCTTCTCCTTCTTATCACTAAATAGCATGACCTAGACAATTAAAGATGGAAAATCAACAACATTAGAGATAACAAATATTCTGATGTACAATTACATTTTTCCACAGAGGAAATTTCTGACTTGACTGAGCAACTTGGTGAGGGAGGAAAGAGCATCCATGAGCTGGAGAAGATCCGTAAACAGCTGGAGCAGGAGAAGGCTGAGATACAGTCAGCTCTAGAGGAAGCTGAGGTAAGAATAGAAAACATTTACTGATAGTGAAAGTACCAGAATTGAATTGTAAAATATTCTCAACTATGGGTGGCTGTGTTCTCATAGGGCTCCCTAGAGCATGAGGAGGGCAAGATCATGAGAGCACAGCTGGAGTTCAATCAGGTCAAAGCTGACATTGAACGGAAGCTAGTGGAGAAGGATGAGGAGATGGAGATGAATAAGAGGAACCAGCAGAGAGTGGTGGATACCCTGCAAAGCTCCCTGGAGTCAGAGACTCGCAGCAGGAATGAAGCTCTCAGGCTGAAGAAGAAGATGGAGGGAGATCTCAATGAGATGGAGATCCAGCTCAGCCAGGCTAACAGGCAGGCAGCAGAGGCCCAGAAGCAACTTAAGGGTCTTCATTCCCATCTGAAGGTAATACTTCCACACCATTGTGAATTAAAAATATTGCTTGTGCCTTCACAAAAAGCCAAACCACACTGTGAAACAATAAATATAGTAAAATCATAAATTCTCTCTACAGGATTCTCAAATGCAGCTGGATGATGCTCTTCGTGGCAATGATGACCTGAAGGAGAACATTGCTATTGTAGAGAGACGCAACAACCTGATGCAGGCTGAACTGGATGAGCTGAGAGCCATGGTGGAGCAGACTGAGAGAGGCCGCAAACTGGCTGAGCAGGAACTGCTGGATGTTAGTGAAAGAGTTCAGCTCCTGCACTCACAGGTAAGACGGTAATAGATCACAATTTGTGTTCTCCTTAAAATGTCTGCGATTTGAGACTTGTTGAGGTTATATTAAAAGTAATTTGTCATATATATGTGTAGAACACCAGCCTGTTGAGCCAGAAGAAGAAGCTAGAAGGTGACACATCCCAGCTTCAGAATGAAGTGGARGAAGCTGTGCAGGAGTGCAGAAACGCTGAGGAAAAGGCCAAAAAGGCCATTACCGATGCTGCCATGATGGCAGAGGAGCTGAAGAAGGAGCAGGACACCAGTTCTCATCTGGAGCGCATGAAAAAGAACATGGAGCAGACCATCAAGGACCTGCAGCACCGCCTGGATGAAGCTGAACAAATTGCCATGAAAGGTGGCAAGAAGCAGATCCAGAAGCTGGAGTCCAGAGTAAGTGTCTGAGGCCCAGCTACATAATCTTCTATTAATTCCAAATCATTTTTCATATTTCTAGCTTTAATATTAAAAGCAGTGGTAACTAACAACGTAATTGGAAGTAGTGTGTTAACATCCATCATGTCTTTCTAGGTGAGGGAGCTAGAGAGTGAAGTGGAAATGGAGCAAAGGAGGAGCAGTGATTCTGTGAAAGGTGTCCGTAAATATGAGAGGAACTCACCTACCAGGTACATCATATATTTTAATTTGACAGTGCACTATTAACATGCTAAGAATCAAATGTAAGATATACAAATGACAATTTTTTCCTTTCTTTTTGGCTACAGACTGAGGAAGACCGTAAGAATTTGTCCCGTCTTCAGGACCTGGTGGACAAACTGCAGCTGAAGGTCAAATCCTACAAGAGAACTTCAGAGGAGGCTGTAAGTAGAAAACGTTCCACCAACTGATACATCTGTAATTCTCAAATAGTTGTTTGTTAAAAACTTAAATCATACTTAAAACATTTCACAGGAGGAACAAGCCAATTCTAATTTGGGCAAGTTCCGCAAGATTCAGCATGAACTGGATGAGGCAGAGGAGAGGGCTGATATTGCTGAGTCTCAGGTTAACAAGATGAGAGCCAAGAGTCGTGATTCCGGCTCCAAGGTCAGTAAAGTTACTTTTTCAAGAGTCGAAAGGATCATTGCAAACATCCCATGTACTGTAGTGTTCCCATGTAGATGGCAAAAACCGAAACTTTGAATAGCTTTAAGGCATATTACATCAAATAGCTATTCATATTATCGTTATTTATATTCCTGTTTTTTTGGAGGAGTTCCCCTTTAATTTAATTGTGTCTCATCCTAAAATTGTTTTAGATTACTCCTTGAATTTGTGCCACAAACAGGTTTAACAATTTTCTGCAGTACATCCTATAGTTGAAGAGCAAAAATGTATTGAAGAGGCAACGCAGGAATGCCCCTTTCTTTGTGTGTGTGTTTGTCTACCACTTTGTGTAGCTGTTAGCGATGATGCTAATAATGATAACCGTTTTCTGGTAGATGGAAAGGGTTTCCCAAAAGCCTTCTCAATTAAATGTTAACTACAAAGTAAGCCTACCTGGTATCATGATATCATGATTATTTGCATCAATCCAGTGGCGATTTGTTTAGCAAACTCTGCAATTACATGTGTGGTACAGAAACACCACTAACCAAACAAGTCTCTTGCTGGTGCCCAGTTGAATTAAATGGTATCTACACCCAAAAATGAAAAGGTATTAGATTTTTCCCAGACCTCAAAAGTGGTCTCCTGATGTAGTTAAACCATTGTTGTGGACTTAGAACATTCAATTTAGTTGTTTTTCTATAAAAAAAWTGCAATTTTGAGCGAAAAAAAAACTTTAAAAACTGGGCAAAAAAAAGAAACCTGGATAGACAAAACGGAAAAAACAGAATTTGGGAAAAAACAGAATTAGGCAAGAAATTGAACAGATTTCATAGGGCCCCAACTTATTTTTTTGTGTCCATTGAATTCTTTAATTGGACATAATTACTCTAATAAATGTTTTGTAAACTCTTGAGTGTATTACACAGTAAGGTAAATCAGGTACTTGTTTAGTATCTGTATAGGGACAGCATGATGTTCATAGTGTATTCCATACCAGGAGGGGTAGCGTTAATGCAGAATTTTGCGTTTTCACGCAGAAAAAAAGTACAAAACACTTTTGTAAACGTACTGTAGATCTAAAATGTTTCTTATTGCCATTTCTGCTCAGCTTCTGACTAATGTTGTGCTTCAGTTGCACTTCCCCACTCAGATAAGAAATCCTTGCTCATGTCGTTAGACCAATCAAATTCCTGCATTCACTAATAGGCATTCTATCAGCAGATAGCACTCTGACTGATGTGTAGCTACTTTTCGCCGATACTTTTCTCTGTGTACTTTACTCTGGTAAAATGCAAGATTAACAAAACATTAGGAAATACAGTTGGCTAAACACGAGAAATATGATGACCATGCATCGTTTTTGCAAAAAATACCTAATTTACTTGTTTAGCTGCTACCCAAAATAGCATTGCACTTCTGTTGTCATCTGAAGTTTTTTTGTACCTTTATTTAGCTTTGCAAGTCAGTTAAGAACAAATTCTTATTTACAATGACGGCCTACCCCAGCCAAACCCTAACGACGCTGGGCCAATTGTGCGCCACCCTATTGGACTCCCAAACACGGTCGGTTGTGATACAGCCTGGAATCGAACCAGCGTCTGTAGTGACAACTCTAGCACTGAGATGCAGAGCCTTAGACCGCTGCGCCACTCGGGAACTTGAAAAATAAGCTTTTCTTTTGCWGAGGAAAACTACAGTTGCATGYCCCTGATCACTCTATTGAAGCAAAAGAAACCTGTGGACTTTAAATATAAAACGCAAAACGAAATGGTTTAAAACAGATTTTTTGATGGTCTGATGGTTTTGAAAATACAGATTTCTAAAAACGAATGTAAACCTTTTACCATAATATACTGTACATTCCTGTTGAAGTTTCCAACCATATCACTTTAAGGACACAGTATATGGCAGTATAAAATGTTTTCCTTCACACAGTAATATAAAAAAAATACTCATGATCAATCCATCTTCTCTGTCACAGAAAGGAAAGGATGAAGAGTGAGGTCAAGAGTTGTGATGCCAGCTCCCAGGTCAGTTCTTTCCATCAAAATAATTATATTGATTATATTTTGAAAATTCCCTCATGTCAACTATGTCAACAGCTTCTACCTCAATAGCTTTGTAAGTATTTGATGTCAAACAGCTATACTATCATTCACATGACATATTTTTATATTCACTGAGTGTACAAAACATTAGCAACACCTGCGCTTTCCATGACATAGACTAACCAGGTGAATCCAGGTGAAAGCTATGATCCCTTATTTATGTCCACTTCAATCAGTGTAGATGAAGGGGAGGAGCCCAGTTAAAGAATGATTTTTAAGCCTTAAGACAGTTGAGACATGGATTGTGTATGTTTGCCATTCAGAGGATGAATGGGCAAGACAAAACATTTAAGTACCTTTGAACGGGGTATGGTAGTAGGTGCCAGGCGCACCGGTTTGAGTTTGTCAAGAACTGCAACGATGCTGGGTTTTTCACGCTCAACAGTTTCCTGTGTGTATTAAGAATTGTCCACCACCCAAAGGACATCGAGCCAACTTGTCACAACTGTAGAAAGCATTGGAGTCAACATGGTCTGTGGAACGAGATTAATTGAGGCTGTTCTGAGGGCAAAAGGGGTTGCAACTAAATATTATGAAGTGTTCCTAATGTTTTGTACATTCATTATAAGACAGAATCAAATATGAATTGGATTATTGTTCACTTTTAACTATTTTTTAAACATTATTTCAAAAGCATAATGGTTTCAGTGTTCACTTTCTGTGCAATGGCAAACAAAACAGTTTTTGTAAATTATTTATTGTAAGATTTGATTGTAAAATTTAAACATAATGGTTCCTTTAAATGAAGAACAGTATTTAATAATAACGTTTTCAGAATATACATAAGTACATTTTCTCAACCTTTATCTATCTTCTTTGTCACAGAAAGGACATGATGAAGAGTGAAGCTCTCGGATGGACCTTTCTGAAAATGTCCTGACTGTAGTGCTTTAGTTTTCTATATTCTCCATGTAACATGAGTAGAATAAAGAATAAACTCAATTTAAAATAGCCCCTCCGTGTATTCCTTGTAACATTGTAAACCAAAGGTTTTTCCTGTCTGGTATAGACATCTATCAGGGTTGGTGTTGATTCCATTACGAACAGGACATTTTGATAAAATATTTCTGGTATGTTCCATAATCTAATTTGGTTGTTTAACTCAAGTTAACTTCTAATCACATGGCCCAGTGGCATGCTGGACAGAAAGTGACTTTCCCACTAGCACTCGCATTCTATAAAATGTGTTTATCTATTGACATACAGTACTAGTCAAAAGTTTGGACACACCTACTCATTCCAGGGTCTTTCTTTATTTTTACTATTTTCTACATTGTAGAATAATAGTGAAGACATCAAAACTATGAAATAACACATATGGAATCATGTAGTAACCAAAAAAGTGTAAACACATCCAAATGTATTTTATATTTGAGATTCTTCAAAGTGGCCACCCTTTGCCTTGATGCCAGCTTTGCACACTCTTGGCATTCTCTCAACCACACTTTTTGTTTACTACATGATTCCCTATCTGTTATTTCATAGTTTTGATGTCTTCACTATTATTCTACAGTGTGAAAAATACTAAAAATAAAGAAAAACCCTGGAATGAGTAGGTGTGTCCAAACTTTTGACTGGTACTGTACCTACTGAAAGGGATCTTTCATAATTTCAGTACTGTGATTATTAGCTTTCCCTAAGGGCATATTTGGCAGTTAAGAATAGAATCACTTTATTTTTCCATGAAGGAACTTCAGTTGTGACACGTCGGATAAGATGTAAAAATATACTAAACATTTAACAGATGTCGGTAACACAGCCAAAACGGTTTGTGGATCTCTTGGTTTTGAGAGGCAAAGACCTGATTTTGCACACTTATGGCAAGTTTTACATATTGATTATTCCGTGGAGGTTGTGTTTGATCTAAAGCAGTTTCCACTCTTTGTATATGTCTTGGAGAGCCTTACCCCCTACAATCTTTCCACTGAACTGCACAACTCTGTAGGTTATTCTGACTTGCCCATGTGATTGAGCCAAACAGACAACTACACTCACCTCCATATGTAATAGGATAGTGAAGCTAAAATATAAAATAATTGTCTCTGTACTCATTAAATAAGATTTGCATTATTGTCCATGAACTTACAGATAATGGAAATTAGTCTTCATGCTCATAACAATTACTTCTTGCATACTAAAAGGAGTCATGCTGGCCTAGCACTGATGATTGATCCCACAGAGTGAGTAATTCTACCAGCCAGTACCAAAATATAAATGTTTTACGGGTGTGCATCTTTCCCTTTCAAGACAATTCGATCAGTGTCGCACGGTATACTGAAACTTCTATAATTTGTCAATAATAGAACATGAAAAACAGTTCGGTACTATAATTAAATATTGCACTTGTGAAAAAAACATCTTAAAGTAGAAATAGAATGAAACAAACAGGCATTCTATTTTTGCTCTATTATAGTGGCCACTAAAGTAGACGTCGATCAAGTGCACAAGGCTACATGTGTGCAAAAATAACATTCACAGAGTAAAAAATGTAATAATCCCCTCTCACTCACGTGTTACTGTCAAGTTCAACACAACAAAAACAATATATTTGGGCTACACTGCACATTATTACATCGTACACGTTCTGCCTGTGGACATCTGTTCTACAATGTGCCAGCAGAGCATGATACCCTTTGTTGGCATAATTGATCTCTTTCAGGCAGAGAGTACACCTGGCATACCCCTTTTTATCCACTGTATTGAAGAAGTGAGAAGGAAGGAAAGTGTGTGGTGTTCCTTTCACCTCTATAGTGGCATCCATCTTAAGCCAGGCCCAGCTCCAGCTACACTTGATCCCTGAATCCCCTTGTTTAACAAGCAACGCCTCATTTTCACCTAATTCTCTCATTCTGAAAATTAACCACATACTGTAGAGGGAAAACATTAGTTCACCGATAGTACTCTAGTTAGTTTGTTAACTTTATTTATCCTTTATTTAACTAGGCAAGTCGGTTAAGAACACATTCTTATTTTCAATGACGGCCTAGGAACGGTGGATTAACTGCCTTGTTCAGGGGCAGAATGACAGATTTTTACCTTGTCAGCTCGGGGATTCAATCTTGCAAACTTACAGTTAACTAGTCTAACGCTCTAACCAGCTGATTACATTGCACTCCACGAGGAGACTGTTACGCGAATGCAGTAAGAAGCCAAGGTAAGTTGCTAGCTAGCATTAAACTTATCTTATAAAAAACAATCAATCAATCATAATCACTAGTTAACTACACATGGTTGATGATATTACTAGTTTATCTAGCGTGTCCTGCGTTGCATCTAATCGATGCAGTGCGTATTCGCGAAAAAGGACTATCTTGCTCCAATGTGTACCTAACCATAAACATCAACGCCTTTCTTAAAATCAATACACAAGTATATATTTTTAAACCTGAATATTTAGTTAATATTGCCCGCTAACCTGGCTCGTTGCGAACTCTGTGAATACTATTTCTTCCTAACAAAGACAGCCAACTTCGCCAAACGGGGGATGGTTTAACAAAAGCGCATTTGCGAAAAAAGCACAATCGTTGCACGACTGTACCTAACCATAAACATCAATGCCTTTATTAAAATCAATACACAGAAGTATATATTTTTAAACCTGCATATTTTGCTAAAAGAAATCCAGGTTAGGAGGCAATATTAACCAGGTGAAATTGTGTCACTTCTCTTGCGTTCACTGCACGCAGAGTCAGGGTATATGCAACAGTTTGGGCCGCCTAATTTGCCAGAATKTTACGTAATTATGACATAACATTGAAGGTTGTGCAATGTAACAGGAATATTTAGACTATGGATGCCACCCGTTAGATAAAATACGGAACGGTTCCGTATTTCACTGAAAGAATAAACGTCTTGTTTTCGAGATGATAGTTTCCGGATTCGACCATATTAATGACCTAAGGCTCGTATTTCTGTGTGTTATGTTATAACTAAGTCTATGATTTGATAGAGCAGTCTGACTGAGCGATGGTAGGCACCAGCAGGCTCGTAAGCCATTCTTCAACGAGCACTTTCGGTGTATTTTGCCAGCAGCTCGTCGCTGTGCTTCAAGCATTGAGCTGTTTATGACTTCAAGCTATCAACTCCCGAGATTAGGCTGGTGTAAATGTACATATTACGACTACGAATTAGCATACACTTTTTTTGTTCATTTAAATTTTGTGGGTATATACAGTGGGGAGAACAAGTATTTGATACACTGACAATTTTGCGGTTTTTCCTACTTAAAAGCATGTAAAAGCATGTAGAGGTCTGTAATTTTATCATAGGTACACTTCAACTGTGAGAGAAGGAACCTAAAACAAAAATCCAGAAAATCACATTGTATGATTTTTAATTAATATTTGCATTTTATTGCATGACATAAGTATTTGATACATCAGAAAAGCAGAACTGAATATTTGGTACAGAACCTTAGTTTGCAATTACAGAGATCATACGTTTCCTGTAGTTCTTGACCAGGTTTGCACACACTGCAGCAGGGATTTTGGCCCACTCCTCCATACAGACCTTCTCCAGATCCTTCAGGTTTCGGGCGTCGCTGGGCAATACGGACTTTCGGCTCCCTCCAAAGATTTTCTATTGGGTTCAGGTCTGGAGACTGGCTAGGCCACTCCAGGACCTTGAGATGCTTCTTACGGAGCCACTCCTTATTGCCCTGGCGTGTGTGTTCGGTCGTTGTCATGCTGAAAGACCCAGCCACGACCATCTTCAATGCTCTTACTGAGAGGAGGAGGTTGTTGGTCAAGATCTCGCGATACATGGCCCCATCCATCCTCCCTTCAATCGGTGCAGTCGTCCTGTCCCCTTTGCAGAAAAGCATCCCCAAAGAATGATGTTTCCACCTCCATGCTTCACGGTTGGGATGGTGTTCTTGGGGTTGTACTCATCCTTCTATCCTCCAAACACGGCGAGTGGAGTTTAGAGCAAAAAGCTCTATTTTGTCTCATCAGACCACATGACCTTCTCCATTCCTCCTCTGGATCATCCAGATGGTCATTGGCAAACTTCAGACGGGCCTGGACATGCGCTGGCTTGAGCAGGGGGACCTTGCGTGCGCTGCAGGATTTAATCCATGACGGCGTAGTGTGTTACTAATGGTTTCTTTGAGACTGTGGTCCCAGCTCTCTTCAGGTCATTGACCAGGTCCTGCCGTGTAGTTCTGGGCTGATCCCTCACATTCCTCATGATCATTGATGCCCACGAGGTGAGATCTTGCATGGAGCCCCAGACCGAGGGTGATTGACGTCATCTGTGAACTTCTCCCATTTTCTAATATTGTGCCAACAGTTGTTGCTTCTCTCCACAAGCTGCTTGGCTATTGTCCTGTAGCACCCATCCAGCCTTGTACGGTCTACAATTTATCCCTGATGTCCTACTACAGTCCTCTGGTCTTGGCCATTGTGGGAAGGTTGGAGTCTGTTTGATTGAGTGTGTGGACAGGTGTCTTTTATACAGGTACGCAGTTCAACAGGTGCAGTTAATACAGGTAATGAGTGGAGAACAGGAGCGGCTTCTTAAAGAAAAACTAACAGGTCTGTGAGAGCCGGATTCTTACTGGTTGGTAGGATATCAAATACTTATGTCGCAATAAAATGCAAATTAATTTTATTAAAAATCATACAATGTGATTTTCTGGATTTTTGTTTTAGATTCCGTCTCTCACAGTTGAAGTGTACCTATGATAAAAATGACAGACCTCTACATGCTTTGTAAGTAGGAAACCTGAAAATCGGCAGTGTATCAAATACTTGTTCTCCCCACTGTATATATATAGAGAAGAGAGAGTCTTTTTTTCTTTTTTCTTTTTCTTACTTTACGTCTCCCTTTACTCGGTTACAGATCTTTTTTATACCTACAAACTTTTGTCAGTAATGTGGCATCTGCAGTAGACATGAACCAAACGTAGCTAGTTGGAGTTAGCTAGTCAATCAAGCAACTCTAGCCCAGATATCAGAGTAACTTTGCAGCTTCTGGTTTAATTTCCAAAATAAAAGTCTAGAGCTTATTTTAGAACGTTACACCAGTAGATGGTGTAGTATAGGCTTGGGCCTTCAGCAAATGACTTGTGTGAGAATGATAAAGACACAGAAGAGCCTTGTCTAGAATAACCACCTGAGCTGGAAAATAGAAAGTAAATATGATTTAGGCTAGGCCTATTCCGCCATCTACATATGCCATGCTGTTGTGTGTTATTCAATGGCCATATAATTGCATAATTTGATTGTTGTCTATCAACAATGACAAGCCACCGGGGTCTGACAATCTGGATGGAAAATTACTGAGGATAATTGCAGACGACAAGTCCAGAACAGACTATGGGAGGCACACAGTACTATATAGAGCCATGACTACATGGAACTCTATTCCACATCAAGTAACCGATGCAAGCAGTAAAATTAGATTTAAAAAGCCACCTTATGGAACAGATGGGACTGTGAAGCTGCCTTGGCAGCAGCTAATGGGGATCCATAATAAATACAAATACAACTATTTTGTTTAACATTTATTTAGAGAATATATTTAGAGGACTGTGAGCTAGGGTCTCTTTTTAAGGGGAGCCCTATAATAAAAACAGTTATAAAACACAATTAAATTTAAATTATTCCTCAAGACACCAGTCCCCAAAATGATGGTCTAAATTGCAATGCCTACAAGTTGAAGGCCTATTTTTAAATTGGATATGCCTAAATTAAACACAGAATTATTCAAGTGATAGGCTAAAGAACTTTGGCGAATTTAGATCATTTTGAATACACACATGGATTTAAATAAACAAATAGATAAGGCTGTTCTATTCTTTTTTATTTAGTTCCTATTGCAACTCATACAAATGACTGAATGGATGACATACTGACTGACTGAACTGAATGAATGATGAATTAAATGTTCAAATATGTTGGAATGACTCGTCGCACGCGTCATGCATGCCCTGCACTTTACTTGGCTAGTAGGCAAATAGGCCTACATTAGGGTAAAAAGACTTTATGGCTGCATGCCTCCAGAAGGGTATCTTCTGAGGGCTGCTTTTCCGAAGATGTATGGTGCTGCATGGAGATCACAAGCTCTTCAACTGGGCAGCAGTGTCGTGATGGAGGGAAGAGCCTATACGGAGACTACCTAAGACCACTGCAACAGTGTGGGAATAAGCTTATGCCAGACTTAGCCGACGTTTAGCCTCTCCCGTGTTCATTTCAAAGTCAATATGTTCATGACCCGATTCATATAAATCATGTAAAAATATTTGAAATTCATATTAACCTACAGAATATGCGTTGGCCAGATTTTGAGTAATGAAATAAATATAAAGATATTCTACACAAGTGGTCATAAATAATTAATAGATTCACCAAACATCTATTATTATTCTGTTTCATTATTCCTGGTAACGATTCATTATTCCTGGTAGATACAACTGATTATGATTCATTCATTTTTTTAACCTTTAATTAACTAGGCAAGTCGGTTGAGAACAAATTCTTATTTTCAATGACGGCCTACTGGTGAACAGTGGGTTAACTGCCTTGTTCAGGGGCAGAAATACTTTTTACCTTGTCAGCTCGGGGATGTGATATTGCAACCTTGCGGTTACTAGTCCAACGCTCTAACCACTAGACTACCTGGTAGATACTACTGGTTACGATTCATTATCAAAGGTAGATACTACTGGATACGATTCATTATTCCGGGCAGATACTATGGGTTATGATTATTAATTCCTGGTAGATACTAAAAATCAAATCAAAGTTTATTTGTCACGTGCGCTGAATACAACAGGTGTAGACCTTACAGTGAAATGTTTACTTACAGGCTCTAATCAATAGTGCAAAAAAGGTGTTAGGTGAACAATAGGTTGGTAAAGAAATAAAACAACAGTAAAAATACAGGCTATATACAGTAGCAAGGCTACATACAGACACCGGTTAGTCAGGCTGATTGAGATAGTATGTACATGTAGATATGGTTAAAGTGACTATGCATATATAATGAACAGAGAGTAGCAGTAGCGTAAAAGAGGGGTTGGCGGGTGGCGGGCGGGACACAATGCAGATAGCCCGGTTAGCCAGCACTGGTTGGTCGGCCCAATTGAGGTAGTATGTACATGAATGTATAGTTAAAGTAACTATGCATATATGATAAACAGAGAGTAGCAGCAGTGTAAAAAGAGGGGTTGGGGGGGCACACAATGCAAATAGTCCGGGTAGCCATTTGATTACCTGTTCAGGAGTCTTATGGCTTGGGGGTAAAAACTGTTGAGAAGTCTTTTTGTCCTAGACTTGGCACTCCGGTACCGCTTGCTCTCATGCTCTCATGCATGCCTCAATGTTCTTGCCTCGAAGCGAGCATAGAAGTGATTTAGCTCGTCTGGTAGGCTCGTGTCACTGGGCAGCTCGCGTCTGTGCTTCCCTTTGTAGTCTGTAATGGTTTGCAAGCCCTGCCACATTTGCTACTGGTTATGATTCATTATTCCTGGTAGATACTACTGGTTATGATTCATTATTCCTGGTAGATACTACTGGTTATGATTCATTATTCCCTGGTAGTATTCTACTGTGTTAGATTCAGTTATTCCTGGTAGATACTACTGGTTATGATTCATTATTCCTGGTAGATACTACTGGTTATGTTTCATTATTCCTGGTAGATTCTACTGGTTATGTTTCATTATTCCTGGTAGATTCTACTGGTTATGTTTGCAGACAGAGCCCAGAGAATGGGATGGTGCAATATTGAATTAGTCATATTTTGATAAGGTGCAGGCATGGGGATGTCCACGTCACCTAGAGATATATCCATGCTGTAGAGATACACCTAGCGGACTGAAACTTCACTGTTGTTGGCATAATACAGCGAGTGCTGTCTAGACTTGCACTCGCAAACAAATCCATGACATTAGCTACCTAAATGTGAAGTCAACTGAGGAGTAGTAGAGAATGGAGACTTTAACTTGAAACGTGCAGGATACCTCTTTCTGGTTTCCCWGGCTTCCATTTTTTTATACTGTGTTATGCGTGTTCGCGTAGCACTCCTCACAGTCCGTTTGGTGTACGTTTTGTTTTGATATGAAACTGTCAAAAACTCTGAAAGGTATTATTGTACATCACAACATTTGTTGAAGCCTAAAATGTTAATCCGTAATCGTAACATGGTGTTAGTATGTTCACAAATTTCACGTTTACGTTTCAAGTTTCCCGCATGGCTTTTCTTACAATCCTAACAATTTACGTACGTATTTCCTTACAATCCTAACGATACGTACGGTCAGCCTTTTGGCAGGTATCTCCCTCCATTGGGCTTGGGAACATTTAAAATTGTGATTGACAGCTCACTGGAAAATATATTTACAGATATGTTATAGATTCACATGTCTCTTTCGTCTTATTATGTTTAATAAGTAGCAGATATACCTCAAGGAATAGGATAATAGGCTAGCTACGTAATTCACTTTTTGATCCAACTTTTGCATGCAACGCCCACTTTGTGAACCTAATGCCAAAGGTCAATAGCATTACCATCAGGTTAGAGAAGGTTGTGAGATGTGACTGTGTATTTTACACACATATTTTAATGTTAATTTATTTATGTATTTGATAAATACATTACCCAATATATTTACATATATTTCAATTGTATTTAAATATATTCCAATATTTTTTCTGTATGGGCTAGGCTTACATCGAAGCGAAAAACTACAAAGGACTTATTATATGTGCACCAGACAGATATTTATAAAAGGAAATAGAGGGTAGACTTTTCTCATGTGAGGCCTAGTCCCATCATCCTCGTTTGCATCCAGGTTGCTTGGTGGAGGAGTGAATTATTAATTTATTGTCTCATAGGGAGATTTGCTTGTCAAAAATACAAGAGTATATGAGACTATAGCTGACATTTATTGGCCGATTATAGGCCAACAGTTTTCCCCAAAGCCAATAATGTTTCTTTGCGGTCACACAAAAATACATTTACTTTAATTTAAGATTGTTCAGCTCCAGTCAACTCCAAATATTGCTGTCATGCACTAGCATACACACTAGGCCTTTATTACTCCTGTATTAACATGGAAAATACTCCTCAGCACCTAGCCCCCATAGTTAATGTGAGATTGTCTTCCGACAGATAGGACTCACTTCTACAATACCATTTCGCTGTTCTTCACTAATCAATTGCAGTCATAATCAACAATGTTATCATGCCTCATTAAGTAATTCTCCAAAGGGAATGTGTCAAAATGTATGGCTCATCTGTGGCAGAGAGGATTACGTAATTAATCAAAAGGCAAGCACAATATCTTAAACATTTGTATTTTATTACATTTTTAATAATCACATCACTAATGAATAATTAACCACAACAAACACTTCTTTCAAAACCCAAAAATAAATTCTAAATGAATGAAAAACAAWAATCAAGACAAAATTAAATCTGCACCAATGACAAATTCTGCGACTGACATAAGTCATCCTAACATCCCAATTGTTTCTGCTCTTAAATAGTGGTTTTCTATTAGTACACTTTGTGTGAACTAACAGCTAGAAGCAGATCTATGGAGCTCATTGTTGCATCACTGGAGAACTCTAAGTACAACACAAGCCAAACCTGACAGCTGCTGTTAGTCTTACACAAATGTGTGTTAGGACGTGGAGCTTTCCATTATACTCCAGGGCAGTGTGTGTGTGTGTGTGTGTGTGTGTGTGTGTGTGT